>NW_024962275.1:3168884-3297952 GCF_019238085.1 Lagopus leucura
TGGTTAAAAGTGATGGGGGAAAAAAAGAGGGAGTTAAAAGTGGGAGTAAGGGAAATAGAAAATGTGGGGAAATTGGGATTGTAAATGGAAGGGGGGGGATTGGGGGTGGGGTGGGAGGAAATGGTGAGGGGAGAAATGGGGGAATTGGGTTGGCTTGATGAAAAGTGATGTGGGAGAAAGGGTGAATGGGAGGGGGTGGGGGAGAAAGGAAAAATGGAGGAGCGGGGGGAAGGGGGAAAGGAAAGATTAAAAGTGTGTTGGGGAAAGGGGAAAAAAAAGTGGGGAAAAGGAAATTGAAAAAAAATGGTTTGTGAAAAAGGAAAAAAGTGTCAGGAAAAGAAAAAGAAGAAGAAAACAAAAGTGAGGAAAAGGAAAAACTAAAAGCGATAGGGGGGGAAATGAACATTAAAAATTAAGAGGTGCTGGCCAGGAGGGAGGCAGCCCCAGGGTGGGGGCATCTGTGGAGCACAGAGAGAACCCCCACCAAGGCTCCCCCCAGTTGTTGCACCCCAGTGGCCTTCAGAGCACGATACCTTGGGGTTTCCATCGTGGTGACCCAATGAACACCTCTTTGCACACACTCACACACACACCCCCTCCCTGCTCAGCCCCATGGCTGCATCCCACCTCCCCCCAGGCATGGGCTGGGGTCTGTGGGTGACACCCCTGGGACACGTTGCCACCACCATCACCTCTCTGGGTGATCCCCAGCATTTCCGAACCTCTTATCTGCCTCGGTTGATTCTTTCATTGGCAAAGCTCCCGGTGCCATAAATGTTAGCACCCTAGCACCTCCCCCTGTAAAAATACACTCCCTTATCTCTCCCCATTGCCATATTCCAGTCTATCACCTGTGTGTGTTATCAGCCCGTCCCATAGCTATCACTGCACTATCACTATGCACATCGCAGAGGCCCGATGCGATGCCCCAGCGCCCCGTTCCTCCTTGCTCCTTGTGTGTAGGATATCCCTGCCTTTCCTATTGGCTTTCCCTCCTGGTCTCAGCCCTCTCCCAGCACAAGCAGCGTGCTGCAGCTCATCAGCTTTAATTGCAGCAAGAGAGGGAGTATGATAGGACAAGGGGGAATGGTTTAAAACTGAGACAGGGGAGGTTTAGGTTGGATATTAGTAGGAAGTTTTTCACGCAGAGGGTGGTGAGGCACTGGAACAGGCTGCCCAAGGAGGCTGTGGATGCCCCATCCCTGCAGGCATTCAAGGCCAGGCTGGATGTGGCTCTGGGCAGCCTGGTCTGCTGGTTGGAGACCCTGCACACTGCAGGGGGGTTGAAATTAGGTGATCATTGTGGTCCTTTTCAACCCAGGCCATTCTATGATTCTATGAAGAGAAACACGGAGAGGATCCATCTTGCATCACTGACACTCGGAGCTGCTGAAGTTGAAGCAAAAGAAAGCGCCTCGGATCCTTTTTATCCTCTGCTCCTGTAATTTCTGCATGTCCAAACAGATTTTGGAGCCTGTTTATAACTGGTAACTTTGTTTGCTCCCGGGCTGGGACCTGAAATGCCAAGTTTCATCTCTAAGTCAGTTTTTATGGCTGAGTTGCATGAACTCCTGGGAGCAGGGGGAAAAAAAAAAGGAAAAGAAAAAAAAAAAAGGAAATACTACATAAGGATATAAGAGAAAGTTGAGGTTGTTAAAAAGGGCCAAAATGTGGTCTTGGGGACACCTGCCTGCTTGCATTGATGGATGCAGAGCTTTTGATCCGGGGCCGAAAATCCACTTCTGTGGATTCTAACCCAAGGAATTACCGTAACTGGGACATTTCATGCTCCTCTCTCATCAAGCTCTTTAGAGCAAATTAAATTTCTCCCTAACCAGCCTGTAACAGTTTGTGTTAGATGTGGATCTAAATGTTAATTGCAGTGACAATAACAGGTCTGATCCTGCAGTCCTTATTTGGGTAAAACCTCCCACAGAAGCCAAAGGAATTTTGCCCCAGAGAAGACAGCTGGATGCAGTCCCACATTTCCCGTCTCCTGAAGATGCCAGAAGGTAGCGAGAATATTTCTGTGATGTTACAAACCTCCTTTTTCCCCCACCCACCTCCCCTCAGTTCTTTAATTCGCCATTAATCTAACGAGCTCTGCTTGGCTTTAGCTGAGCACTTGCTTGCAAAGAGCCGAAGCCACGGAGGGGAGCTGGGTGAAGTTGGTTTGTAGCTCTGCCGGATGTAAGGGCACCTGGAGGTCCTCCACCATGCTGCAGAGGGAAGCCTTTGTGTGGTCCCCATTCCCTCTGCTCTTGGGTAATGCAAAAATGTGAGCCATGAAGGAGGGCAGCTAAATATGATGGGATGATCTGGGGTCTCCTAGCCGGGTTTGGCAAAAGGACACCCCGTATTCAGGTGGCATATGCAGTCAGGTAGGCCATTCTCCCTCCATCCCCACACTCTCACACTGCTGTCCCCACAGAGCCTGGAAAAGGGTGCAGTCCATCCCCATCCAGACCCATCCTCACCAACCCAAACAGCTACAGAAGGTGGGTCCCTGCTCCGAGCACACACAAACCAGCAGATACTCAGAGGCACAAAGCATTTCTTCAGCGCTGGAGATTCAAATCCCCTACTTTGTTTGGTGTTGTTTTGTTGTTGTTTTTTGTTTTTTGTTTTTTTTCCCCAGCAGCATTTAACAAGCTGATGATGTTTGTTTATGAAGTGAAATGCACATGATTTATTTGATCTGCTGGAGCTGGAGAGCTGCATTCCCACGCCAGGGACGGGCAGAGACGCTGCCTTCATCCCCTCTGTTGGAAGCTGCTCAGATGAAGTACTGTACAGTCAGAGGCACTGTGCTCTGCTTTCAGCTGCTTCAGAGCAGGGCATTAAATGCTTATTAGAGACCTCCCAACTTCCCAGCCATAAAGTTGCACTTGTTCTTGTCTGTCTCTGCACGTGGAGACGGCCTTAACGATGTGTTCCTGCAGCTCACACAGGTCTGGGGAGGTCTTGGGGCACCTGGGCTGTAGTCTGGATGTGGCTTAAATGATGGTAGGGAGGTTCTTCTTGTGCTTTGCTGGCAGGTTGGGTTGAACACATTTTATCTGGTTTGCAGGGACCGTGGTTTAATTAATTGCTTTGCAAGAAGGCTCTGTAGAGGGAATGTCTAGTTCTGCCTTTTACAACACCTGAAGATGTACTTCATCTCATCACCCAGACCAGAGCCTGGCTGCCAAGGAAGCTAAGGAAATCATCCATTAACTGATGGAAGACAAAGTGCAGAACGTGAACTGTGAGACTTACAGCTCCTTGGGGAGAGCGTGTGGAGCATCACCCATCCTGCAGGTGGGACAGGAGCCAGATCCTCACCTGCTGTGAGCCAGCAGCACGTGGCCCAGGGCTGGGCACCAGCTAAGGTGTCCCCTGTCTCACCTGGGGCTGCAATAGGGCTGTGCCAGCTGTGAGCAACCTCACCACAAAGCCTTACACCAGAGCTTGAGGATGTGTCACTACCAGGGCTTTCTCCCCATCCTTGCATATAAAACACTTTGCAAATGAAGTGTGAAGATAATATGCTTTATCATAGGCATTTATTACTGGTGATTGTTGAATAAATCTCCCTCCATTCACATACCTATACATAAGGTGTGTATAAATATGCAGCCAGTATCCAGCCCAGAGCCTTTATGACGATGTCAATGTAGCCCCCATAAAGATAGTGGGAAATGATTCATAATATTTATATGACAGACACGATATGAACTGTAATAGCCTGTTGGGATCGAGAATATCCATAGGTCTCTGTCAGCCACAAATGTGATTTAAATATTATATATGTGGCAACTGTAGCATTAGTAATATGATAGCTGTTATTGATAGTGGTCATAAAACGCAGTAGTTTTGCGCTGAAGAATGTGAAAAATAATCTAGTGGTTTTCCTAATGGTCTCCCCAGCAATGCACAGAAGGAACTGTACTTTCAGTGCTTCTTTCAGTCCCCCTCCCCCCCCCCCCCAAGCCAAACTGCTATTGGATTCTATCAGATTACTGCTGGGGCCATGCTTCGTTCTGCTGATGTCAGCTTGCGGGTCTGTCTGTTGGGCTGGGGGGGTTCTGCTGGGCTGTGGGATCACGGTTTGCTCCTCTGCATGGAACAGGGCTCAGTGCTGCCATGCTGGCTGTGAAGGGAAGACTTTGTCCAGCGACTGCACAAGGTTGTTCCCTCTTTTGCAATGGCAAAGGGTCATCCGTGAGTATGAGTTTGCACAGCCCCATAGGAGAGCTGATACCATCAACCCTCACCTTCTCATTGTCTGAGCATCACACAGATGCACAGCAGGTGGGTTTCACACTGCAGCAGTGCTCCTCAGGGCACAGCAGTGGTTGGGAGCTCAGGGACCCCCACTGTGAGGGACCAGCACCCAAGCAGTGACAACCAAAGGTCTTCATCCCTCCTCACCATCAGACTGCCTTCCTCTCCCAACTCCATCCTGTTCTTTCCTGAGAGCAAACAGAAGGGGAAAATCGCTCCACCCCATAGTCATTAGTTATAACAGCTCCTATTTTTTCTCCCTTAGCACAAGCAAGAGAGAACACAGCTTGCCCAGGTGGATGCAGCATCACGGTTTTGCTTTGGTGGGTCTGCAAGGTTAACCAACACCAACATTGCACTGGTGAGGTGCAGCCTCTGGGACAGCTATCAGGATGCCTGCTCCATCCCTTCACATCACAGAGAGTAAATCCAGGCAACAGAGCATCCTCAAACAGCAACAGAACGGTGGTGGGGCTGAGGAAGAGAGAAGGGTGAGGGCAATAAATGGGTCATTCCCCATGGGCACCCAGCAGAGCCACGCATCGCTTCTCAACGACCTTCTGTGGGTTTCCAAAATGCAACAGAGTGCATTTTATAGAAGAAAGCAAAAGTGCATTGCAAAGTGAGGGTCTGGGTGTAACATGGCAGCAGTTTTCTACACCATTTGCATTGCAAACGAGTTGATCTTCCTCTTCCTCACCCTGGCGGGAGGCAGGCATTGCTCCAGGGAGAGTTGTGGGTCCATTTCTGCCATCGTTTGCACTGACATAAATCAGGAATTTACTCAGTTGAAATAAGTGGGGCTGCACCAGTATAAAACCAGTGTGAGATCGGAATTACAGTGCTATAAAAGCAGCATGAGATTAGAATCAGCCTGAGTATATTGCAGCGATGGTTGGAGGAAAGCCTAGGGAAATTACCAATATTGGAATTGGAAAAAGGAAGGAAAAAAAATGGCATATGACTTCCTGATGATTTGGGAAATCAAATCCTCAAGGCCAGCACTTGTATCCTCCCTCCCACCGCAGTGCCAGCACTGGTGAGAGCTGTGCCAGAGCAGTGATTCTCTATTATCACTCTTCTGGATGAAGCTGCTGGGAGATGCGTTATAAGAAGACGCCGTATAAAAATAAATGGAATTGAATTAGGGAAACAACTGAAGTCGTTTCTTCTCCGTCCTCACATCAATCCATTTAGGCTGATTCTTTGGGTGCTCCAAGGGGGATTTGCATTACAGTGCTGTCAGCATCCACAGTCCGGTCCTCTCCTCCCAAATGAGCCTTGGCACTCCTCATGCAATGGCTCTTCATTACCCCCCTCCAATTGGGGCCCTTTGCTGGGTCCTGCACCCCCAGCGCGTTGCGTTGAGCGGTGCTTTGTAACGAGCAGCAATCTCCTAATGAGATTTTGGGGACGTGGAATCAGGGAAGGGAAAACAAATGCCGTCTTTTAAATGAAATAACGATGCGTAAGCCCTGGGATGTAATGAGAAGCACATCAGTGGCAATTTGATTTGTTAATGGAGCCTGTGCGTTGATACGCAGCGGTGAGAGCGCTCGGAGCAATGCTGGTGCAGGCTGGGACAGCATCCCATCCCCGTGTGGATCTGCTGCCCTCAAACTGTGCTTGGTGTCTGTGGGAGGATGCACGGCAGCGAGGCCATTGCATTGCATTGCACTGAAGTAGGTCAGGCTGCTGCTCCTGGCCGTGCCATCCCTGTGCCCCGCAGCCATGGATGGCAACAGACAGCATGGGAACCGAGGGGATCTGGTGGAGCACACGTTGACAGAGCTGTGGTGTGGAGATGCCTCATGTTGCTGCACGGCGTGTCCCGGTGCTGCTCGGAGAATCAGAGAATCATTAAGGCTGGAAAAGCCCTCTCAGATCCTCAACCCTCTCCATTGTGCCCACCAACCACCTCCCTCAGTGCCACATCACTGCAGTTCTGGAGCTCCAGCCCTCCCTGCTCCAATAGTTTTCCATGATCCCAGGAAAACCAGCATTGCTACATAAGGCACAGGCAGTTTGCCCCTTGGCTGGCGAGCAGCACAGGTAACATTTTCCCTTGGCTCTTCGGGAACATCTGGTTTTAATGCTGCTCGAAGCAGTTTTGGATAATGCCGTAGCGTGCAGTTAATCTATTCCCCATGTTCTAGGAAATATTATCATCTTAAAGGCAATTTAAGAAATTACAGAAATACAGACATTACTAAGTATAAATCCAGAGGTAACACCATCCTGCCTGACAGGAGATCCACCAGCACTCCTTGCTTCATCTGTAATGCCTCTGTCCCTGTTAGGATGATGTTTGATCCCCAGTTCTCCCCACCTTGCACCGTCCCCGGTGCTGCAGGAGCTCCAGCTTCGCACTGGGCTTTCAGGAACATGGCAGAGTTTACATGGAGGAAGGATGCTGTGCAGCTCTTCTCTCGTTATCTCTGCTGGCGAAGTTTTGCAGTTGGTAGAGAACATGGTGAAGCAATAAGCAGGCCAGCTGTACTTCCCTTGATCGCTTTTTCTCACGGATCAATAGTTCCAGAGGTTCTTGCCAGACAAACCCTCCCTAAGTGTATCTTGGCTCAGAGCTGAGGACTGGCTCGTGTTCAATGTCTCAGCAGGCGACGAAACTGAAGTTGGTTTAGATGTGGTCCTGGGCTTTGTACGGCTCCCAAGTGGTTCTGATTGAAAAATTAGTTTTGGCATTCACAGTGTGTGATCGTTCCTTAATGCAGCCCAAATGCCTCCGCTGTGCAGGCAGCAGCCCAGTGCCAGCCCTTAGGGTGTGCATTGCCCAATCACTCACAGCCCTGTGGGATCCCCCCATCCCACATCACCCCCTGCTTTAGTCAGCAGAGTGCTGGTGCTCCATCCTCTCCGTCATGTGCTGCAGCTTCAGCAGAAGACAGCATTAAAAGGAGCTGCTGTGAAAGCCCTTTGGAAGCCTGGTGGGAGCAGAGAAGGGAACCCACCATGCACAGAATCCACCCATAAGCACAGCAAACCCTTTGGCAGCCCCTGCTTACGCCACGGGTACCAGCCCACGCTGATGGCCCTCCAAAGCCAACACTCATTCATTCCATTTTCAGCCTTCACAAAGCTTTTGCGTTGCCAAACTGGTGCAGTGGGAGATGCTGGGCTCACTGCAAAAGTGAAATAGCAAATAAAACATTGTACAAATAACAATGCTGTTTGTGAGCCGCACTACGTGAGCGCCGGTGTTGTGATTATTGGTTCATTACAGGCCTCTCTCCTGCTAAATCTTTTCTGTTATTAAGGCTGGCTCAATGGGGTCCTGATCCCTGGTTGAAACATCAATATTACTAATAAATAGAAATAACAAGTGAGGTAAAGGGCCAGACAAGAATGACCTGCTTTATGAATTAATGTAGTGAAGTCTGGCTATTTTCCTATAGCTTTTATATACTACAGGCACACATACAAACTCCATACGCATTTATTGGATGTTGGTGTGTGGAAATTAAGCCAGAGCAGTGCTATAACCTAATTACTGACTTGCTACAAGGTGCCAGGAAAAAGCAGAGAGCAGACATTGCATCCACCCCTGCAACGCACAAAAACGCCCTCCAGTTCTCATGGGGATGAAATCATCTCTTCCAGCCCTCC
This sequence comes from Lagopus leucura, assembly GCF_019238085.1. Lineage (NCBI taxonomy): Eukaryota > Metazoa > Chordata > Aves > Galliformes > Phasianidae > Lagopus > Lagopus leucura. The sequence continues at coordinate 3,176,775 of NW_024962275.1, forward strand.
TCCCAAATCCCCTCCTGGCCCCTAAGTGTGGAGCAGTGCGTGAGGTGCACAGCCTGCAAGGCTGTCAGCTGCATCTGCAGCACATGGGTGGGATGTGGGTTCCATGGGAGCAAGGCATGGAGGGGAGGTTAAGGGCAGGTGGGCAATTTGACCCATAGAGATTCATGCAAGCGTGCATGCTTGTTGCTGTGTACAGCTCTATATGTTTGTCTCTCTATATGTGCATATACACATATATACACACAAAGGGACTGCATGCATTTCTCTGTCCATCCATAATTCCATCCTGTGATTCTTGCACGCTGGGTGATCCCTATCAGGAGGTGTGAAGCAGCGTGGCCACGCTTGGCTGTGCTCTGTGATGCCATGGTCACCGAGCGGTGCACACCAGGGCTGCTCCTCAGCCCATCCTGATGGCAGGTGGGGCCTCACCCCTTCTCCCAGTCGGAGGCACCACCTTGCCTCCATTATTTATAAGCTATTCAAAATTTATCGCTGCCAACAAACTCCGGCTGCAGAAGGGTTTTAAATCCTTGTTAAGTATTTAAGTGGAAATATCCGTGTGAAGGAAGCGGGTGGTGGAGATGGGGCAGCCAGGTGCCCCTGTGCACCGCTGCCAACCCCCCCGTGCATTGGGGGGTGCATTGGGCTCGTGAACACGATGGGGTTTGTTTTATTTTTTTCATCCCCACCCTTTTTCATTTTATTTTTTGCCTTTTTTTTCCCCCTTCCCTGCTGCTGTTTCACCAGGCTCAGCAGCTCCGGGTCAGCAGTGGGTTGGGGGCTGTCTGAGCTCCCCCCGCTGTCCCTAGCAAGGGCCACACTGAGCCACACAGTGCTTGTCACCCATCGGTGACAAATTGATGTGGGCTGATGCTGAGGGATGCAAGAAGCAATTCCTTTGCTGATATGGGGGATGGAGTGGGGTGGGGGTGAGGGTGGCACCGGGCAATGTGGGGCTTGGGCAGCTGAGCTGGGGGCACCCCACACTGGAGCTGATATTTGGGGTCTGGGTGGGGGCAAATGTAATAAGTCTGATGGTGGCCTCCTCCCGCAGCTTGGCTTAATGGGATGCCAGAGCCGACAGGGCTGCCTCTATCTGCTCATTCCGCGGGCCTGGGGAACCATCCATCTTGTTCTAACCCTATTTTAAAAAAATATAAAAGGAAAGAAAAGGAGGGGGTGGGGGAGAAAGAAAAATGATAAATCTGTTCAGGGCTTTTGTTTGCCTGCGATTCCTGTAAAGGACAAAAAAATGAAATAAAAGCCAGGCCCATTTTTTCCCCACTTGGTGTTGCCATGGGATAGAGAGCCCCCGGTTCTCAGGAGCGCAGCGCCTTTGGGGAGGAAGAAAAAAAACCTCATTAACGTTATGAGTTGCATCTGTTCCCTGGGTCTGGGTCACATCCAGCCACAAGCTCTCCCATCGCCTGCCTCCCCCACCCTGTGCATTCCCATCACTGACTCCTTTGGCCGCTTGTGCCCTTAGGAAACAAAGGGACCCCTATGCCCCTCACTTGAGCTCCCCAGTAGTGCCCAGTGTGCTGTGAGCTGAGGAGGGGAAAGAGGCAGCGGCCAAGCTGGGGCTGGGAGCATCTCTGGAAAATCAAAGAATCACAAAGGTTGGAAAAGCTCTCTCACATCCCCAAGCCCAACCATCTCACCGTGCCCACTGATCATGTCCCTCAGTGCCACATCTCCATGGTTCTGGGACACCTCCAGGGATGGGACTCCACCACTCACTGTGCACAGAGATGTTCATCCCAGGCTGCTGCTGCTGCAGAAGGCAGGGAGTGAATCCACTCTCTGGCCCTGCCATGGGCAGCAAGAGTTGGAGCAGATGGAGGATATCTGCCCTCCATACCATCTTCTGCTGGGACTGCTGCCCCTGCCCAGCACTCAGTGGATGGAATGAGGACCCAGTGCTGATTACCACATCTAGGAGGGTGAAGAGGAGTGAGGGAATTTGCATGGCATTTCCAACTGCATGCTTTAAGGAAGGCTCATGCAATTGCTTTTCTTGGAGCTTCAAGGTAACACACAGAGCGGGGCTGGGAGATGTAGAGCAAAGGACTTCGTGGTAAGGGACAATGCAGCCAGGAGCCGTGTGGGGAGCAGGGGATTCTCCTACCCAGCCATGGCTCTGACCTGCCTGGCTCTCATTTCCAGGCTATTTATAATGCAATTTTAGGCTGGGGCTGCTTATGGTGCACTGAGCCCAGCACTGCCTGCATGATTTCCTCCCCTGCTGCCCCATGCTGCGCTGTGCAGCCATGATGAGGAGCAGGATGGGTCCTGTGCCATACAGTGCCATGCCATACTGTGCCATGCCATGCCATACCATACTATGATGTCCCATGCTGTGCCATGCCACGCCACACACACTTTGGGAACACACTTTGTGAAACCAGGGCTTGCAAGCACACAGAAGCATCCACATCATTCTGTCAAAGTCTTCATCAGAACAAGGAGTAGTGGTTGGGCATGCAAGAAAAGAGAAGTGTTTTCAAAAGCCTGTTCTGCACACTCTAGGGATCATTGGGTAGCACTGAGGCTTGCAGGCATCGGTTTGCTGGATTATGTGCAAAAGGTTTCACAGTCTTTGTTATAAAGATTATAAGTAGGTTTGTGGTCCTTCTGTGAGTTTGAGAACAAAAGGCTGTTTCATTATCATTAAACTTGCATTTGAGTTGCTCTGTGACTGAGTGTCTGGCTTTTTATTGCCAGCCAGGACTTTCAAAAGCTCCTTAAATGTTAATGCCACCTTTAAAACAACAGCGGTGAGGCCTTTGATCAGCAGAGCTGGCCACTTCTTACAGCTGAAGGCAGGGCCAGCCACCGAGTGATGTCAGGATTTTAACATTTCCCCTTCCCCTGCTGACTCCTGACACAACAGAGAGGGCGGGCTATGATCACACCTGAGTTTCAGCCATCAGGTGGCCAGAGCTGGGTTTGCATGGCGTGATGCAATGAAGGTGAGCATGGCATGGCTGCCTGGCAGGTCACTGGCCAAGTCACAAAGCTTTGGGGACAGGAGAGTCCCCCGGGAGATGGGGTTTGGGCCATCAGCAGTGCACACCGCAGGTTCATCCCTGCAACTTAAAGGCTGGGGATGGACAGAGTCATCTCAAAGTCTTCCCTTTTCAACGGCATCGCCCTTCCCTAAAAACCCACAGTCAAATGCTGGCTCAGCGTCGCCCGCTGCCCTCATCTCCGTGGCCACCCCATTTGCTGCAGCTGCGTTTGTCGAGCAGGGGATGGGGTCACACACATGGCTCTGAGAGCGGGAGGGAGCGCAGCGCCGGAGGAAAGAACATTTCAGGTTCAATTAATGCCAGCTACGGCGAAAACGGGTGTGCTGGTGCTGGTTTGGGTACAAGGATATGTTTGCAGAGATAAGTGTGAGTGTAACCTGATGACACAAGTTGCCTGCTTCCAAATGTCAGGCAAAGTTCATACAACCCATGTGAAACGAGTTAAAATTTAACAGAAATCTGCAAAGCGTTGTGCTGTAATTGAATCCATGATGTGGATGGGAAGCATGCTCAGACACATCCCAAACTGGGGCCTGAACCGCAGTATTCTTCCTGAAAAAGGTTGATTTAAAGGAGGCTGCTGCTGTCAGATCCGGGTGCACCCCTCCGTCCCCTTTTTGATGGCTGTCGGAAGACTTCTGAGTCATTCTGCATTGGTTTTGATGTGTCAAAGTTGGTTTATAAATCACAGCAGCAGGGAAAGCTCAGCTCAAGCACATGCAGATGCAAAGAGCTGCAAAGCTGACCCGCGTTGGGCTCGGTGCTGTGAACAGTCCTTAAGCCATACCCGCACACTGAGAAGGAAAAGGGCTTTTTGGCTTCTTGACACCGTGGTGTGGCTTTGTGTTGCTTTTCTCTTTGCTGGCTGCTAATTCCCCCTTTGTCCCAGCATGGTGGGGTGCAAACTTCATAGAGCTTTAGAAATGGAGAGTTGTTTTGTTGGTTTTGTGCTCCTTTTCTATGGTGCTGGATGAAGCCCTCCCCTGTGTGGCAGCGGCGGCCAGATGTGTTCAGCACAGCCTAAGGCATTCTGCACGGGGTTGGGAAGATGCTGCTCCATCCCAGCACCTCTCTGCCCCAGCAGCATCCCCACAGTGCAGATTCAGCCTCTGTGCTGCCAATGGCTGCTGCTTCCCACTGGGCAGCCCATGGACCGGGCTCCTTGCAGGATGCTCAAGGCAGAGCTGAAGGTACAACCGAGCCCCTTGTGTGCTTTGCTCGGTGAGGGTTTTTCATAAGTGAGCTGAAAACAAATTTAGCACTTAATGCTCTGAAGAGTAAACACTTAAATGCCCTATCATCTGCCCAAGTGCTTTGTTTATTATCCGGAGAAGCCAAACTGAAGCGGTTTTCCATGGAGATGTAGTACCTCCTTCAGATTAGCCAGCTTAATTAGATCCTGGTCGCATGGCGCTTTGCTCTTGGAGAGGTGAGGATGAGGAGTGCCCAACCACTGCTGCCAGACGCTGGGATTTGTCTCCAGCTGCACCCCAGGGTGCTGCTGTTATTGGGGCTCAGAGTGGGAGCAGACCAATGAGGGACATCTCTACCTCTGGGCCAGAATGGAGGGGGACAGGGACCACTCGCTCACTCAGCTTCACCTACCAGCAGTACGAATTGGAGCAGCAGCTTTACAAGCCATTTGTCCCTGGACTTAAAATAAGGAGGGAAGAAATCAGCTGAGGTACACAGCAATAGGAAACACCACTCTGAGTGGTGACTGCTGTGAGCACTGCTCCCTGAAGCACAAAATCTCCAGCCTACTGGAGAGTTGCTACTTGTAAGCTCCTAAAGCTGTTACATCCCATAATGGACATCCTCAGGTGAAGGAGACAAACAAGGGAAAGCGCTGAAATGCAGCCACAAAGCTAGACACAATAACAGGCACGGGGGGGGGGGGGGCCCAAGGATATGGCACAGGGAGACAAACAGGAGAGAAATTTATGTCGCTGGAGATTACAAGGGCATCGTACATCACCAATGGGGACAGGCTCTGAGCGGCAGCATGAGGGAAGACCCAACTTAGAGGGAAAAACCTCCAAGCAGCAGTAATAGCCAAGAGAAAGAGCAGAGCTGCGTGCTTGAGGGAGATGCCAAAATCACTGTGCGGTGCTTGCTGCAATAAGAACAAGGAGGGATGGCTGGGCTGGGAGGGGTGCGGGGCTAGGAAGTATTTCAGGTTGGATATTAGGAGAAAATTCCTCTCTGAACTGTGCAGTGGCACAATTGCCCAGGGAGTGGTGGTGTCCCCATCCCTGGAGGTGTTCCAGAACACCTGGAGATGTGGCACTGAGGGATGTGGGCAGTGGGCATGGTGTTGGGCTTGGGGATGTGAGAGGGCTTTTCCAATCAGAGTGATTCTATGATTCGGGCTAAGGGAAGGAAGCTGCTGGGCACATCCAGCCCAAAACCTCATGAGATGGAGGGGAATCCTGTCCTGTCTGATGGGAAACTTCACAAGCATCAGCAAACAGCTCCATCACACATTGGGAATGACCTTGACAATACCGTATGTCCAGCTGAGCTGGCCTGGAGAGGAAAGTCTCACTGACAGCTTATGAGGATTGGCCATTCCTGTATCGATTGCCTCACGTTCATCCTAAAGCCTGCAAACAGTCCTGACAATTCAGGAACACTGGAAGGGTGTTGCCCTTCGGTTGGATTTTGTGTAATGCGAGTACTTTGGACTTAGTTTAATGCAATGCTGAATTATGAGCTGCTTGTCTTTCAAACCAGACCCTTATTTTATTGTTTTAAGGAAGTATTTGCATACATGCAGTACCTGTCGTGCAGCAGCAAGAAAAGCTCAACGCTTTGCAAGAATCAAAACCCATGATGCTGGGGTACGGTCACTGCTATCTCAAACACAGGGAAAGGGAGAAATCCCAAGCAGCCTTTCCCTGAAATAAACCTGTGGCCATGCTCGGACCTGTGCTCAGGAGTATCTCCCCAGTTCCCAATCAGTTTTGCTGCTGCTAGCCTGCCCTGGGGTAAGCAGAGAGGAAAGGCTGAGCCCTAGCAGGAGTCCACGGTGGGGAAGGATTTAAGCTTCATCCTAAAGCAGGGCGACTGCTGCAGAGACAGAGGGGTCCTGCAGGACTTGGCTGCTCAGCTGTAAGTCACTCACAACTCCCAGCTCTCATTATTCCACTCCAAGTCACTACATCAGCAGTCGTACTTCAGAGTGAGAACTGTCCTACTTTCAAAGAATGCGATACGTGCCTCAGATTCCCATTGTCATGAACGCACGTTTCTAGTCTCCCTGCTTTGGAAGGTTCCTTTTGCTCTCAGCTCCACGGGAGCTTTGCCATGCACTGATCCCTCTTGCCCCAGTGCCATCAATTGCCCCGCAGCCCCAGCTGGCAGCAAGGCAGGGCGCGATGACTTCATTGCTGGCTGAACTCATTGTGGCAGCACTTTGGTCATTTGTTACACGCTGCCCTTCATGGGCTGGACCTGTCATCAGCTCTGCAGGGACCGGACACCCTCAGCCTCTGCATCACCCATAAAAAATGCCTTTTTCTGTCGCCGCACAAAGCGCCCAGAGGGCAGCGGCACAGCGGAGCCCCCGTCCCCGCCTTCCCCCTCTCACACAGAGATATTGCATTCATTCATCTCAGGGGCCGCAGCGTGCTCGCAGCCTGACAATACATTATGGTGATGTAGGTCTTCATTTCACGCTGTCAGGGACTATAACAACTGTATCTATTACCCAGGGGGGCTAACGGGGCAGCTCTCCCTGAGCTGGTCGCCCTGCGCCTGGCTAACGCCATTGGGTGTCCCCTGCTCCCGTCCCTCATCCCCTGCCTGCACGGCGCCAGGAGGAGGGGGCTGCAGTGGGGGGTCCTGGCCCAGGACGGGTGTGGGGAGCAGGAGATGGATGGCCCTGAGAGCTGCAGCACAATGAGGCAATTCCAGCCAGTGCAGCTCATCAATCCCCAGCTCTCCAGCTCTGCGTCCCCCTCTGCTCAGCCGCTGTTGGTCGGGGGTGATAGCCCAGGTGTGTGGCTGTCACAGAGATAAAAGAGGCTTAATTAAGACCCAATAAGCTAAGTGATTTGTTATCTCGGTGCGATATATTACTCCAGCTTATCGATCCCACAAAGGCACATGTGTTTGAGAGCCACTGACACAGCTCTGTCCTTCCCTGGTGAATACACGCCAGCCCTTGCTGCTTGCTGCAGGCAGGGGACAGGGCTGTCCCCTTACATCTCATGCAAGCACAGCAATAACACGATTCGCTTCTCCCAAGGGAAGGAGCTGCTGGAAGCTGGTGATGCTCAGCTCTGCCTGAAGACCAGCAGTGGGCATTGTGTGGAGACTTGGTGTGCTGGGAAATCCCTCTGGAGAGGGTTGCCTGCATCCATCCCATAGCAGGAGCAGGTCTGGAAGATGGCAGTGAGGGAAAAGCCAGTTTCCATTAAATCGTGTCCCCATCCAGGGCTGACATCCCCTGGACTGTGGCTGTGCCATTTCAGAACCAGGCATCCCCCACGTTCTCAAAGCAATCCCTTCCCAGCTGAAATCCAACCATTTTCGTTTTCAAAACTTTAAGGCAAGTATGAGGGGGAGAGGGAGGGGAAACCAATTCATTTAACATTCAAAATGTTAAACCGCTCAAGAAGTTCTTTGATCTTTTGAGGTTTTGCTGCAAAGGGAACACCCTTTCCTCATTGGTTTACTGAGTCACGCTTATTACTTCAATGCAGAAATATCCTTTATGTCAAGTGTATAAATATCCAACGCTAAGCCTCAGAAGCCTTTTCCTTTTTTCTTTTTTTTTGCATCTGTCTGTTGTTTTTTTAATTCTTTTTGCAGAGTGTGTGTCATGCTCTCTGGAGCTGCTTCCTGCACTGGCATCCAGGGCATCCCTGCAGGTTGCTGGGTGCTGTGCGCTGTGCATGTCGCCATCCTCCCCAAATCCCCTAAAGCATGGCAGCCTTGGGAAAGCAAGCAGAGCAAGGGGAGATGGCAGATTTGGCCTCACTATGCAGTTGTGTTTTGGTTTGTTGGTTTTTTTTTGCTAGGAGAATGTGCATCTGCTGCCATTAGCGAGGATGTGCATCTGCTGGGAAATGCAACCTGCCCTCAGAATGCTAAGGAACGGTCGTAAAAATGGTTGTAAGCCGAGCCCCGGTGCTCCCACGTATTTTGCTGGCACCTCGGGGCTGTGGTTGGGGTTCAAAGTGGCCACAGGTGTTGGGGCCCCAGGGCAGAGCTGTGATTGGCACACAGCATTTCGATGCCCACGCGCCCAGACCTCCCGCAGCGGGGTCTGGAGCCAGGCGTTCCCTCCCGGCTGCCCCACAACTTGGCCTAGAGCTACGTCTGCACAGGCGCCTGTTCAAACAGCATCGGGGCAGGCAAGCTGGGGCTTGAAAGCAGTGCTGGGGCTGAGAGGTGGCAACCTGTGCTCCAGGAGCTCCGGTGCTTGCAATCATGCACTCCCCTTCCCGCTGGACCCAGCAGTGGGGAGAAGGTTAGCACCCACCTGCCTGCTTTCGGCTTCCACAGTGAGATGTCACGTCCCAATGGGTGCGGGGCAGTCTGTACCGATATCACTGGTCATGGCAGATAATGCAAAGTATGCTTAGAGTCCTGTCCTGACTTTTCTTTACCAACAAGGAAAGGTCCCAAGGTTCAGCAAATCCCACACTTTGCTCAGTCGGGCACTGGTGCTGCTGCCCAGAGGAGTTGTGGACACTCCATCCCTCAAGGTGTCCAAGACCAGGTTGGATGGGCCCTGGGCAACCTAATCTGCTGTGTGGCACCCCTGTCCACAGCAGGGGGGTTGGAGCAGGAGGATATTTCAGGTCCTTCCCAACCCAAGCTGTTCTGTGATCCTATGATTCCCAGTGGCATCCCCAAAATGGGACAGTGTTCCCTGAGTAGGCTGGGGTGCAGGCTTGGCCAAGAGGGTCTTGTGCTATGCCACAGCTCACTCATGCACATGCATCCACCCCATGCCCACCCAGCAACACTCCCTGGGCAGCTCATACCAATGCAGCACAAACATGCTCCAACACCCCTCCTTTGAGCTCCTGGTTGCTTTCCTTGCTGGATCCCACCCCTCCACCCACCCCCACAGCACGCTCCCAACGTGTCGAGCAGGGCAGCCCCTGGGCTTTGCTCTCCCCAGCACAGCAGTGGGGCTGCCAGGGCCGCTCTGTGCCCATCGCCGCTGCTCACCTCCAGCAGGGCAGCAGGCACATGCTTTCCTTCCCTTGCCTTTTCCCCACGAAGGAGGTCACACCCTCTGATTACCTAACAGCAGCCGGCTCTCGGCAAAGCAAACAAACTTGACATTCACATAACCTGCCGCGCTCTCTCCGGCAGGGATTATTAAGTCATTAGAGTCTGTTAGCAAATTTTCCCAAATGCCTTTTTTGCTTCTTCCCAGGGGCACCTTCATGGTTAACGATCCCAAACTGCAGGCTGGGCTGAAATCCATCCACTGCAGCTCGGCGACCATGGGGGTGTAGGAGCTGTGGAGGGAATGTCGGGAGCTCCCCTCAGGGCATTCCCCTGTGAGGATGCTCAACTCTGAGCACCCCATGAGCAGCAGAGCTCAAGGAGGGGTTTTTTACAGATGCAGCAGCCCAGGGAGGGCAGGGAAGGGGTGAGGTGTCCCCCCGGCAGGGAGGTGACCCCCATCTTCCCTCAGTAACACACACCCGCTTTTCTCCTTCGCTGAGCTGGCAGCCCAGGGCGATATTTCTAACAGGCAAGTGTATTGCCTAACTGGAGACAGAATAAAAAATAATCATAAAAAACCAGTCAGGCAGGCCAGGTCAGTGCAGAGGAGATAGGTTTCACCCACCTGCAGCTGACTTGCCCTCTCGTTCTCAGGCTGAACAGTGTGTACATCAACAGCCTGATGAGATGCAGTTTGGTAACTCAGGGCAGCAAGCCAGCTGTGCCCGTCCCCGGAGCCCCTCAGCATGAGCAGCCCTGATCCCAAACCCACCATCAGCTTTGTGTTGGGGTTTATCCCATAGAGCTCTTTGGAGGTGGCTCCCCATGATGGATGCCCCGTGCCCCCCATCCTACCCAAACACCCACATGTTGCGTGCTGCCTCGAGAAGAGAGGAGCTTGCAGGAATCCCCGGCATCTGCAGCCTCTCCCCAGGGCGCTGCTGGGGAGGATCTGCCAACAGACACCAGGGTTTCTGCAGCCCAGGGGCTTGGCGAGAGCCAGGAGGAGAGGCAGAGCATCCAAAGCCCAGGGGCCCACATGGCACAGTGTGTGTTCCATCTCACCAACCCCCCAGGTTTTCCATTTGCAGCAGAAGCCAGGTCTGAGGGAAAGAGTACAGCTACCACCTTAGGCATAGGCAAGCAGGGAACACCAAGAAATGCCTCGTATTTCAGTCCCAAGCAGTCTCACACATTTGGGATTGATTAAATAATTACAAAATCCTCATCTGTTTCTATTCATATCAATAAAACCAGAAATGACAATAAACCTATTTGCTGCAAACATCACCTCTGGGCTAGCTCTATACAGAAACACACTTTCTGCTCGGATACCACTATGGTCCTTTGGCCAAAATCTCTCAGCAGACACAACCAGGCCGTGCTTCCCAACCCAGGCCATCAGCATTTTTGCTGCCCTGGAGAACCACATCGCTGAGATGTCATTTGGGATGGAGTCACCCAATTCTGCAGCCCCTGCAGGAACCCAATCCTGCATTCCTGCAGCTGCTGATGCATTTTTTAGGACCGCAGCACTGAGTCCCCAAGGTTAAGTTGCATGGGAAAGAGAGAAAGTGCCCCTCTCCACTCTTGTCCTTAAGGTGGTGGGGGCGGTGCTGGGTGGGGATGCAGAGAGGTGTTGGCAGCAATACCTTCATCATGGAAAAGTCTCTGATTTCCCAGGCAAATGCAAGAGCCACAGAAGCTGGAACCGCCTTTCCCTAAAGCCTTTCCCCAACCCCTGCAGGCACCGAGGGAATGGGGTCTGTGCAATGGGTTGGGGGGGAAACAGCCCAGCCCTGAGGCAGCTCCCAGCTCCACACCCAGCCCAGGACACAGCAGGACCCCCACAGGGGAAAACTGCTCCTCCTCGCCTAAGGTGCTCACAGAAAGTGATTTGTCACATGCGCCTGTTTGCTTCCAAAATAAATCTCCCTTAAAGGCAGGTAAATCTCAGGCTGGATCTGTTAGATACCCTAATGTGGCATTAAGCTGAAGTTAAGGTTATATTCCTCCAGGGATGCCAGATGGGATTTGCTTTCCTTGAAGACAGGACACGTATTTCAACTCTAATGGGTTGATGGAGCCCCTTTTATCTTGTAAATATGAATGAGGAAGGGGGAGCTATTAAATAAATGGAGGGGTTTTACCTGAGCCTTTTTCCCTGTCATCGGTTTGGACTGTGTTAAAGATCTTTGTTTTCTCGGTGGAAAACTCGCTCAATCATTCAGAAAGGAACTAAATGCCTTTTGAGAACATAACCTTTATTTTCCAGATAAATGGCTCACTCTGAGCAATTTGCATGTGGGAAGCTAGCATATAGTGCAGTAAATATATATATATATATATATTTAAAACCCAATAGCAATGTAGGTCACGATACAAACATCAACTGCTGAGATGACTTCTCTGGGGCTGGAAAGTTAGGGAGCTCAAGGCAATTCAAAAGGATAGGGAGCTTTTATGCAGCAGATCTGCATAGTGCTGAGCGGAGGGATGGATCTACATCATCTCAGTACGTCTGACCAAATAAATGAAGCCCACCAACCCCACTCTGCCACCTTCATCCCCAGGGTTGGGTTTACAGTCCCATCACAGCCACTCTCTCTTTCTCCCAAGCTCTCTCCACCACTGGTCCCTGACACCTATCACACAGATCCAGTGGCACTTGGCCATCACTGCCCCAGCACTGCGATTCCATGGCCACATCAATGGCACAGGGACGGGCCACAACTCCCAGAGACTCCAGCAACAGGATTCCCTACAGCACCCAACTCAGTGCCTCCTACAACAGCTCCTCACCTCCCGTATAAGCATTTGCCTGCTGGGAATGGACCCATTTGCCCAACCCAGAAATACTCCCAGACCTCCGTGGCTACGCAGACCCCAGTCTGAAAGCCACCACCACCTCCTGCGAGGTAGGAAGGGACCTGCAAGGCATTCCCTCCCTCAGCACTTCCCTGCTATTGCAGTGGGCAGAGCTGCAGCCCTGGGAAAGGCACTGGGAGCCGCCGCCAGCAGCTGCAGCACGATGCCAACTCCAGCTGCTTGTTAATTATGGTAACATGTTGTCTCATGTACGCACCTCCGCGAAGACGCTGTATTAGCTTGATAAGTATTTAACACTTGGCACAGGGGGGGATTTCCACTTAGCATCCAGCAGGGCTGAGCAGCAGGGAGGCAAGGTGGCACGAGCAGGGCGCTGGGAGAGGGCAGGGCAGGAGGCGGCAGGTTCTGGCAGCGGTGGGGACTGAGCCTTGCATGGGCTGGGTTAGCACTGCTGGCGATGGGGCTGTGTGGGATCCCGGCTTTTGTAGCCTCCTGCCACCACGCTTCGTGCTCAGAGCTGCCTCTGCACAAAGCCCAGACTGCTCTAAGCTTAATCCGTCTTGCAAACGGGTATTGTCATCGCCGGTGCCTTTCTTCAGCAGGCTTTTCTTGTTGGCTCTGCATGGCTGGCCGCTGTGTAGCTCCCGTTGTGCTGATGGCAGGAGAACCACACAAACACGCGTTCAGGTCCAATGTGCTGCTCGCGAGACATCTTCATCTGCAGAGCTGCCTGCCTGTGCTGAGCCACGGGAAAATGAGCCAGAGGTATTCCTGTGGTCCAAGGAAATTTCCCTCTTACGTGACCAATTCTGGGCAGGGTTGGGGATGATCAGACCCTCCTCATCTCCAGGGCTCATCACAGCCCCCAGAGCCAATCCGCCATGCTCTCCCCACACCTTACATGGGGCTGCAGACAGCACAGCAGCACCACCTCCCCTCTTCATTAGTAGGTTGCAATGGCCTCTTCCAAAGGTCTGAATGCAGACAGATCTCTTTTTTTTTTCCCCCTGAATCAAGATCAGTAATTATGAGTCAGTGTTAGCACAGAGCCGGTGAGTCAGGCACAAAAGCATTTTTCCCTCTCACCCTCCAGGTCTAAGGTACATCACTCGCCTGAGCATCCCGTGTGTGGTCTTCATCCAGGGCTTTCACAAACATCATTAGCAATCCATGAGTGAGTTCAGCAACAACCCACAGCCAATGCTGCCACCTCCTCTTCAGTACCTGGGAAATACACAGGTGGTCCCCACCTGCTCTGTGACAGGGATGCAGAGCAGAAATTTCAGCCTTTCCTACAGAGCTCTCCTCACTTTCAGGTTGGCAGCCAATGCCCAGCGTCATGGTGAGCATTGGCCCCAAAGGTGTCCAAGCCCATTGCATCCCCAGCACCTGGCTCTAGCAAAAAGGGCTGCAGGCACGCTGGTGCCCTTTCCCTTCAGCAGGATGGTACCCAACAGTCTGCATGTCCCCAGCTCCAGAATCCTGCTCCTGTCCCACAGCCAGGGGAGGGCTCTGAGCTAGGGACGCAGTCCAGCCCAGCAGCGCAGTCCCCCAGCAGCCCATTCCTCCCTCCCAGCTGCACACCCCAGAGCTCCCCTGCACAGATGTGCACTTACTTGCCTTTGAGCTCTGGTGGGTTACTAGAGGGTGCATATTGCCTGCCCACTCCCTTTGATGCCGGACTCATCTCCTTACCCATCTCTGCTCCTTACATCTCTATGGAATTTAACTGCATCCTTCCCATTGGTGGCTGCCCCTCCTGCAAGCCCGCCTTGTGCCAGAGCAAGGATGCTGCCCAACACCAAGTACCAGAGCTATGCATGCATGGGAGGACTCCATATGTTCATTATTTGGGCTATCTCAGAAGCAAAAAAATAACGTGAGAAGGAGCTGTCAGCCTCCAGCTCTGCACCAAGGAGATGAGCCCAGCGGATGCATTTGCTTTCTTTTCCTCAAAGCACGCAAAAGCCCCAACAAAACAGACTTTGTTTACAGCCCGTCCTGTAAACCGCTTAGGCAGTCGGAGATGAGCTGAAAGCTTAGACACGCCGTAGAGTTACAGCCAGATGTGGTTTCCAATGGCTGAGTTAGGCACCTCGGAAACTCGAGGTTTATTAATGAAGGTGCCCGCTGAACCATAACGGGTGCTGTAATTACCTGGCTCCGGGCAGCAGGCAGTGCTGCTGCAGCCAACCATGCGCCCGGCCGAGCGGACACAGCATCTCCTGGAGGTGAGCGAGGAGGTGAAGGTCATTCCCCATGTTGACAGCTCTACGGCTTGGGTGGATGGCTGGGGGGAGATAAGGGAGCCTGAGGGTCACAGCTGATAAGAGATGAAAAGGCTCTGGGGGTGAGGAATAATGGTGTGTGAAGGGCGATGCTCTGCTCCTGGTGACAGAGCTGGGTCTGAGGATGGTCAACCAGCGACTGGGACACAGCACAAGGTGGGAGCTGGGCCTTCCCCAGTTCAGACCAATGGGAGGAGCTCCTTCCCAAGCCCTGCATCACAAAGGCTGGTGCATAGATGGACGCCGATGCCCCAACCACCAAGCATCCTCTGCAAGGAGGAAACAACAGCAAGCAAATGAAGCTACATATACCCAAGAACCTGCAGTAAAAGGAGAAGGGGCCACAGGGCCCTGCAGGGGGACAGGTGAACCCATGTGTCCTCCCCATCCTCGCTGCATGGCCCCAAGGGCTGAAGCTATGGCCTCACCAAGGAGGCACTGCCTGGGAGCTTTTCACACCTGATTTTGTCTCTTGAAGTTTCACACCAATGAATAACTGTGACCTCGGGAGGGGAGTGCATTGGCTGTATTTCCCAAATATCAGCAAATTGTGTGAGAGAAAGAGATATGCTAAGGGGGCAGGCTGCTCAAACCATTACCATCCTTCTTAGTACCACTTAACTGAACCGTTAAAAAGATCCAGGGCTCCCAAAGACAATTAAGCTCAGGGGAAGCCATAAATCTCAATAAACATCAGGCCAAGTTTTCTTCACTGCTTGAAACAACAGATATAATTTCATTGGTTACTGAGCTCATGCTCCCAAAGGGATTTCAGATAAAAAGCCACTTATTCAAAACACCAAACCCAGGCTTCTCCTGTCTCTCAGGCTACCATGGGGTCAGATTTCCCAGCATGGGAACATGCGCCCCGCGGTCTGCAGAGGTGGAGCTCTGACTGCAGCAAACCTCTGCAGATTTATGATGTCTGCAGCACGGTGCTGTGACCCAGCAGTGGGGTCAGCAGCCGGCACCTGCGCTCAGGTGGCCCTGCTTGGATGCACAGGCTGCTGCTGGAAACAGCCTGCTGCTTGCAAAGCCTTCTCTGGTCTGCACGCTTGTTCCTATGGGCTGAGGTCTTGCATGGGCACAGCTACAGCCTAGAGGACACGGTGCTTTGCCAAGCCAGGCGCAACCTGTTGAACTGAGATAGCTGTCCCAGAGCACATCAGCTCTCCTTGCTGTTCTAGGGGAAAACTGTCAGTTTATCCCCATGCTGGTCACCCAGCCTATGGCCAACACCTCTTGTCCACGTGTTTCCCTATACAGACATCATTGTGTCTGAGGTCCGTGCCAAGGCAGCACACGACAGCCTGCATGCCAGCCTTGCTATTTTTTACCAACAGCTTTCGCATCTGCAGGGCTGGGCCCTTGGCTCTGAAAGCTCCCCGCAAGGTCGCTCCATTCGCCAAGTGCAGCTTCTTTGTGCTTTGATTTAAGTTCTTGCGTGCTTCTTGTATTGATTTCTCTCAGATGTATTTTATGGGGAATAAGCACTCAAACCAGAAGGCCAAGACCTCCCGCCTTGTGCGCAGCATGGTAATGGATGAGCTCCTTCTCACGCTCCCTCCTTCCCTCCCCACTTCTCTCACCTTTTATTTAATCCGAATCCAAAAGCACTGGGGTGAAGGATGGCCAAGGCACAGACACGTGAAGCTTCTCTGCTCTGGGTACTCAGCACTGAGCCAAGCAAGGCATGGCGTAGCTGCAAGCAGAAGGGCTCACTGCTCAGGCTGCAGATGGTTTCCCCTTGCAGAAATGAGGGCGATCACCTCCTGGCACCCCAAGAACCCGGGGAAGAATCCACCTTCTGAAATCCCAAATCCAGCCCACTGAAATAACCATACTGTGATGAAGACGAGGAATTCAAACGTTGTGCAATACGCTTCCATCTGACGTCATGAGCTGAGCTGAGGAGCTGGGGTTTGGAAGGCAGCCTTCCCTCTGTACACAGGAGGAATAAAAACATTATTATTGTCTTTCTCAGTGAACTGCAAAGCCTGTTTTTAAATGAAACTTGATCTCCCCATCTCATCACGTGCTTCCAGGAGCTGGAGCTTTCCGAAGACCAAATACTTTGAAACTCTGGATAAGACCATTAGAGTTGCTTAATTTCCTTTATGTCCATCTGTTTCAGTTCAGCTCGGTTGCTTCTGTCCCAGACAAGACATTTGGCTCTTCCAAATAAATCTTATAGCCCATTTGGATTAAAGACTTTCTGATGCAGCCTCTGAATATAATCCCTCTGATTTGCATCTCAAAGAAATTGAGTTAAAACCAAGCGAGAACCATACCCAGAGTGCTTGGAATTGCTGGGGGACGCGATGCGCTCGTGAGGTCCCATATGGATAATGGCACTTTTGTTTTTGATTTATCCTGAACTGCCCCGCTCCTATGGCTGTGGTCACACCAGCACGCTGCAGGACTTCCAAAGCAGACAGAGTGAGAACATAACTGACTGCTCCTGCTGTTGTCCAAAGCTTGAGTTTTGCACCCGAGAAACTGAGAAGGCTACAGAGAAAGCGTGAGACACACTTAGGAAGTGTGGGACAGCAGATCTCCCCGTAGCGACAGCAGAGGGTGAATGATGACTAACATTGGAGCTGAGTCAGGTTCAGTGCCATTCTGCTCATCAGCTCCTAATAGGTACTTTGCTCATCCTCAGAGGCAGCACTGACAGCAGTCTCAGCAGTGCTCTCTCCTATGGCTGCTCAGTGCCTGGTGCTGGGAACCTTATCATGTTTTTGTGCAGGAGAGCTCGGGTCATGGGATGCCTGGGTGCTATTCCTGGCAGTAACACAGCTCCCTCCACCCCAGGCAAACCCTTCCCCCTTTTCACTTCCCACAGTGCCTGCCTAGGAAACAGCCTTGTGAGATGCTGGAACCCCCAGGTCCCCACTGCTACCTCCCATTCTGTTGGATGGGAAGCCAAGTCACAGTGCAGGTAGGTGGCACAGGTACCACCAGCCCCACATCAGAAAACACTGGATACAAGCAGGAATCCTGGGCAGTAGGGCAAAGCAGACACCCACACTCCTCATAATGACAATAATTAATCATGGGGGAGGAGGTAGCAGCACTGCTCCAGCCTGAACCCTCACCCAGAAAGCCCTCATTTTCCCCCACTCTTTCACCACTGATCAGCTCCAGCCAAGCTGACCCAGCACAGACCACCACCCTCCTCCTGCCACCACCTCAGCCCTAGAGACATTACAGAGCCATTAAAAGCCAAATTCATTTCCACAGCTGAAACCAACCGCCCGTAATGCAGTATTTTTTGCAGCTGTGGTTCAGCATGGCACCTGAGAGCTGTGAGGTTAATGACACGGGGCTGTCAGCAGCCTTAATTATATTCCCATTTTTCCAGCCCCTGATTAGCTTTAGAGCTCATCTGGTGTCAGAAATTTGGTGCCTAAGCTTTGACAAAAGTGTTTCAATATTACTTAATAAATGGGTAAAGAGGGAGTGCGTGTATTTAAGCTCTGCCTCGTTAAAGCTGCTTTTTTTTATTATTTAACCTCACCAAAGCTCCCTACCTGGCTGGGAGCCCCATACTGGGATGCTGGGGGGGGGGGCTCAGCCCCATTATCCCCTCCCCAAACCTGGCTCCATAACCCCCATGAATGCACCCTGTTTTGCTGGGAGCCTGCTGCTCCCCATCAGCCAATGGCCAATTAATAAGGATCATTTATTACTGTTATATCGCCTCTAAAGCAGGCCAGGTGTTTGCATAAAAAGAAAAAAAAATCAAGAGATTTAAAAATAATAATAATAAAAGCACAAGCTTTACATCAAAGCCCTGAATGGCTTAAAATCTAAAGCAGAGCTTAGGTTGTTCTCCACATTCAATTTCCTCCAGCCCTCAGCACAGTTAATTAATTTGAATATTAATAATAGTGGTGAGAAAGAGCCCTGAATCTTTTTCTCCTTCCCCATTGCAGACCTCGCCGTGCCTCAAAGGGGTGCCCAATTCCTGGATATTTGCCTCCAGAATCCTGGCAGCTCTCAGCCTGTGCCTTTTTTGCTTTGCAGGAAATTCCTAGAGTGAAATCAGGGCAAAACCATCCTCTCAGCACTCAGGATTTCAGCTGGCTCTGCTCTCAGGGCTGGGTGAGATGTGGGAAATCAGCGCTTTGCTCTCCAGCATCATGAGTTGGATGCACTCTTCCACCTGATGCAGCTCCCGAAGCCCCTCCTGGGTTTGTGGGCTCCTCCAGCAGCATTCTCACTCTTCTGTGAGGTCGGGAGCACAGGGCTGCCCCACAGGGCTAGATTTATGGCCCTGCTGTATTTCAGTCCCTCTGGGCTTGGCCATTTCCATGGCGGCTGCTGGAGATCAAGGCTGCTCTCGATGACGGCATCCTTGACCTGTGATCAAGCTGAAGCCAACGGAAGTTTCCAGCAACATAAGCCACTTAATGTTTAACTTCTGTGGTAGCTTCTGGAGACTGATATCATATAATTTTGGCTCTGCAAAGACAGCTTAGCTCAAGGGAGTGGACTGCAAATCATTAGCAGGACTGTTCTCACCCCAGCTCCTTGCTTTTAATTGCTGAGCAAAGCGGCATGAAACATTCCCAGAGAGGAGCTGCAACCACATGAAATCTGCCTCATTTGTAGCTTCATTCCAGCACAGCTGCATGTGATGGAAGTCAGGCTGATATTAACAGGGCCACATCCCAGGTCCATAGTGATGGTGGGGATGGAACTGGGGTCAGAACTCATCGAGAGCCCAAAGACGGATGAGGAGCAATGACTTCTAATTGACAGAAGCACCACCCAAGCAGGAGGGATGGGATATTTTCAGCACAGCCTCCACTGCCCCACGCTGTGCTCAGCTCCTCTGGCAGCCCATAGAATTGACCTCAGCTCCCCATCCATACGGTGAGTCCTCATGTGGGGACAGACACTGTCTGTGTGCTCTGCAGGGCCGTGATGAAGGGCGAGCACGGGGCTGGCTGTGCTGAGCCCTCCCAGCCAAATAACCACATTAATTAGAGCACACGGCCCCTTCTTCCCACTGTAAATCTCCATTAGCCATAAACTGGATGGGCCATAAAAGGGAGTTTACGACAAACTCACAAGGCGATACGTGTTTGGATCCTTAGCTCTGTTGCAGTTGGTAATAAAGCCTTCTTTTATTGGAGCATATACTCTGCCCTCAAGATAACATACAAGGCCCAGGGCTCCTCAAAGACATGATGCAAAGCCATTTGTTGCACTTTGATTTGCTGCAAAGCTACACAGAGGTAGGAGAGCAGAGGGAGGCAGCCAACAGGCTTCAGCTCTGCCAGTCCCAAACCACCACAGCATGCAGCATGGCAGGCTGAGAGCCTCTGTAGTGCTACATCATAAACGTAGCAGGGAGCAAACTCTAGTGAACAGTTTAAAAAACTGCTTGAGATTGATGAAAACACAGACAGAAACCTGCCCTGTGAGGAGTCAGCTTTCAGAGAGCGATGGGTTGGGGTGCTGTGATGGAGGGGGTTAATGGTTAAGCTTCTGTTTTTGTTTATGAGTTTGGAGCAGATAATGCTTCACGTCATCAAAATAGGTGCAGACTCTTTGAGGAGCATAAGGGCCAGGCCTGAAGGAGATCTGTAGGCATCAAAGTCCCAAGCAGGGCATTTAGAAAAAAAAAAAAAAAAGGACCAAAAAAAGAAAAAAAGGAAACGAGGAAAGATGAATACCTGCAGCTGGTGGGGTGTGGGCACCAGCCCATGGGGTACCTGGGCACCACAGACACTGTCCTCTCCCCTGCTTTTCTCAGCAACGTTTGTTAGCTGGAGGATAAACATCAGCATTGCCTTGGGTGCAACCCATTCCCTATCTCTGCCCTCCTCCTGGGTGATGCTCCCCTTAAAAAAGGAACCCAAAGTCCTCAGGCGTGCACTTCCCTTCCGAAGGCAACAGCACACTCGTTAATCCCAGCTCAGTCTGAGGCAGCCGCAGACACCGGTATGAAATCATCGCTTTTATTTAGTTCAGCAGTTAGGTATGATTGTTCTGAACTGCGATTCAACCCTGCTCCCTTCCATCTCCGGCGGTGTTAAAAGTAACAAGTCTATCACCTCTGGAGCCATTTCTCTGTCGCTCGCATCTTGCTGGAGCTGCAGAGTTTTGCTGGAGGGCTTCATCTCTTCCAGACAGCCACCTGTCAATTATCCCTCTGCCCGACAAATAAAATAAGCAGCCACAGACTGTACACACAATAGCTGTCCCCATGTGTTTGCAGCAGACCTGCTGGAGGAGCTGAGCCGATGTTCCAGGAGCCACACGCATGGCTCCAGCACTGCAGTCTGGGCTTGCCTGCAAGCTGAACCCCCACACACTGCTGCCTTTATTCTGGAAGATATTTCCATCTGACTGCTAACACAGAAGATTTTGGGGCCAGTGCTGGACCAGCACTCAGTGTGATCAGACCTGGGAGGGACCTGCCCTGATTCCTGGTGGCAGCACCACTCCATGGCTCTTCATGGCTCTATTCCTGACTTACCATGATGGGTAGGTTTGTATTCATACACATGTGTAATTTCCCTTTTGTCCTTACACATATTGCTTTCTAACATGGGCACAGGCACTTTCCATACACCAGCTCTTCCTCTTTCATTGATTTCCCATTGGTCTCCTCATCACAACGACCTGTGATGGTTGGAGACACGATGGATGAATGGATGGAGCAGCAGCCCTGCTGATCTCATGTCCCACAGCCACATCTTCCAAGCCATCACCTTGACATCCTCAGAATCTCTCTCTGATCTTTCTGACCCAGTGTAGCAATCACTAGGGTTCATCTGGGACATCAGCAGGTCTATGAGTGATACCACAAAGCCTGGACCCCACACTTCCAAATTCCCATAGAATTATAGAATATCTCAAGTTGGAAGGGACCCATAAGAATCATCGAGTCCAACTCCTATGGAAAGCTCCAAAACCACCCTGCACTACCTGCTGTGCTTGGCCTCATCCAGGACAGCTCTCCACGTGCTCCCCATTTAGATCCTTTCCCAGCCAGGTCTACAAGCCTCAAACTTCAAGGAAGAAAAACAGAATCATTAAGGTTGGAAAAGACCTCTAAGATCCCCACGTCCATCCTCAACCCACCCCACCATGCCCACTGACCTCAGTGCCACATCTCCATGGCTCTGGAACACCTCCAGGGACCAGGACTCCATCACTCCCTGGGCAGTTCCAAAGCATTACCACTCTTCCAGAGAATAAATTTTTCCAACCTGAGGAGCTGGAAGGCTTCACGAGCACTGAAGCCCCAGGTCTGGCTTTTTAAAGATGAATATTCCACAGAGAAATTAGTCATTGTTTTTTGTGGCTGTTTTACAGAGACAGAAAAGAAACTGATGTAACAGCAGACGGCTCTGAGAAAGCTGTCTGAGCAACACACCTTGCCCCTCTCTGAGACACCCATCCCACTCCTCCGACTCCTGCAGAGAGCCTCACGTGGCCATGGGGCACCCAAGGGAGTGGGGAGGCCAAACAGATCAAGCTGGGAGCCTGCAGCCAAGCCTGGATGAGACTTTGGTCTCTCTTTTCAGCCCTATGCCACTGCCGTGCTGCTCCTGCTACCGAGTGCCTGGCAGTCACAGGGCCATAACAAACATTACTCATCCCCATCCAGAGCTTACCAGCTTCCAGCAGTCACACATGACGCATGTGTTTACCACCAGTGGGAGGGTTTTATATATATCTATATGCTTTTACTGCAGTAAGTGTCCCTGTTTCTGAGGGCAGAGGAATTATTACCCAACGCTTTCATGGTATAACAAAGAGCATATGTTGTACCCAGCATAAATTTAGCTTCTGATCTGATGAGCAAGATTATTTTTTTCCCCCCCTTCTCTGCCTCTAAATGTACAGATGAGTGCTCGCATTCATCCCTAATGGCAGTGAGGAAGGGGAATGCTCAGAGCGAGCAGCACACGCACACAAACACATGCACAGAGCTAGAAAAACACCCCGGGTTTCTAAATCTACCCAGCAATCCCACAGTAATCTGCTCAGTCGTAGTCGCAAATATAACTCAGGGACAATAAATAAGCTAACGAGAGTTAAATTAGTTCAGCTCCTTAACCTTTGGACGGATCAATCCCTGCGTTATCTCATTTCTCCCCAGCCCCTCTCCATCCCCCACACCTTGTCCCCTCCCTTTTTGCACTGTGTTGGTGCCAGGCAGTGGGCAGACACACGAGGAGGTGGCAGGGAGCCGGGACACAGCAGAGCAGTGCTGCAGAGAGGTGTATCACTAACCACATCCTCTCTGAAAACAGTGTGTGTGTAGAAGCAGCAGCAGGGTTCACTACCTGCTGGCATCCCGTGCCTTGCAGGGCTCTCAGACCCGTCAGATGGATGCAGTTGGAGTACATGTGAGGAAAATCCCAAATTTAAAAAGGGCCCAAAGGAGCAATTTGCAAAAGGTCATCAGTTCCCACAGTCAGCATAGGATGCTCAGCCCTTGCAGAAGGCTTTGAGCTCCTGAATTTCCCTTTCAGGCAGCTGGGAATTGCATCCCCTGGGCGTCCACAGGGAGGGATCTGTGTGCACCCAGCCTGTGTGGACCAGCAGGCTGTTTGTCAGCTCTTCCTGCCCCTTGCTGTGACTCATTCTGTGAATGAAAACACACCCATGGGGAAAGTATGAGCATCTGAACGAGATGCCAGCCAGCAGACACTGCGCTGGAAGGAGGTGGGCAGGTAATGCTCACATCTCAGTGCATCCTCACAGCACGCACACCACCCAGGTGGCAGAAGGTTTTCCCCTTCGAGCCTCTCAAGAATGGGGCAACTCCAGCATCATCCCTGCTGCCATCTCACAGCCCTTCCCAAGGGAGTGACACCGCTATCTCCGTTCTGTGGGACCACAGAGGCTGTCTCTGAGCAAGGAAAAAGAAGCTGCTTTCCAGCCCTCCACCCCCAGAAGATGAGTTGGAGGAAATTAACAATGATGCACAACTGAAAAAAATTGAACGGTTAGAGGGAGTTCAAAGCTGAGCCAGTCTTGAGACATCTGCACACCACATGCCAGGCTGAGAAAAGTGCTCATAAATCCTTCCAGGCTGGCACCGATGGAAGGGAGCTCAGAGCACTCAACCCAACTGGGAGAATTCCCAGTGCTTCTGTTCTGAGATGGCTGAAAACTCCATGGAAAGGCACAAGTGAGGGAAGGAAAGCAGCTCAGCAGGAAACATTGAGTCATCTGAGTTACCTTCGTTTTATAAACAGTTACTGTTCCAGTTAGCAGAATGTCGTGTCCATTGAAAAGTGCACTTCATGATTCAAACACAGATTACCAGCAAACCTGGGGATGTCAGGATAAGCACGATATGAGTCTTTGTACAATGGGAAAGCAGCTGTGAACTAACACGGTAGAAAAAAACAGAGCCCAGCTTCCTGGAGGAAAGCCCATTCTTCCAATAAAAGTGAAGGAACCTGCACTGGGTGAAAAATGTCAATCCCCTTTAACAGAGATCAATAAGGCAATGGGATCGGTCTGCTCACACCAGCTGCCACTGATCTATTGCTGTTTGCAGAAGCTTTCATTCTGCTTGTCTTTACAACTTGGCTAATAGGAAAAACTTCACAGTGTTAAAAAGAAAAGTGAGTGAACAACCCAGGAATCAAAAGTGGAGGAGCTTTGCAGCTGAGTGGCCTCAGGATGCTGCGCGCTGGAGGTGCCAACCAGGCAGCAATCCAACAGCGAGGTCCCAGGCTGCAGCAAGTGAGGATTTGCTCAATTGCAACAGCCGTGAATACAGAAACAAAGGAAAGAAGCTGCTTACCTTCAAAAACCACAGTGCACAGGGATCTCCAGCAAGAGCCCTTGCTCCCACTGCCAACCCTTAAGTGAGGTCTGGGCAGGGGTGGATCCTGGCTCCAACCCTTCTGGTCACTCAGTGCATTGGATACACCTGAGCTGCCCTGGGTTGGCCCTGCCTTCCCACCAGGTGCTCAATCACTGCTTCAAGCCCTGACTTAGCATTTCTGCTACAGCTGCCATGCCTAAGCTTTCTCAGTTGCTCTCACTGCAGACGTTGCTTTCTCCCAGAAGAAAGTGGGGCTAAAGGCAACTTGAAGACATGACCTGTGCCTGCCAGGTGGCTGCTCTGCTGGTCTTTGAGTATGGAAATGGCTGGTGGCCTCTAAGTCCAACAGCAAGATGCCCAGAGCTCCCACAAAGGAACAGCATGGGAGGAGATGGGGCTGCGTTCTCACAGATAAAGACCCCCAGGGACTGCAAATAAACTGTTGGCAGCAGAGTGACTCACAGTATCCCTGGTTCACAACCCCCTCTACTCCACCAAAGAAACCCAAACCAACCCAAATCCGCTCCCAACACCTGAAGCATCACCATTGTCTGGTGACGAGAACCAGAAGCACAAAGCGTGGTTTGGGCTCAGCAGACAGATGGGCAGAAGAATGGGATGGAGCCTGGTGCCCCGGGCATGCTGCATCCATCTCTCCGCAGGAGCCTCCCAGTCTGACACCGCTCATCAGAGCACTCAGTCTGCAGAAGCCCTTCAGAACATAAGGGCTCCCATGGGGATGCTCGAGACCAGACTTTCCTAAAGCGCTCAGCAAACACCTCACGCTCTCTGCTTTTTGGAAACTCTGACACACACAGCTCTCGACACTGCTGTCTCATATACGTATGGCTGACTCAGATAGATATATGGCTGGCTTAGCGTACTTCCCTTTCTTCCTCCCCTCCCCCCAGAGTTTTGCATGTCTGAGGCTGTTTCGGATAAAAGATACCAAAAATGAAAATGCATTTGGGATGTCTGGGAACCAAGAAGTCAGACTGCAAGAAAACCAGACAGGGTTAGAGCCCCAAATCCCCGTCTCCTGCCAGCAATCTAAACCCTCTGCTGACTGCAGGTTCCAAGGCTCCATTTGCTCCACGGCAGCAGCAGCAGTAGCTATTTCAGAAGTGTATTCCATCAGCAGTAATGGGTCTTTCCTCATAAGCTGTGTTTTCATAGTAAATCTTCGGTCTTACATTGCATTACAGAGTTCAGCTGCCGCTAATCCTTAAAAACAATTCATTTCCAACTGCAAAGTGCAATAAAGAAAGGATAATCACTATTAATATTAGTTATTGTTATTGATTTCAGCTTTAAAGAATTGATTTTCAGTCCCAGCTGCATTTATGAGTCTCTTTGCTGAAGATGCATACACAGAGCCCACTGCTGTTTTCAGACCCTTGCCCCAGCTCCCGGCCATGGACGTGGTGGGAGGAAGATGGCTCTTCCCTGGTGATGCTGCCACAAACCTGCCCAGATTGGGGACATTGCTCCTGGGGTTGCAGCCCCAAATAATAAAACCCCCTTCTTTTATTCAGTTTCACAACGGAGCAATTCTGTGACTCAGTGCTCCCATGGAGGGGTGGCACGCAGCCCAAAGTGGAGTCGCTGTGGTTGGAGGGCAGGGGATGCCAACTCCACGGGTTCTATTCCGCACATCCATGGCAGCTTCCTACGTGCACACAGAGGAAAGCACGGAGATTAAAAAGAAAAGCATTATTGCTTCCTAACTGTGATTCCTACGATACCACTGAGCCTTCCAAACCCTTCCGGAGCTGTAAATTCAGTTTTAAAGTCTGCTCATGAGGATGGCTCTGCCTGGAACTCCCATTCAACCCGCCTTCACAGCTCCTTCAAAAGACAAATAAATGGCCTTGGGGCAAAGAACCCCCCATGGTGGAGGGGCAGAACCAGGCTCTGCCCCACTGCAGCACTCCCATAGCAATGCATGGGTGCACTGGGTGCCCCAAAGCAGCCGATATGTGTGATGGGGGGTGCCAAGATGGGAAACAACTGCTGAGAGGAAGAGAGAAACATTTCACTTCCCTCTTTCTAAGGTGAAAACAGGGTGGCTGTTTTCGAATCGATGTCTTGCTTCAGAAGTCACTAAAGTTTTGGTTCGAGGGCATCGATGTTAAGAACCTCAAAAGCAGAAAGGGTTTGGTTTGCAAATCTGGAGAAACCAGAGCCATTAAGGCTGGAAAAGAGCACTAAGGTCATCAAGGCCAACCATCCACGTTTTGTGTCAATGTCAGCGGGCTCGCAGTGGAAAGGTTTCCAACACGTGGCTTTGGAAAGATGTTCTGGAAGCAGTTTCCATCCCTGCCGACCTGCAGCCAACCCTACTCTTCCCTCCTGTTGTTTGGGAGAGAGACATTAAAGAAAGTCCTCCATGTTCAGCTCTCATGGCCTTGAGTTTTAAAAGTCTCCCTCGGAATACTTGGAATATAACCCAGTGGGGATGTAGGAATGAAATTGGGATACAAAACACCGCAGCCAAGACTGAAAAATAATCAAATGAGCACTCAACCACCATCATTATTTTCCACAATTCCTATGCATATGCTAGATTGGATACAATGGTCTTGAATTGTTCCACACTATTACTGTGCTATAAATTATTTGAGAAAAGCACGGCAAGGCATCGTAATGTAATATATTTTTATAGTGCCATAAAGTAATTATGTGCCTGACAACAAAATCCTACAGAAGTGACATATTTTATGCTTAAATTATAATTACATTAAAAGTGTCTCTTCCATTAAATGTTTATAGAGCGCACACAATTGCTGCTGGTCGACTTGTGAACAAAGACAACTGCACAGAGAGAGCAGGGAGATGCACTGAAGGGATCACGGAATCACCACATGGTTTGGGTTGGAAGGGGCCTTTAAAGGTCACCCAGCCCAACTCCCTGCAGTGAATTTTGGCATTTTTGCTGTGTTTTTGGCCAAAGCTCACAGTAACATCACTGTTTCGTGGCCTGAGCTCTGCTGCCTGGCTGAACAACCCGTCAGTGTCCCATGAGATGCAGAGTTGGTTCCTCTTCTGGAAAAGAGGAATGGGATGAATTGCCAGGGGTAACACTAGGACTCCTACAGTTCCAGTTGCAAGAAAGCTGCAACTTCTCTTGACTGCGGCTCAAATCAACATCTTCCAATACCATTCTCCCATTGATCTTGCAGTGTTTCAGCACAGAACAGACAATCACATCCTCAGATTTGCTCTTGGAGCCAGGAGTGCCTCTTCCATAGAAGGAGGAGCTCAGAGCTGTGGATATTTGCTTTAAAGCTGTATGGGCTGCAGCCCACAGGAAAGGCCCCCATCCCTCCAAATGGGGTGCAGGGATTTTTCTTAGCTCTTGTCTAGCTTGGGTTAAAACAGGCCAAAAAACCACGCGGGGAGGGAACTGCCCTGTGCCTGTTGCTGCTAACAAGGCAATGGGGTGGTTTCTGCATGGATGCCACAGAAGTGAAAAGAGCAATGTGGCAGCAAAGGCTCCACGGCCATTCCCTGCTGGGCACTCTCCTGGGAGCAAAGCTCTGCATCGAGGCCATGTGGGAGCACCTCCCACCTCCCCAGCACTCACCGAGTGCCACATGCTTGTGTCTGGCGGTGGGATAATGGCTCGAGTCTGCAAGGAAATGGCTTATGTGGTTTTCAGCCCAGCTTTTCCTGGAAAGTGCCCAGCTCCCACCTCCCAGCTCTGTGCTCTTCCTGCATGACTCACTCGGGCACACAGCGTCCCAAAGGTGGGTGTTTGCCACACTCTGAAGGAGGTGACATCTTTCCAGGGAGCACGGCTTGGGCAAAACAGCAAGAGGAGAGGACAGGGACAAGAAGGGACCTTGGGTTTGCCATCCCAGCTTGGCTTCCTGCCATTGTGAGACCTTTAGAAGTGACTTTGCTCTGCGTGCCTCAGTTTCCCCCTCCAGATGGGAGCTGTGCACCAGGACAGGAGTACAGGATGAGCAATCAACACTGTGCAAACAGTGCCACACACAGGAGCGGTGCGAAGATACACAAAGTGCCCTTCCGAAGGCATCGACACCCGCAGATCCCACGTGAGAAGTGAGGGCAGTTAAACAAGGCTTTGCACAGGCTGCGTTTGTCTCTACTCAGCTGCCCCCAGCCTGTCTGTCTGTCTGTCCAGGAGGAGAAAGCAGGGTTAAGTTCAGCCCTCAGAGATGAAATATTCCAAACGTAAGGCGGATGTGGCATTTCCCAGGCTGCATGGAAATCAGAGACACATGCAGCCATGGCGATGGCAGCACATGTGCAGGGTTTATATGGAGGAACCGCACTGCCTGCTTTTTTTTCCTGCTTAAACCCATCCAGATTGAAGCACTCCAGCCCTAAGTCATGCTGCAGTATGGGGTTTCTCCCACAGGACACGAGGCATGGAATCTACCTTCAGTTCTTGACCTGAAGGCAGTGCCTTTTTGCAACGAACTCCCAATCCCCACCAGCTCTGGAGCTTTCTCTCCCTCTGCATCCTGCCAGAAACTATGCAACAACAGGAAACTGTTGGAGGGACTGTTCTGCATTAGCTACAATGCAACTACTAGCTGCAGCCTGACAAAAGCTTCCTGCACTCCTTGCCAGGCAGTGAAGATGTGGCCTCAGGCAGAGGTCGGAGGTGATCATGTGTTTTATAGCCCTGGGTATCTCATCCATCCCACTGCTCCCACTCATCTTCTGCATCCCCATAACTCCTTTCTTTGCACTTTCAGCTCCTGCTGAAGGTTTCCCCTCTGCTCATCACTCAGCTCAGCAATGGGACAAACCCTCTGGCACCAACCCCAACAGCAGACAGAGGTCCTGGGGAAGGTCCCCACTCTGCCTTGCATCCTCACTGCTGCATTCTGCATTGCTAATGAAGAGCAGCACTGCAGGCAGCGCGTCTCTGTAGGGCTATCAGCCTGCTCAGATGGTGCCAGGCACGCAGCCTCCAAACCTCCCACATTACAGCAGCTCTTGAGGCATGCAATAATCTGTCAGGAACGCAACATCTGCCACACCACCCTGGAAGCATATATTTTGGAGCAGCATCTATCGCACTGAAGTGGCCTTGTGTCACCCAGGAGAGGCTGGGACACGTTGTCTTCTCACAGAGCCATCAGCCAGATGTGCTTTGCCTGGTGATGCACCTACACTTAAACTTCCCTATTTTTCCCTCCTTCCCAGTGCCCCCAGAGCCAGCAGCTGGGATGAAGGAGGTGCTCAAGTGCTTTGTTCCCTGTGGGATTCAGACTGAGGTGTTACTCCCCACTGAGCCCACCCTCAGCCTCGCTGCATATTTGGGCCCTGTGATATCCATGCCCATCCCACAGCCAAAGCCCACAGACAAACCCCAGGAATTTGGATGCACCCCATCCCCATGCCAAGGCTTGCCTTGCTGGAGGGGCTGCTTCTGAACCCACAGAAGGGCTGGGGGGATAGAGAGGGCTGGGGGAGGTATAGAAACCAAAACAGAAACAGAGCTCAGAGGGAGGGGGGAGGGATCCTTGTTTTCCATCCTTGGAGTGCCCCCAACAGCAGCTGGAGCCAAGGGGCTGCCTTCTCCCCCAGCACCCACCCTCACTCCTCAAATCCTGGCAGCGCACAGCCTGTGCTTTCCTCCCACTCCAGACAAACCAGCCTTTATCTCCCCACTAAGTGGGCAAGAGGTGCCTCTTCCGACGAAGGCTGCCGCGGGCAGGACGCACAATGGCTCTTTGTAGCAGCTATCGAGGAAGCTGTGAGCCTGAGGAGCAGAACAGGTTTGCCTACAGGCTGAGCAAAGGCCGAAAATCCTCTGGCAGCAATAATCCGTGGATCTGAGTGTAAGAAAACTCCCTGTCCCTTGTAATTTGGGTGTGGGACAGCCTTACCCACGAACCTTGGAGTGATCAGAATCAGCATCAGAAGTGCTCCTGGAGGTGGCAGAGCTGCTGATACAACACCATGGGATGCAGCCTCACATCTTCCTGTGGCCCCCCAAGCACATTTGTGGTGGGGAAGGACTAACATCTGCTTAATTTGGAGCTGAAAAAGATCACAGTCCTTTAGACAGCTTGGACGCATATTGATTTGACTGTCATGGTCCAAGGCTGTCGTGCCGTGTCAAAGCAAGAGGTTTTGATAAGGCTGAAGCAATGAAAACACTGAATTTTCCCTTCAGGAGAAGAATTGCCAGGACAGTGATCTTCATCTCAAGATGATCTCAAGAGTGATGCAGAATGCCCTGCCTTTCACATGGGAGAGGACCATTTTCTTCACTTTTCCAACCCTTCGCCCTCCTCTGAAACTCTGGATTTAGCCTTTGTCAGGGATGCCAAGGATCCTTCATCTTACTGTAATTATAACTGAAATGTCCATAGAATCGGGACTCCAGAAACTAAAGTCTAAAGGTGAGCAATGTCAATGTGGTTGATGGAGCAATATCTCCCACCTGCTGCTGTCCAAGGGCTCCCATGGACTAGATGGACTAAATGATCTTAGAGGTCTTTTCCAACCTTAATGATTTAATGATTCTTTGATTCTATGATGTCTCAATGAAAACCCAGAACAGCCCATTTCCAGTACCCACCCACCTCCTTCAGCATCAGCTCCAGACTTTGATCCTTCAACCACCAACATCAATATCTATGAAACAAATCCCCTTCCCACCTGCCTGGAATGTCTCTGGTGCTGGGATTGCCCCAGGTACAAAGCAGGGGATTGGGATATCTGGTTTCTATTTGCAACCCACGCAGAACCCAGAATCACTGTGGAACATTGCTCCTGGCATCAGACCCACCCAGGACTTTATGTGGCATTGTCACTCCCACAAGTAAGTCTGCAGCCCAGCATTCCAGGGCAGCCTCTGATGGCCACGAAAGGCTGAGAGATAACTAGCTACAAGCGGTGCCCCAGCACTGCCAAGAATGATCATCACTGCTAAATCTGCAAAATCTGGCTCCTGCCAAGAGCAGTTGGCAATCCCTATCTGTAGGGCAGGGGCCAGACCCAGCCAGGGATGCTGTGGTCCTGTTGTATTTCAGAGCAGAAATAAGGTTTTGTGTTAAACAGGTGGAATTCAAAATGAATATATACAGAACAAATGATGTGCCATTGTGGGATCCCATTGCTCAGTGCAGGTGAGGTTTGTCCTGGTGGCTCTCCAAAAGTGCCAAACAGGTAAAGAATTAAGGTCACTTCCTTAGGAACTGAGGAACTGTGATGTAAAAGAAATCTCTGTATGTGATGCTTCCATTCTCAAGAGAAAAATCAGGGTTTTATTTTAAACCTCACCTCCCGACTCTTCTGCTCTCCATTCTGCCAACTCACGTCGCTTCTCAGCCAGTTGTGCTCTGGGTTGTGGACCTGGAGAGGCTCTCCAAGATGCCAGATCTCCCTGGCTGAGCTGTAGGTGCCCCTGTTCGTTGCAGGGAGTTGGATCAGATGGTCTATAGGGGTCCCTTCCAACTCAATTCTATGACTCTATGCCCTGGCAGATCCATCCCTCCAAGAGCAAACCCTCTCCTTGCAGAGGCACAGTGCAGATGTGGGGCTAGGAGCCCAGGATCTGGCTGTGAGTTGCATGCACAGATTGTACCTGGCTTCATCTCCTGCTCCCTGCCCAGCTCCTGCCTGGAAATGAGCTGGGTCTATGCAGACAGAAGCAGCTCAGTTCTCCTCTGGCAGTTTTCCCGGTGCAAAGAAAAGGATAAAAAAAGGAGAAAAATATTATTTTTAAACAAGTCTAAAAAGAAAGAGCTGAGAACAGGTTAAATACATATTCCAGGCTCAGTCCTCCCTCCCCCAGAATCAGCAGGATTCCCATCTCAGTACTGAAGGCAGTGCAGAAGGAGAATTCCCTGCAATGCAAACACACTGGTTCCAGGGATCTCCTCTTGCTGGTCCTGGTCACTCCAGGCCTGCTCAGATGGGAGGTGCCATTATAACTGGTGACACTGGTCAGGCTGCAGGCCTGCCACCAGCCCCACTGCATCCCCCAGCCTCCCAGGAGCAGGGGACATGGGGCAGCCATTGCCAACACCCCACTGAGCCATCCTGGATGACCCTCTGCTTGCAAGAAGTCAGTACTGACGCTGGGTTCTTTGCAAAGCATTTGGAGTCCTACAAGCTTCCAAGTGTCACTATTAGAAACAGCCCCACTTTTTGAATATCCAGGTTTGGCTTCAGCTGCTGTTAAACTTTAAGCAATGTACAGAAGACCCGTTGGCTTCCCTCAGACCAAAGGACACAACTGAAGCCAAGCGTGGGCTTAAACCAGGCTTCCGAAGGAGGTGAATGGAGTTCAGCATTCCTGAAGCAGGATGTGGGCACCTGCCCGGATCTCTTCTGAAAACAAGATGTGCAGATAGCACGGCTTCACCTGGCTTCACTCTGGGACAGCCCCGTGCCCAGCTTGGCTCGGTGTCCTGCGTGAGATGTCATGTTTTCCATTAAAGGAGCCATTCAGGAAACGATGACTCGGAGCCTCACGGAGGTGGATGCTGTAAACAAGGAGGGATGTCTGGCGGTGCCAGGAGTTTGGTGCCAGCAGCACGTCCTGACAGCAGTGGATGAGCACAGTGAGAGCAGCAGCCCCTCTCCCCAGAGCTGTAGGACTCTCTGAGCATCTGAGAACTGGAGTTCTATTCTGTTCAAGCAGTCCTCATCTCCAAAATGAGGTTATGGAGAATCCACCAAAAATCCCTCTGCGTTTCCTTAGCATGGAGGAAATGAGTGAGCTCAGCTCCGGCTCTCACAGTGAGCGTGCCCTGCCAGAAATAGTTCTGCTTGGGCCAGCAAAGCTGAGCTTCCCAGGCTGGATGGGGAGACTGAGAGCTTTGCTGCTCAATTCCAAGGGGAGTGATGTGAGCTGCCAGCGCTGAAAGCAGCAGCGTTGCTTCTGAGCATGGAATCAACCCTGAGCAGATGGACCCACGGTGCTACCACTGTCTCTGCTCTGGATATGGTACTGGGAAAATGGCTCGGTCTCACCCAGGCACTGAGGATGAATTCAGGTGGAATGGCTTTGAAAGATGACTGCTTCTTCCTGGGGTCCATCAGCGTGGCTGCTCCCATGTTTCTGGGCAGCCTGGTCTGGTGGTTGGCAGCCCTGCACACAGCAGAGGGGTTGAAACTAGGAGGTCATTGTGGTCCTTTTCAACCCAGGCCATTCTATGATTCTATGATTCCTTCTTATTCTGTGACTATGTCACAAACCCTTTCCCCCTCTGCACTTCCAGCAGCAGTAAGACCAAAGCAGATGCTGGCAGCTTGCAAGGTTCTTCTTCCTGAGCCGTGCAGAGTGGCCTTGATTTGCCATGCTGCTCTAGCAGAGTGTGTGAGCAGGTACGGCTAATGGCAAATTCACCTGATGAATTGGAACCTACAGAGTGGTGCATTTATGCGTATCAAATGCCTGTTTCAAATGAATATCCCATGACTACTTCTTATAAAAACAGGAATTCGTACTTGAAAAGGTGTTAATATCTGAGAGTTTGCTACAAAAACGAAGGCTGACAAAAGCTGGGGTTTGTAGGCGTTGGTTTCCTACATGCCCAAATCTGCCCGTAAAGTTTTTTTGTTGAACACATTGAAAACTCTATAGCAAAGAGAAACAACAGAGTGTGCCTCCCTGCCCTCAGAAATGTGATTGCATCATATGCAGACACCTCCAGCTAATAAGCTCTGGTAGCAGCAGCATTGCTTGAGCAAAGTTAGGAGAGGGCCAGGCTGCATTTGCCCCATATACTTCGGGGGAAACTCTCCCCACCCTCCCCATACATTAAAATATTTGTTAGGAAAATATTCATGTTTCTTTTCAAAAGTAAATATATATATATATGTACCTGTTTAAAAAATGGAATCAGAATGTCTCCTTCAATAAAAAAAATAGGAGCTTTGGCGCTGATGTTACTCTAGAGGATGTGTCGATTCAATACTTTTCTCCACTACTTGATGGCATGTCAGAAATTGTAGTGCATAATGGAAGTGTCATTTCTAACAAACATGTCATAACATAATGGGACATGCCAATCTCTGATGGAATAGGTGGAAGCTTAAGACTCCTGCAGCGGATGCTTTGAATAGCTGAAAGCTCCTACCTTATGTTTCAGACCCAAAAGCCTCCTGTGTGTTGCAGCCAAGCAGCTTGCTTTTTTGACAAAGCGTGTGCAAATGCAGCAAGCACCTGAGGGGGGGATTGCAGAAAAGCAGCCCCCAAGGTTTGCTTGGCTCTCCTGCTCCGGTGCCAACATGAAGAAAGGAGATGAAGTGGCTTAAAGCTGTGAGTTCTGGGCTTCAGCCAATGCACTGGTGCTCAAGGAAGGTCTCTGGACAGAGATCTGCTCCCAGCCCCTCTCTGCCCTTCCCAAGGACGTGCTGCAGGGCTGCTGTTTGCATCTGCAGTCCCTCTATAAACCCACCCCCATGTCCGGGCAGTGTTATCTTTCTGGCATTCCAGAGTGCTTAGATCTGGCCTCAAGCAGCTGGAGGAATTTGCTCCCCCAGCACTTATTTCTCCTTTCCCCAGAAGAATCCCATGGGACAGCTCCTGTTGTGCAATGAGGACGGGCTGATGTCCTGCCAGCACTCCTGACCCATGCTCTGGGCTCTTCGGTCACCTCCACATTGGGGCTGGATGATGGGGGGATGGTGATGGGGTCATGGTGCTCCATCTGCAGCAGGGCTGGATGTAAGAGTTGTGGTTACGTGGTTATAGTGTTTCATCTGCAGTGGAGCTGGGTGATGGTGCAATGGTGAGGAGGCCCCGGTGCTCCATCCATTCAGGGTTGGGTTATGGAGTTGTGGTGCTCCATCCGTGATGGGGTTGGATGATGGGGTCATGGTGCTCCGCTCATGCAGGGCTGGATGGGGTCATGGTGGTGGGGTCATGGTGCTCCATCCGTGGTGGGGTTGGGTGATGGGGCCACGGGGTTGTGTCTGTGGTGGAACTAGGTGATGGGTGATGGGGTTGAGGTGCTCCACTCATGGCAGGGTTGGGTGATGGGGTCATGCTGCTCCATCCACGGTGGAGCTGAGACAGATTAAGGGCAGCAGCCTCTTTTCCCCACCGCCCTACTGGCCCCCAGGTTCACACCAGCTCATTCAGAGGCAGAACTGGACGAAGACCTGGCTGAGATGTATCACACCTTGGTCCCTCGCTCTCATTTTCCAACCAATTTTAACAACAGAAGGGAATGATCCCCTGCACTGAGCATGGCTCAGTTGCGGCAGTCCTGGATGCAGGGCAGAGCTGAGCCATTTCATCACAAATTAGAGGGGGAAATAAAAAATCCCACACATTCAGGAGCAAAGAGTTCAAAGAAATAAAAATGTGGGGAAGAGATTGAGAAGGCTGAGGACTAAAACCAGGCTAATTGCTTGGGGTTAGGAGGAGGTGCAACGACATCTGCTTACAGCAGGGCTTTCTGCTGCTCCTTTTGCTGCAGTTGATGCTGGGGAAAGAGAGGCTGTGGGACACATGGGGTTGTAGGGCTGGTGAATCATCCCGGGCAAGCTTTTCCAGTGCCTTTTTGTTGACAAGAACACCGTGCTGACAAAACAGCCCATTTTCCCCAGTCTAACCTCATCCTTATCAGCTGTTCGTTACAGGAGTGTTGGCTGACACTGGATGGTGGCAGACGCAGATTATTAAGTTGTTGACAGAAAGCTCATCCACTTTGAACAGTTCTCATCCCACCACGCAGGCAGTTCCAGACAGGCTCTCAGCAGCCTGATGCCATGTGTCAGGTGAGCATCCTTGAGGGATGCACCCCCATTTCTCCCCTGAACACATTTAAGGTCTCTGCATGAAAATGGGAATGGGGGAGGAAGAGGGTTGATTTGGGTGGGTGCTGTCACAGTGGTCCTTCTAATGAAGGAGAAAGGAGGAGCACTGTATTGTGCCTACATGGACAGGGGAAACCCACCTGTTGCTTTGCCAGCCGATCACAAGGAAGCATCAAGAGAACCCCAAGCCCATGACACAGCACTGAGAAACTCTGGGTTTTGCTTTGATGCCTGCCTGAAAGATGAAAAGTCGTAATCAAAGCCAAGAGCACGCAGAACAGCAGACTCTAAAATAATTGGGCACTCCAGCCTTCCCAGGGAAGTGCAAAGAGGAGGATTACTGTTACACAGGGAGTCAAATGCATGAGCTTTAATCTAAGCAGACTCAGCCTCTCACATGTCGTGGGACCGTGCTGCTCCCTGCTCCTTCTCCTTGGCTGCATTACAGCTTCCATGGGCACTGATGGCACTTCGGCTACACGTTGCCTGCACGCCTGCTTTTATGGCAGGAATTTGCCCACCTGGGGAGCCCCATCCCTTTGCTTCATTTGCCCGTGTTAAAAGGTTTCAGAAGGCGTCTGCCTGCTGGGCTGAAGAAGGCTGTGAAAGGTTTCAAATTGGTCAGTGCTGGTGGGAAGGGGACAGCTCTGAACATGGACTTCTGTGCCATTGCTATAATAGTGACCCATGTGCCAAGGGACCAGGGACAACCACACATCCCAGTCACGGATGGGGCAGAGCAGGGCAGGAGTGGGGCAGCAGGGTGAGGGAGAACACAGGAGAGGATCTTCTTTAAGAATGGAGAGACAAAATGTTCTTGCTCAACGCTGTAAACAGCCCTAAAGTGTTTTGAAAGACTCTGTCAATATAAATTACTGAGAAACAAGACACTGGAATTGCAAAAGAGGAGCCCAGCTGGAGGAAGGCTGCTCTGAGAGTCTCGCTGCTGCTTCTCCAGCACTCAGCAAGCCCTGCTCTGTGCTCCTCGCCCGCCTGCATGCCTCTCTATTCTTCCCCTCTTGCAAGGAGATGCATCAAGTGCTCTGCACGAGATGAGTGCATTAAAGCATCCATCAGCCCCTGCCCCAGCAGCTGTACAAGCAAAGGGAAGTTACCAGCAGGTACCCAGTGCTTAGGATGGATGAAACAGATGGACAGCAATAACTTCTGCACCCACAGACCTTGTTTCCAATGCCACCCCACAAATGGCATCAAGCAGGGCTCTGCACTTCTCATTGCTGCCTAAAGCACTGCCAACATCACTCTGTCAAAGGGATTTCTCCCAGCCCCACGTCACCTGGGCCCCAACCCCAAAGCAAGGCAAGTCCCACTGCAGCTGGAGGGAGCCCCACCAGTGGCACCAATGAAGTGGAGCAGCTCCATCCCCCACTGCAATGCAAACACTCCAGGATGGCAGCAAGCCAAGCAGAGAGATAATATTTTTCTTAGATATTAGCTCAGTATGAAATCAGAGCAGGAGTACACTCAAAGAAAGTCTTGACAGGTACTAATGAGGGTTTCAGGTGGGCTTTTAAATTTTAACTAGGAAGCTGAGAAAATGATGGATTCCAACAATCCTCCCTGTGATGAAAGGGCTCAGTGCTCCCCCAGCAAAGCACCGGCAGGCAGAGCTGCACAAGGAGGGTTTAGCACTTATTTCTGCTTCTGCAAACACCGTGGGATGCTCTGTGAGAGCTGCACACAAGGCCACGAATGGGGGTTTCCAGGGGGTTTGGGGGTTTCACCCACAGCCCAGGATGCATGCAAGGAGTGGAGATGTCTCTGTGTTCCATCACCTGCCACCATCACCTCCACCTCCCCATGCTGCCCAAAGCACCCCAGGGCAGAGATGGGGCGGCCCCAGCTCTGCTATGGGGGGTGATGTGGTTGAGGATGGGAAAGGGGGACTGAAGCACTTTGCTTGGCTTGAGCTGAGCATCGCTCCCAGCAGAGCAGAGGAGGCACCGAGCAGCGTTTTGGCTGATGTCTCTCCCTGTCAGCGTTCAGAAATATGAGACGATGGACGGCTCGCAGGAGCAGAACTAACAAGCCAACAAATCAGGCCGCTGCCATCTCCTCCGCCCCTCTCTGTCTGGTTCAATAACAGCCAATGGGGGAGGCTCCGAGAGCTGCTGAATGGCTCGATAACCAGGAGCCAAAAACATTCAAAACCGCACGTCTAAATTAATTCATCCCAAAGCATCCGCAGACAGCCAAGGGGGGGTAAGGAGGGGGGGGGAAAGGCGGGGAGGGAGGAGGTGGAGGAAAAGAAATAGAAGAAGGAGAAACGACTTGGCTTCTTTTCAAACCCTTTCTAAAAATGCTGAAAGAGTTTGGCAACCCTGATAAAAAACCCCGTGCAGCGGTTGCCCTAATTTCTCCGAGTCCCATCACCGAGACGCAGGCGACAGGACGACTGTGGCATGTAAAATCAGGGCGGAAAAGGGCGAGGAAAGGGGATGGGTGTCAAAATGACAATGGCAGGATGGCAGGATGGAGCTCCGTTCCTGGTCCCCACCGCTCACCTCGAGCCCCCTCCCAGCATCTGTGCCCTGTGTCCCCAGTGCTGTCCCAGCCCAGAGAAGCAGAGATGGGTTTTAGTGCTGTGTAAAGGAAGCGGACGATGTAATACTGTCTGCTGGAATGAAATTCTACAGAGCCTCGAGGAGAGGCATGCGAGCACAAAAGCAAGGCTTTAGTATGCAGGGAGAGGGAGGCTGCTTGCCTGTAATGCAGCACAGAGAACTGTTTTTCATTCAGCAGCATGAAATCCAGGCAGGAAAAGGCTGGAGCATCCAGCTCTGTTTTTGGGACCTTTCCCAAGGAGGTGAGGGCAGAGATGGCACCAAGACATTGCTGCAGGTTGTGGGAAATCCCTTCTGGAGTGCCTCTGTTTGAGGTTCAGTGTTTGTGACAAAATGTTCATCAGCAGTGGAGCAGTGCTGCGTGGTCACAGCCAGCTCACCGTGTCCAAAGCAAAATGCTTTGGGGTGTCTTTGAAGCTGATTTCCTCAATGCTGGGAGCTGATTTCATCAGTGTTGGAAGTTGACTTCCTCAGTGTTGGTGCCAGTGATGTCTGTCAGTCCTTTCTGACTCGGGATATTCTACACTTCTATGAATTAGAAACTCTGGAATTCAGGCCCATTACAAATTTCAAGCTCAATACCTTATATTTCAAGGTTTCTAAAATTACACATGATGTTAATTGACTCCACTCCTACTCTGCTCTCCTGACTGCTGAACGATAGCATCTCCAGGGCAGCACCAGACCCCAGCACACACTCAGAGTTGTTAATCTGAAAGGCAAGCACTGATGCAAGCAACACCACATTTAAGGACTGCAGCCCATCAAACCAACAGCACAACCAAGGGCAAAAGCATTTTTGAGTCATCCTGAGTCTCGCAGCGATGTATATAAATAATTGTACAGGCTAAAGCTAACGACTGAGTGCAAACACTCCCACTGCTGCAGAACTTGGTGACATTCAGCCAAAAGGTCAGTTTTCTCACGATGGTATTTGCATTCTCCATCTACATACATTAAAAAGAAAGCAAAGGAACTGAAAGGGGCAGATGAATGGCCTGGAAATGCTGACAGGTCCTTGGTTTCAATGGGGCCTTGCATTTGTTTTCTTCTCTTTAACTGTTAGGGCTGAGCAACAAAACACCTCCCCAGGGTGCTGGGTCTTATTCTCCTGTGTCTGAGTGCCCCTTATGGGAGCAGGACACCCCACAGCCCCAGCAGGACTCTACAGGGCCGCCATGCAGCACCACGCCTGCCACAGCTCTAGGGCAGCAATTTTAACCCTGGAAAGAGTTTGGAATAACAAAACTGTGCAAACAGCTCTGTTAGGATATGTAGCGTTTTAGGAAGCCCTGATCTCAGCAGTGGTTGAGTGCATTGGAAGATCACATCTCCGTCTGACTCCAGGCTCTGGGCAGGATGAGCAAGGAACAGGGATTTTCTGTCTTTCAGAGCTGATGTTTCTTATCTGCGGAGTGTGGGGAGGGAAGAGGTGTTGGGAAATCTCTCTGACTCATCCTTAAAACTTGCTCAGTCAAAACGTCCATGGCATGTAGCGTGCTCCGCCTGAGGGACTTCTCCTCCAGAGCCCTGTTTGAGCTGGAGAAGGAACGGCTCCAGAAGTCGAGACCTAATTATAGACGTGCCATCCCTTTGGTCTCCAAGCGTGCATCAGTGAAACCTCACAGCTCGGTGATCCAGGACAGGAGTGACATCTGCACTGGAGGAGGCTGGCTCACTCAGAGCCTTGCTGCAGCCCGAGGCGTGCTGTGCTCTGCGGCCGCTCCGAGCGCGTCTCTGCTGATGTTGGAGGCATCACAGCCTGCAGAGCGGATCTTTTTGATCAGAAAGAGGAAAGCTGCAGCAGACATGAGCCCTGGGAGCCCTGTCCTTGCTATCTGATGAAGGGATTGAAGCTGGATCACCTCCTCCTTGCTCCCCAGGCTGGCACGCTGCTTGTTGCACTGATTGTGCACACGTTTGAAGTCTCAGCTCAGATTTTAACTGCTGATGGTTTTAGCAGAAAGCAAAGAGCCTCGAGAGTGGCCAAACCTGGAATGCAGGCCGTGCCGTGAGATCACTGCTGGGTCCCACCTCTCCCACTGAAGGCTCTCCCAAAAACAGAAGGGGAAGTTGCCATAGGAAGCTGAATTGCTCCCTGAGCTCCAGCCCCCGCCTCAGCTCCATGCTGGCCAAGGTGACGGCTCAGAGCTCAGGGTGGAAGAGGCTACAGCAGAAATTTTAGGAGAAACACTGGAACCACTCAAGTCACCGCCATGATCCAGTCCCACACTGCTCAGCCATCTCCATACAGACGTGTCCAGGTGTGGCCAGCCCAGGTTTGCAGGCAGTGGGGCCACAGAAGGGACCAAATGCTGTCAGGTTTGAAGTCCCATCAGTCCCCTTTAACACGCTGAAGGTCGTTTTGTGAATCCAGACCTGTGTTTGTGTCTGTTCAAAAATCAATACAATAATATTGCACTTCTGGAGGGCGTTGTGACACTCTGAGGATGTGTTCAGAGTGCTTTTAAAGTCCTCCTCCGGACAGAGCTCTGCATGCTCAAATTGAAATTGCTTTTAACCTTTTCCTGGGTCACGGATGGACCGGCTCTGCTTTAGCATCCAGCGGATTCAAGTTAAGGATTCCTTCTGCAAAGTAATAAAACACAGTCAACACTCAGACGGATTTGTCACCCAAGCAGAAAGAACGCAGGAAAAGAAGAAACGGTGAACATCCTTCCTGCATAGTGGAGGAGATGGGGGAAGGGGCCAAGCAGCAGAGCTGCCATCCTGCAGCTGCTGGTGGGATTAAATGCATCACTGCTGCATCACCTGCAGGGCACGTGGCTAATTAGCAGCCCCAAATGGCTCTGCTGCACAGAAGTGTTATTGACTGAATAAGAGCTCAGGAAAATGGCCCAATCTCGGCAAAGGTAACCTCCTTTTTCTAAATGGTTAATCTCCAGCATTAGAGCTAGTGTGTTAAAGGAGGTTTAGGACAATTTAATAGGTCATAAAACTTTATGGTCCCGGTTGAAATTGGAGTGATAACTCTGGAGTGTAAAGCTATACTTTGCTAAATGTCTCCCTTAGATTTTTTATTTTATTTTATTATTGGAAACTTAACATCTGCTACAGCAAAATAAAACGGAACAATTTTTGCTGCTGAGAGACGTGAGCATTCTGCTTCTCTTCATTCTGTTTATATGTTTATTGCTTAAAACTTTGGCGTCGGTATTATCCTTGATTATTAAGACTTCAATCACTTCAAGGAAGGGAGAGAGAAAATAATCCAAAACAGATCGTCTTCAATTGAACCTGTGAGCAGAATGGAAACCAAAGGGATGCAGAATCTCAGGCGTCAGTATCGTCTGGAGTCCTTTCAAGTTTCAATTACCCACGTGGTTCCTCTGCCAACTTGGTTCTGTAGCAGCACTGCATAAAGCAAGGTGCAAATTGGCATCAAAAGTGCCGTGGGGGATCTGGAGGCATCCTCCATCCTCCCTTTGGTTCCCCAGGCAGATGGCAGCCAAAGAACCCCAGCAGCTCCCATTGAGTTGCCCCAGGGATCCCCCCTCACCCCCGGGCCCCTGCTTTGGCCTTTGCCAAAAGCTTTGCTCCTTCTACAAGACATCACTTGGGCCA
This sequence comes from Lagopus leucura, assembly GCF_019238085.1. Lineage (NCBI taxonomy): Eukaryota > Metazoa > Chordata > Aves > Galliformes > Phasianidae > Lagopus > Lagopus leucura. The sequence continues at coordinate 3,218,869 of NW_024962275.1, forward strand.
CGAGGAGATCTTTTGCAAGGAATAACGCCTCTCCCTTCCACACAGTCCCCTTAATTAGCCATTAGGAAAAAGCAGTATCGGAAAAGCGAGGCACAAATTTAATTAGTTGTGTTTTATTGGTGTAACTAAGGAGAAGGCCCCCGGACTCCATTGGAGGAAAGGGATCGATAGAGAACATCTATTTTCACTAGAAAACAATTGCAGCTGACGGCCGCCGGTGGGGCGCGGTGATGGAGCAGCCCAGAGCACAGGGGAAGCACAGCTGATATCTGCAGAGCGGATCTGTGCATGTTCAGATAGCATTTCAGAGCAGCTAATAGGAGCTGACACATAGCTAAAAGGAGATGGCTCCCATTGCTCAATTAACTAATTATCTTTTAAGCTGTTTTGACTCAAATGGGAAATAATAGCAGAGGAGCATGGGTTTTGCATTTGTTCAGTCTGTTTCCCAAGCAAAACCTTCCCCACAGCTACTTGAGTTGCCCAGCTTGCTGTGCTGAGTGGCACAGCAGCATCGTGGCATGGCTGCAGCCTGGTACAAGAGTGTCACTGCGCAGCTGCATCGTGGCTCAGTTGCAGCACAGCAGAGCTGCATCCTCACTACAGCCCAGTTCATCTGCACCACGGCACACTTGCAAGATGGCATGTATGGTTGCACCATGGAAAGCTGTATTACAGAAGAGCTGCATCGTGGCACAGCTGCACCATGGCATGGCTGCACCACGGCAAAACTGCACTGCAGCACAGCATGCATGCCCAGTGGGAGCAGCTGCTTGCTTCTCCCATGCTCATCCTCCACGCTCCCCGTCACCAGGATGGAGCAGCACGTTTGCTGGCTCTCCCAGCCATTCTCATGGAGATATCACAAGAAACGTTTCCTTCTTGGCAGGGCTGATGTGTGTGCAAACTTGCTGTTATTTACATACTTGCTTCTCTCTATGAAAGCGTCCCATCTGGGCACACTTAGAGCACTTCATATCAGCGCCACTGAGTCAGCACATGCTGTATCTTTGCATGGCATATTAATGCCACCAGACCATTCCCAGTCCCTCTCCCTCTGCTCTATCACTATTCGCCTTCCCATTTTCCTGCATGACTGGATCCAACAGAGGCCAGTTTTGCAGAGAGGAAATGCAACCTCTGCCCACTGTGGAGCATTCCCAGGTGAAGCTGCCCAGAGGAGGAGGGGGAACCACGCTGTGAGCACGGCCTCCTCGCAACCCCGTGGAAGCAGAGCTGCTCACAATGCTTAATGCTCTCCAGCATGATTTCGTCTACGGAGATCACTCAGACTTTGATAAGATCATAGCAGGAGGACAGGAGGAAATTGCAGCCTTGCTCAGTGCTTGAGATTACGCTGCTGAACTTGCTGTATCTGGGACATTATAGCCCAGCTTTAATAGCATCATATTAAGCTGAGACAATGCAGCCCCGTGACCTTGCAGTGCTTGATGGCCATATGTGCTATTTTAATGAAAAATTGGGACTTAAGTAAATGGCCGCCCATCAGCAGAGGGCTGCTAACAGGATCTCACTTGGGAGGGCAGGGGAAGAATTGGGCTGTAATGGCCATCATCATCCCTTTGCCAGCGATCATCCACCATGGGATGGAACCAAGAAGGACATCTCTGGCTGTAACGGGTCCCCCCTGGAGGTGGACAGCACTGTTTCCACCACATTCAGGTGTACTGAAGCCACTGAAACACCTTGCCTATGCCAGCATACCTCGGTGAGCAGGGAGTCGGGGGCAGGCTTCCTCCCGCAGCGAACTGAAGCCGTAAATATTGATAGCCCTTTTCTTCCAGGGCTTTTTAATGCCCTCTTATACTCAGAAGCGATTAAGCGCACCCATCATTACTAACCTGCAAAGTAAATGTGTCCTAATGGGCAGGCGAGCTGCGCCCGTGCCAACAAATCATTTCTAATGAATAGCACCTGGCACATTCATCACCGTTACGTGCCAAAGCAAATCCATCTGTGTTAGCCACCGGGAAGAGCCAGGCAGGGCTCACTCCAGGCTCGGCAAGGTGGGGAGGTTTGGCTCACGGCGTGCATGGGGCTCTGAGCTCTGCAGAAAGGCTCCTCGAGGAGCAGCGCTGCTCCGCGCACAATGGCCAGAGGTCCCTCGGAGCGGCATGAAAGGCTCTAAATAGAAACCAGCGCTTCTCCTCGCGCTCACACAATGCTTTCCTGACCCTCCCCTGACCTCACCCTCAAATCTGGGGTTCACAGCCCCAGCCTTGAACCCGGCTCTGTTTTTTCATGTTTGGCCTCTCTATTTCCTGAGGTCAGGCAGCCCACCGCTCCATTAACATGAAGCAACTCAGGGCTCATTTGCCAAAACTGACATCCTGGGAAAGTCCTGATGAATTTATGAATTAGAGGCTACAGATTGCCAGAAGAATTAAGGACTTGCTTGTTTTCTTTTTATAATTATTATTATTTGCAGGAAATCAGCTGGGATGCTGCTGTTTTCCTTTTCCATCAGCCTTGAACGCTGCGTCAGCAGCAGTTTGCTTTCAGAGAGGAAAAAACACCTTTTTAAAGGTTTGTTGCTTTGTTTTCGGAAGGAAGGGCCGGAGGAAGGCAGCGGGGCGAGGTGCTCCCACCCTGCAAGGTGGAAGAGGTAACATTTATATCCCATAAATCACACGTCAAGTGGCCGCGAGGAGAGGTCATTAAACAGATATATGAGGCAAGAGGCAAAGTCCATCCATTTTGGGAGACGCTCCCGGTGTCAGCAGCTCTGCAGCAGCCTTTGGAGCGCAGTACCCTGCCAGCAACACAGAAGCTCCCACATTAATCCCTTGTTTATTCCCCCTTCTACTTATTTGACCACATTTTCTTAAGTAACTTGCTGGCTTCCCCCTGGCAAAGCTGGAGATGGGGAGATGGATGGGAGCACGACGGATGGAGTGATGGATGGGGGCTGGCGATTAATCATCAAACCGGGAGCTTTTGCTGGGAGTCATGTGGAAAATGCAGCTTTGGAAGCATTTGTCTTGGTCCCACCAACAAGAGGGGCTGCTCCCCTTCCCTTTGTCTCTCACTCCCTTTCTTCCCTCCCTCTCCCTTTTTGGCTTTTTGCACCCAGTTCCGCCGATTAAAACCTTCTCCATCCTTTACCTGCTCCAAGCAGCTCCTATGCTGCCTTGATTTATGCTTTGTTTATCTCAGGCATCAGCAGAAAAATAACGACCAGATAATAAAGAGCGCTGAGCAGCTATTCACATGCCACGGCCCTGCTGTGGTGCCTTGGCACGGAACGGAGCAGGAGGAGGACGAAGTCAAACAGCTCCTCTGTGCATTGAGTCAGCACTTTAGTGGGCACAGTGATGGAAAGGTTTCCTGGGGGCTTCTGGGGGGGGGGAGGGGAAGCCCAGGGCACCCATTGTGCTCAAGCAGACTCAGCAGGATGCTCTGCCCCATCCTCTTGAGCATCCCCAGCCAGGAGACAGGAGAGCTTTGTTCCAGCCTTCAGCCACCCTGGGATGCTGAGCATTGCAGCATTCGGACCCCAATGGGCCTGTGGAGGTTCAAGCATAGCAGTAGGGAACCAAGTTTACTGTAGGAATGGGACCTACAGGTTTCCATTCATTGCTGCCTGCAGGGACAGAGCTTCACTACTGCACATTTCCCCATCCCTTGGCCATCTGGTGAAAGGATTGCCATTAATGCAGGCGAGGAAGGACCCATTGTTTACTACACGATGAGGGAAAAGGGAAGGTTTTCATTGCCAAGAAACTATTTTTACTCCTAATAGAGATCCAGCATGGCCAGCGAGGTGCTGCTGCATGGGAACAGCAGGTTGGTCACAGCACAAACCGGAGCATGGGGACATCAGTGACACCACGGTGGGATGGACAGATGGGATTTGGGAACCAGCTCAGGTAGGGGATGAATGGAATGGGCACAGTGCTGGGATCATAGAAACATAGAATCATAGAATGGCCTGGGTTGAAAAGGACCACAATGCTCATCCAGTTCCTGCTGTGCAGGGTCACCAACCAGCAGACCAGGCTGCCCAGAGCCACATCCAGCCTGGCCTTGAATTCCTCCATGGATGGGGCATCCACAGCCTCCTTGGGCACATCCACAACCTCCTGGAACCTTGACGTTCCAGTGCCTCACCACCCTGTGTGTGAAAAACAGAAAAACTCCTCCTGATATCCAATCCAAACCTCCCCTGTCTCAGTTTAAAACCATTCCCCCTTGCCCTACCACTACCCACAAGATGGGCGCGCTGCTCTGCTCAGTTGGATGGGGGGCAGAGACGCAACCCAGCGCAGCGTAGAGGAGGGCTAGCAACAATCCCTCTCGGCTTTAAATAACCCTAAAATACATATCTATGTCTACAGACCGCCTGCTGGCTCCTTCCAAAGAGCAGCGTGTACGTGGGGTGGGGGGAGATGCCTGCTTATTGCTTCTTTACCCCCCTGCTCCGGCACTGAGCCAGCAGCTCGCACCGACGGCGGCAGCAGCAGCCGAGGGCTCTCCGCCGCGCGCTCTATAAATACGTGTGCATGACAGATTTGGCACCGCGTATTCCTGTAAGTGATGTCATCTTTGGGAAGTTACTTAGCAACCGTGGAAAATGTTTTGGAGGCTCTAATTTTTCAGTATGGTACAGCCGGGTGTTTGCGCAGCGCCGCTAATCAGCTCGCTGGAGAGTCGGCCGCGATGAGCTCATTTTCTTCATCATTATTTTATGTGAATTGGGCTTTTAGCGCTAAAGAGGCCACAAAGATTTAATTCAAAAATGTGATTGCTTTATGTTTCCAGGGTATCATTAACACGGCATCTACGCAAATAACCATGGTAACAAACTGGTAATTAGTACATATATGGCACTTATTATTAATACAGAAACAGGACAAGTTCCAAATCAGCGCAGATTACAGTACATTATTACCATAGTAATTACCTGCAGTAACACACACAAATTGAACTAAATGGCCAATTGAACTAGAGTGAATGGCTTTTTATTCCAGTCCCTAAATAATGTGCATTCTTGGCTGAGCAGTTCAAGGTAAATAAAACTGCTTTAAATTTATTGCCAACTTTTTGCCTTTGCTGCAGATGGCAGGAGTCAAAAACTCCCTTCGCTGCGCACACACTGCAATGATTGTATGGACCGAGCCGTTCCTGACTCCCATACAAAGACAAAGAGAGCAGAAGTTACCCCTTTCTATTCTAGAGAAAGTGCAGAAGCAGCCCTCACCGAAACACTCTGCTCTCAAACCCCCCGTCTTTATTTGTGCTCTTTATCTACGCGCTTCCAGCAGGCACAATGGAGAATCATTGTTCTCTTATCAGCCCCCATCTCTCATTGTGCTTTACATTTCTCAACCCGTAAGAAAATTATTATTTTAGCAGGCAAGCTTTTAATTACGTTTCACTGTATTTGCTTTGGCTCTCGCAGCACGGAAAATCTGCTCCTTTTAACAACTATCCATTTAGTGAGGTTCTGATAAAGCCAAGCTGCCTGCAACTCGGTTTTATGCAATCCCATCTGGATTCCCCATCCTCCATCCACATCCTAAGCCCAACGCTGTGCCAGCACTCGGGGCCAAAGCCCACGTTCCCCAGCGGCAGCGCTTCCCCTCGCCACTTCAAATTAACACCCATTAGGGCTTATTTCCATAACTCTCTTCCTACGCACCCGCAGCAGAGCAGCACCTGAGTTCAAAGCAGAGGGGTAAGCCTTGTTGCCCTGCCAGTTCAGCCCAGTTTGGGTTCTTTGGGGTGGTTTTGCCCATGGGAGCCAACAGCACCGTGTTCCCCACCCATGCCCTGTGCGCTGCCCCAGCCCGTGCACCAGCACCACCTGCTCTAACGCCCACTGACTTTCATGCAACATCCCATTTTAGCCTGCTCTGTCAGAAGGACAGAGCAGGGCTTTATTTTCTCTCTCCCCCACTCTCCTTGTTGCTGTTTTGTTTTGCAACCGTCGCCGCTGTTGCCATGCTATCGCCTTTTGTTGCTATGGATTAATACTGTTTTTTACTTATTTTTACGTGTGTCCTGGGAACACGATTGCTTAATTTGCCCTGCAGGTCTGTAGGGCTGACAGGCATTTCCACATCGTCCCAGCGCTCACCTTATCTTCATCCAGCTCTGGGCTGCTTGCGGGGTAAATACCTGTGTAAATGTTCACCAGACCGGTATTTGCCCCAGTGAGCACAGGGGACAGCGTGTTCCTGCTGCCCACCTTGCTGCAGTGGGGCTGGTTTCCATTTATCCCATAATAGCAGCTCAGTGCTGTGCCACAGTGGGAAGCCTGGGCAGCAGGGAGGGTTCCAGCTGTGCTTCCCGGACCCCAAACCCAAAGGGATCCATCCAGACCCACCCTTTTGTGCCATTACTGAAATCTTTGGGAACTGACTTCATCCCATTATTATTTTTGCATTGGGCTCTCCACAGTGACCACCGAGCCCTGATGCACGAATGAATATGGATGCAGGAGTTGGTCTCTTCCCTTCATTAATTAGTCTTGTCGCCATCCTAGAGGCCATCTAATGAGCACTGCTCAGATATCCCCCCACAGCCGTGAGCCAGCGGTTCCCAGTTGCACACATCAAAGAGGTGCGGGCGACATCACAGAGATCACAGCATACATCAGCTCTCTCTGTCTGGGGGGAGAAGAATAAAAAACAACCCAGCTCCTTGCAGACCCACAGCTGGTGGGTCTTTTAATTGCACAAGGGCCGAGGAACATTCCAACCATAACATCCTGCAGCCTCCCCACCACCAGACAACACGCCTCTTATTAGCACAGGAATGTGTCTTTAATAAACTGGAGGTCTTCAGCCTGCAAGAAGGGCCGGATCCAGCACAGTGTCCCGCGGCTGTGGCTGTGCAGCAGGGTGCTGTGAGGGTTCTGCGGTGCTGCAGCCGTGTCAGAATGCTCCCCATTGCCTGTGCTGTTTGTCACTGCCTGGAGGAATCACATGCTGTGGGGTTTGGGGAAAGCAATTGGAAGAACAGGTCTGAAAGTCCTGCTGTGCTGTGATGCCCATCAGGCTCTCCAATCCGTACTGAGTTTCCTTCCTGCAGTGCTGCCCCAAACCCTACACTGCAGGACCTGCACCCAGTTCACCCCATGTGGGTTTTGTAGCATTTTTCCATACAACTAGATCAGTATCTTTTTCCAATTCCAATTCCAAAACTATCACTGCCTTCTTCATCAGCATGTGTGCATACATCCATGCACAGAAGGACATCCTAATTCAGGATATCTGCGGGTTTCATTCAGGGGTTTTCCTCTCCTTGCTTACAGCAGCACCAGAGGAAATGCTATCCTGAGCAATTGCTCCCCAAGTAACAAATCTGCATCGTTCCCTCTCTGCTATTCATCCTGAGCACATGGCAGCAAAGCAGTGTGAAGGAGTGTGATGTTTCCAGAGGCGTGCAGCCCTGGGAATGGATGTTTGCTTTCATCAATCCTAGAGGAGCCCATGGGGCCGGGAGAGGTGCAGCAGGAGATCTGTTCTATTGATTGACCGAGCACTGGGATGTGAAGCATCAAACACTGAGAGCAGATAACAGCATTGTTGGCTTTGGTGTGCATAACCACCGGGGTTGGGGCATTTCATTTTTCCTTTCCTTTCCTACCCACGGGGCTGAGAGAAGCAGGATCGCTTTTCCAATATTCCCTCATTCCAACTTCCCAGGGAAATGCGCCGTGCCACAGAGATCCCTTCTCCAAAAGTGAGATTTCACACAACTGCATCTGACAGCTCTCATTCCTCAGGTGCTTCCTCTTCCCTTCCTTGGAGGAGAAAAAAAAAATATCAAAGGTTTCCAAATGGGGGCACCTTCAGAGGCTGCAAAGTGCAGCTCAGAGCAGGGAACAGAGTGGCACAGGGATCCAGCACTGCCAGAGGAGAGTTATAGTGGTTTGATGCTGTATTTGCCTTGGGCCCTTGGAAAACGTTTGCAGCTTTCAATTAATCTCATTAGTTTGGAAATAGACAGAGGGGTGGGGAGGAGAGGCGGGGAATAAAAATAATTTCATGGGGAATTCTCTTTAATGACTTTTTAAAAACATGTAATTGAAATCGGGGCTTGTGGAGAAGGTTTAACAGCACCAGGGATGGCTGTGGGGAAGCAGCTGATGGAAGGGGGGCACAGGAGCAGCAGAGGAGTGGATCCCCGCAGCTGAGTCCCAGGAGCTGCACAGCCCAGGAGAGCCCAGCTTGCACCAGGGAGACAGAATTCCATATCCTTTTGCTGCTCTCCTGAGGCTGAATGTACAAGCCTGGAAATGGGCAGCAGCTCCCACAGCTCTCCATGCACAATGGAGATGTCCTAGAACCAGGCCCCATGTCCCTCTGAACCTCTGCATTTCTCCTTTCCACCTCGTGCATGAGCTGCACCTCCATGGAAGAACCCACTGCAGAGACCCAGGGCAGCCCCCACCAGTCGTTGTGCACCCCAACCTGCTCTGTGCATCCCAATTTGCTCTGAGCATCCCAACCTGCTCTGTGCACCCCAACCTGCTCTGTGCACCCCAATCTGCTCTGAGCATCCCAACCTGCTCTGTGCACCCCAATCTGCTCTGTGCATCCCAACCTGCTCTGTGCATCCCAACCTGCTCTATGCATCCCAATCTGCTCTGAGCATCCCAACCTGCTCTGTGCATCCCAATTTGCTCTGAGCATCCCAACCTGCTCTGAGCACCCCAACCTGCTCTGAGCATCCCAATCTGCTCTGAGCATCCCAACCTGCACCGTGCACCCCAACCTGCTCTGTGCATCCCAACCTGCTCTGTGCACTTCAATCTGCTCTGAGCATCCCAACCTGTCCCTCTTCCCCGCACAGCCTTCCCTTCCTTCCCCACCTCCTCCCTGGCAGAGCTCTACCCTCCTCTCCAGCCTCCAGGCTGAGCACTTAATTGATCGGATTATCCCTTATTTACTAATTAGCAGCCTTGTACTCAGAGGGCAGGAGTGGGGCCGGCTGTGCTTTCCCTTTATACCTAAGCTGTCGGTGTTTGCCGGCTGCAGAGGCTCCGTGAGCAATTTGCTGTGATTCATTTGTGCCGTGGAGAACTGAAACTTGGCACGGCGCTTTCCTGGGAACAGAGCGACTCAGACGCATCGCCCGCAGCCTCCAGGAAGAGGCAATGCCAGATTCTGCCCACCTTTAACCAGGCTTGTTTTTCCCAATTCTGCACCACGGCTTGGTTCTCTATGTTTAACGCCTCCTGTAACTACTGTCAGAGATAAGGTCTGCTGCTCCATGTAGGTAAGCACTGTTAAGGGTCTAATAGAGAAGGTATTATCCAAAAGGAGGAACGTGACTTTTATTCCAAAAGGGGAGAACGCAGCCTCTTGCCCACGGGACGTGGAGAAAAAGAACCACGGAGTTCTGTAGTTTCTCCCCTTTCCCTCCTCACGAAGGTCCCCATCTGTGATATTCCTGCCACCCATTTCAGCACCTATGGCTGAAATGTGCATCCATCCCCTGCGGCAGAACCTGTGAGGTCAGCAGGAGTGGCCCAAGGGTGGAAGGCACTCAAACAACAAAGGTGAAGGAAGGTCTTTGGGGGTGTGTTGGATACACGAGATAACTGGGCAGGAAGGACAATCCATTAGCAGGCTCTGCAAGGAAATGTGAATCTATCTTCAGAGCCAAAGAACACTCCTGTTGACTCATTGGCAGCCAAATCCTTGCGTGCATTATTTAGAGATGTCCCAGGGGCACATACAAATGAGTAACTTTTGCTACCAGAAGCCGGCTACAAAAAAAAGAACATCCCAAAAGATGTGGCTGGGGGTGATCCATGCAGGGAGACACAGGCAGGGCGCTGGGGCTGCAGGATGCAAGATGTAGGATGTGGGATGAGGGATGCAGGATGCCCAATCGCTGCAGGCAGGCACAGCTCCCTGCTGGCACCAAGCACGTCCCCCCCACTCCATCTTCTTCCATTGCCAATGGATCAATTGTGCTCAGAGAGCTCTGGTCTGCCTATGTAGGTCAGGCCGGCAGAGCTGGCTCCACGGTCCGTGAGGTTCTTAAAATGAACAAGGGTCCCCCCTTCTGCCTCCACCCAACCCCCTGATGCCCAGCCCTTGGCAGAGTGCAGCTTTGGCTCTCTTCCTAGAGGAGCAGAGCCCTTCTTCGAGGCTTTGGGCACGTTTGCAGCTCCTGGGCCAGCATTTTGCCCTGTGCTTCGCCCTGAGCAATGCTCTCCCTGTTTGTCTTTGCAGGAGCAGAGCTCTGCGCTGGGAGGGAAGGGGTGACATGACCCGATTTGTGGCTGTATGTCGATAGCACTGGCATTGCTCCCACTCAGCTCTGTGAGCAGGATGGGAGCTGACCCAGCTCCCAGCACGGGAGATTTATCTGCACTGTAGCATCCCGGGGTGGGCTGGGCAGCCCCAGGAGGAGAGAGATTCAGCACACCAGGCTGCTCCCCTGTTTGTTGCTGCATGGGAGGGGAGCAGATAAGAGAGTGGTTGCCTAACCTTCAGCCTTGGGAGCCTCTGCTTCTGGCCACCCAGCTTCAATTCCATCCAGAAGCCTTTATCTCTCCAAAGGAAACCCAAATCCTCCAGAGACGTGGACTCACAAGCATAGCAGGGGGAGAGAGAAAGCAGAAAACAAACTTTTTCAAATAAAAAGTTATTTAGTTTAGAGCAAACTTTGCACTAGCTGAAGGGTTGACCTTGTGTTCTCTCCTAGGAACAAGCAAGAGTAGAGTGAGGATCGCATTATTTTGCCTGAAATTTGGAGTGGATCAACCTCCTGCTGTTCCTAGCTCCTGAAACGAGTGGCTGTAAACAACATGCATTTCCGCAGAATGAATTAAACAGCAAGCCTGAGTACTGACTGTATTTTAAGAGATGTTTATTTGTCCTCACTGCCGCTCTATAAAGTTGCACAAGGACTTATTAAATTTTAACCCCACATTGTTCCCGGGTAAACACTGCCCTTCACCAGCGTGCTGAATGCTCTCAGCCCAAACAAGCAGCTCACTGCAGCCTGCAGCATCAGCACCGTGTATGGTCCCACGCTGCTCCTGCCTGGGCTTTGATGGCTGCTGGCTGCTCTTTCAGTGCTGGAGAAGGATGCTGCCCGATTGCGTTTTCTTTCTGTGCATGTTGTAGGGGCAGACAGCTTGCTCCTGGTTTCCTACAGACCTCCAAATGTCTTCTGCACCTTTCTGCCAAAACTTGCTTTGTAAGTAGGCAGGGAAGACCTTGGTTTGCAGAAGGGTAGCCAAGCCAGTAATATATGTCTGAGCTCCTTGCTTCACAGCACGGAAAGGGAGAAGGCGAGACATTGTGACTATGGGCCAGGGAACTTGCTGCACCTCCCCAACGAGGAGCCCTGATGAGGCGGGCATGTGCCATGCTTCACCCCTCAGCTGCCCTTCTGTAGCCATCAAGAGCTTCCTCCTCCACGTGGGCACAACCCTGGGCCATTGGTCAGCATGGAGAAAAGGCTGCCCAGATCCCCAGCAGTGAGAACCAGCAGCATTGGAGCAAGAACAGCCTGGAGCACTGTACTGCTGGATAAAAAGATGGTTTTGCTGTTTGCAAGGGAAAAGCCAAATAATCAGCATGAAAAGCAAACCCTGGTGCCTCTGTGTGAAATCCAGCTCTCCTTGCCTAATTAAGGGTCCTGAAAAGCCCCTACCTCCCTGTTCTTGGGGTGTTTCTCCTGCCTGGAGGGGATGCCGCCACAGGACATGAGATGCTGAGCAGGGTTCTCCAAAAAGAAGGATCTACACACTGCAGAAACATTTCTGAACTCATGTTTGTTCCCTCTCCTGGGTCTGGGCAGAATGTCAAAGCCTGCTCTGAGCTGGAAATATTTTAAGACTAGCACTCACTGGAGACTGAAACAATGGCAATTCTTTAGCTACTGAGGCTTTTATAAAAGGGCTTTTGACAGAGAGGCTGCTTAGGGGTTTTTTTGTTGTTGGTTTTTCTCCCGGAAAGCACTGTGCTAGTGTCTGTGTCCATGTGTCTGTTTGTGCTCACACTTCTGGGCCCCTCGGTGGCAGCCTGGGGGATGCCTGCAGCCCTGCTCGCATGCCGCCAGCTCCAGCGAGGCACGGATCACACGGGATGCCATGCAGCCATGCAGGAAGAAGACATTTTAGAGTAAATGTCAGCTTTTGCGTTTCTGAGTTTGGGGCTTTTTTTAAACATGTGGGTGGGACTTTTAATGCCCACACGAAGCCGAGACGGTTTCAGTCTCCGGGGCTTATCCAGAAGATTCACACAAACACTATGGAAAGTGTCTCTTTACTTAGGAGGATGAAATTTGACACTGAGAAGGTTTTAACCCGGTATTTCAGCAAGGAGCCTCAGTAGTTAGTGTGTCATATCTGATAAAGGCTCATCAGCCCTCCTTCGGGCACCGTTCAATTCTTATTTTCATCTGGCTCCCATGCAGGCTGTGGATACGCACTTGCACGCAGGCAAAGCGGTGCAAAATCTCAGCTCTGATCTTCCCTGGACACGAGGTCAATAAGCAGGGAAAAGGATGAAGGACAAACCCTGTGACCACTGCCCTTGTGAACGGCCCAGCTCCAAGCCCTGCCTGCAGAACAAGCTGGAAAGCAGTCATTCGCATGGCCAGCCTGCATGGGACAGGGGTGGGATCCCACCAGCAGCACTTCCCCGCCTGTCCTGAGCCCATTTCCCCCAGCCTCACGCCTGCCCTTCCCGCGAGGTGTCCAAAGCCTCCTCCACAATTAATCTGCTTGCTGTTTGTTCAGGCTGTGTGGATTTAGCTCTCCAGCCTCATGTGTAGTGTGTGTATAGGGAAAGATAGATTGCCGCTACTTTCCAGTATAAATCACATTCCTTACAACACTCCAAAGTAGCATTTCCAACCTCAGGGTGCTAATAGGATCCAGCAGGAGAAAGAAATGTCAGCTAAGTAGTAGGCGCTGTTTGGAGAGTGCAATGGAGCTGATCCGCAGCCCTGGGGCAAAAGGAGCAATCCCAGGGCAAAGGTTAAAGAGTTCAGGAGCACTTCAGCCTACTTAATTGCAACAGGCCTCTTACACCGAGCAAGATGGATGACTCAAACCAGGCAAGGGGGGCAGAGCAGGGCCAAAGCAGCGCATCTGGAAGCAGCTGGGCGGCAGGGGACACACACAGGGGACGGCAGCAGCAGGACCCCCAGCCGCCAGCCCTGTCCCCTCCTCCTCAGATGGGAAGGAGTATCAGTGCCACTGGAAAACAGCCGGGTTTTGCTGCGAGAGCCCAGCGCAGCGTTCACCCAGGCAGATAACGAACCGATAGCAAGAATAACTCCGGGTGCCAAGGAAGGGTTCTGTGCTCCCCACCGAAATCGGAAGGAATATTTTTAAGGGGGAAAGAAGGGAAATTGGTTCTTGTTGCTGTTCTGGTTGTTTTGCTCAGGATTTGTTTTCCGATTCCACTTTTTTTTTTTTTAATCTTCAGAATCTAAAAACGTCTTGTTCCAGCCCCAAGGTGATTCTACTGCAAAGGTGCCTCAGACTACAATTTTAGTAGAGTTTAGACTTGTTTTCTGCAAAATGTCATCAGAAGCTGATGTTTTGCAAGGAAAAGATCTTTTGAAATATATATATTTTTTCTATCTAAAGGAAAAAAAAAAAAAGTTTAGAATAAAAATACTTCATCGAGTCCTCAGCAGCGAGCTTTATGTTGTTTCCCTGGTGATAAACGCACAAGGCTGCATCTTGAGACACTCGCGTTTAATTCCTGCCTCGACCGCAAACCCCCGCAGCGACCTTGAAAGAGCCACTTCAGTTCTGCTCCATATGCGAGGAGCTCTTCGTCACAGCTCCCGTTAGGGCCGTTCGGCTGGGATAGCAGCTGAAAAGCTTTCGTTTCACCAAACACCCCGCTCCCAGCCCCCGCTATCCCTTTCTCGTCGGTCTTCGCTCCATCCCGTGGCCCCCCGGCCGCATCCCCGGCCTTGCGTAGATCGCAGCCCCGAGGCTGCGCCGCGCTGGCGGCTACTGGGCTGCGGGCGCCCCCTGGTGGCAGAGCGGGGCCTACAGCTGGGGAGGTGGAGTTGGGTTGGAAGAGGCCTCAGGGACCTTTTGGCTCCAAGCCTTCCAGCCTGGCCTTGAGCACTTCCAGGGATGGGGCACCCACAGCTTCCCAGCAGCCTGTCCCAAATGTCAGCTTCTGAGGTCCTGCAGCCCTTCGAGCACTCTCATCATCTGCTCTGGACCCAACAGCTCCATGTTGGGCCCCAGAGCTGAACACAGCCCCAACCACCCCCCCGTGGACATCACTGAGGTCTCTCCAGAGCAAAGCATTCGGTGGCTTTTATTGAGGAGAGGGGCAAGCAGGGATGGGTTCATCCCCTCTCCCATCCTCTCCCAGAGCCACACATCATCACTCCCCAACCTCGGGGATCTCAGGAGAGCAGCAGGGCTGCCAGGAGGCTGGGCAGCAGGAGGCAGCCACCAGCAAGGCTGGGGGGAGGCTGGGGAGAGCCATTGCAGAGATCGGTGTCACAGCAGTGGATGCGGACCCCCGGCAGCTCCTGCTGCTGGCAGTGACGGGAGGTGGCACAGCCGCTGGTCAGCAGGATGCCCAGGACCACTGCAAGGCAAGCAGATGGCAGAACATCAGGGATGGAGGCCGTGAGGTTTGGGGTTTGCTTCGGACTGCTTTGATCAGCTTCCCCCGCCATGACGGCCCTGCCATAAGGCAGACTCACCACTTTCAGTCTTAATGCAGAACCGGTGTTTGAAGCCCTGATGGGAGTGTGAGCAGGTGATCACCTCTGGGTTCGAGCACCCCGTGTCCACGTACTTGGTGCCAACAATGATGTTGCAGCCGTAGCACCGGAGCCCAGACACTGAACAAGAGCATATAAAACACAGCTGGATTTTTCCAGGGGAAAAACACTTGGGCTCCTTCCTAGCTGCTCTCTAACGAAGCATTTGCGGCGTTCTCTGCCTTGCCAGGTTGCATTAAGCACTGAGTCAGAGACTAAATCTGCCCGTCACTTGTTTACCCGTTGGGCACAAAAGCACAAAACCAACTCCCGCTAGAGGTCAGTAAGAAATCAAAGATTAGCAATAAATTTGAGCTGAGATCCAACAGTGGAAACAAGGGAGCTTTGAAGCAGGGTTTGGAAAGAATAAGTGAAACCTCCAAGCCATAGATACCATCAAGCTCAGCTGCTCTCAGAAACTGCATTTGCCCGTTTCTACAAAATTCTCTGGTTCAAGCACAGTTTGGTTTCCTCCCTGTTTTTTATCACAGTCCATCAGGGAGGCAAACTAGCCCGGAATCAGGATAGAGAGAATAAGAGCAGATGCCTCAGCAGTTTGTCCCCATGGGCTCTGCATAGGGCAGCTCAGCCCTGTCCTGCAGGAACAGTGTGCCTGAGAATGCTTCCCCTAAATCAAAATAGGAATTGAGCCATTTCTCACATTCCATTAAAAAAAAAAAAAAAAATTAAAAAGGAGATTCTTTCCCATCATCCATAGATTTTAAGGCAAACGCAGTACGTGACCCCTGTGTTTGCTGATTGCAGAAATCACACTGCAGGCTTCTTCTCGCCATTGCCTTCCCCCTGCCTCAAAACAATGCTAACAGCCCTTGCTCATTTGCTCCCAAAGCATTTTCAGGTGCTGCGTGAGCCTCCCTGGGCCCAGCAAGAGGTTCACCGAGGAAAGGAAGCTGCTGGGATCCCAGCTGCTGGCCCACGCTCCTCACCCACCTGCCCTCGTTTTATACAAAAACACAACGACTTTATCTCTCTTCCTAAAACCACCAACGTGGCAACGCGCAGCTACATCACTGGAGCTGGGAATTCCACCAAATTCACCCCGAGAATAAATTGCACGTTAGCAAGCAGGGTTTGAGATGGAGGCGAAAGAGCACGAAGCGCTCTGCGCCCATCAGTACTTACCCTCTGGGAGGACAAACACCACGGTCAGCAGAGACAGGATCCCATGGGCACCTCCAGGCATGTGTCCTGAGAGCATGGGGGCACGGGCTGCCTGTCCTCCCAGCTTCCACACACCGCTGGCTTCCCACCTGCGAGCCCCGTGTCGAATAAAGGCAGATCGGCAGGTCTGGCTGCTCCCCGCTCCTCCAGCCCCGTGGCACTGAGTCCTGTGATGTCGATGCTTTAATTTCTTCCTTTTCCTCACGAGAAATTCTCTGGTTCTCTCAGCTTGTGCACAGACGTGAGCGCGTCTGTGCTACCCTCGGTTATTTCTGTCCTATTTCCTCTGTCCACGATCGCTTCCCATTAATACTACTGTGCAGCAGCTCTTGGAGAGAAATTCTCCCTAATCAAGATTTAGTTTTAAATCCACTTCAAAATCCTCTAATTCAGTTGGATTAGGCAGAAGGGGTTTGGGGAGATGGGTGTTTTTACTTTTTTTTCCCTCTTTCTCCTCTCTGAGCTGCCTCGTCTTCACAAACAGCCCCACTGGCTCTGTGACATGTTCTATTTAAAGAGGGGAGGAATATTTTTATTAAAAAGAAGCAGTCAACTCGTTTTAAATCCAAAGCTTGGGATTCTCTGCCAAAGCACGGCCACAGGGACGGCTGTGGGGTTGAAGGAAGACCTGATGGAAGTCGAGGTGGGTTTGGGTATATTTTATGCACCTATTTCTTGAATCAGTGAGATGCCAAATGGGGCTAAGCCTGGGGGAGTCCAGCTAGGGCTGCTCGAGTTGAGGGTCAAGGCCATGAACAATGCACACAGCCCTGTGGGTCAGGATCAGCATCGCAGCCACGTGAGACCCCACGGACATCACCAGCCACAGGATCCATCCCCAGACCCCCACTGGCTCCCCCAGCTGTGTCCCCACGAGCAAAGCCTGAGCTCTGAGCGGAGCTAATGGGACTTGGAGAGCTAATGCTTACTAATAAGAGAGCGCAACCGAATGCACGGGATTAAAAAATTAAAATGACAAAATAAGCTGCTTATGAGGTGCATCCAGCAGCCACATACCAGCACCTGGAACTTACCCACCCAGGGCAGCCTAGGGCTGATATGAGACCCCAGCCCAGTGGGTATCTCTGCTGCCAGCCAAAGCCCTCAGGCAGACAGACCCATCTCCATCCCAGCATCTTCATTAGCCAGCATAATCATTAATATTTCACTGGGAGGCAGGACAAAGTTTTCTGAGTGTGGACACCTGCAGCTACAGGGGTAGCAATTAGCACCTGGGAGAGGTGCCTAAGTGATGCAGCTCGCTTATTCAAATCACTTAAACCACCCACGGTGCCTCGCTTGCTTCAAAACAATGTTATTATAGCGCATCTCACTCAGCAGAGCCTGGGGGAGAAGGGATAAAACGCAGGAAATGGGATTGATTTAAACACACGCATAAATCAGAGCATTCAATAAGGAGGGGAGGCTAACTTTTAATCCCTTAATAAACTCATCGGTCTCTGGCAGGGGAGAGGCAGCCCGGGCTCTGATGAAGTGATGCTGAAGCAATGCAGAAGTGATGCAGAAGCTGGAGACCACGCACACCTTTGGGCACAGCACCTGGCTCTGCAGCTTCAGCCAGCAAAGCCACTGCTCCATAGCAGCACCAGGTGGCCCATCCGTGCAGGGCACTGAGATGGAGACCCTAAAAAATGCCATCGGGGCAGCTCACGGCTGTGCAGCACACAGGGAGTTACACATTCCATTGCAGTGGTGGAAAGAGCTTCATGGGGCCACATTTGTGCCTGGTCCCCAGGCACGGGGCATGGTGGCATGACTGCTGGTGATGCTGAGGCTGAGCTGAGCCAGAAGTTTTGTTTGCTTGCTTTGTTTCCTCGGAATGTGGGAGGCAAAGACCTTTAAAATTTGTGGGGAAAAGGAAAAAACTAACAAATGAGCACAAACCAGCCTGGAAACATCATGCGTTTCTTTTAACTTGTCATTAGCTTTCCGATGAGATTCAGAAATTTGTCAGCCTGAGTTCACCAGAAATGGGTTAGGAAACTGCCATCCTGCCCCGACTGAGAAAGATTTGATTAGCAAATCCCCCACTACATTCATGTTCTCACTTAAACCTTTGCGATACTCAGAAAGAACGGCTCAGCCCTGCACAGATTAGATGGGTTAGCCAGCAAATCCTGCTTTAGAGCTCATCCCCAGCAAAGACAGAACTTCCCGCTGAGCAGCCCCCTTCCTGCGCACAGCCCCATTCTCTGCACCCCAAAAATATCG
Organism: Lagopus leucura; assembly: GCF_019238085.1. Classification (NCBI taxonomy): domain Eukaryota; kingdom Metazoa; phylum Chordata; class Aves; order Galliformes; family Phasianidae; genus Lagopus; species Lagopus leucura. The sequence goes on from NW_024962275.1 coordinate 3,237,028, forward strand.
CCGCTTTTTACCTCCCCGAAATGGATCTTACACTCGGGCTGCTCCAGTTTTCTGTTCCCTGCAATGCAGCCTAGACGGGAATCGAACCCTCAACCCCCAGAGCCTCTCTGGCGCCGTGCCGCCGTTAACGAGGTGGAGCAGAGGCGCCCCCCACCGGTCAGAGCGATACGGCCGTCATAAAACCTCCAGTGCCTGCGCTCTGATTGGATGGCGGCGATGAATACATTAACTACTCTGTAAACAGAAAGCATTTGCGTCCTTTAACGGAATCCACAGGATTTAAAACACTTGCAAGAGCTTAATTATTTTGCGGAACAGGTAAAAGCTTTTGCAGAGCGAAGATAAGGGCAGGAAATATTGCTCACCCTGTCTTGAAGAGGAAGCTTTCTTTGAAGGTTTAAATGGAGCCATAAGGAATTGCAGCAGCGTGTTGTATGAAAGGAGAGAAGGTTAGCACTCCCCTTGATAAGGATGGAAGAGGCCCCAGTGGCCTATACAACACGCATACGGTTAAGGCACTGCCACCTACTTTGTGGCATCTAACCATGTTTTTTCGCGGTTCCCCCCCCTTCTCAAACGAAATCCTTTTGCCCCTTCCTTAACGCAGCGATTTTCCTCCTCCCTGCCCCGCCAGCTCCTAACAGCAGTACGACGCAAAGCGCTGCTGAATCAACACGAGAAATGCTCGCAGGGGGAACGCAGCGGCTTCTCTGCTCTCACAAAGCACAGCCACGTCCTGCACTGAGGGAGCTTCACCAGATGGGGGGGAATGAACCGCTCCATGAAGTCACTGTAAGGAAAGTGATCACTTCCGTGCCGCGGTGTGTCCATGCGGGAGAGGTCTGTGCTGTAATTTTTAGCTATTATCAAGCAGGAGCTTGACAGCAAAACAAACTAGCAATTATCCACCTTATGGCAGAGCCCTTCAGAGGGAGCTCAGCTTGTTCATTAACAATCTGCAACCAGCAAAAGCTAAATCCTGCATCATCATTCAGCCTGCCCTGCACGTGCTGCACAGCGGGCAGCAGGAATTCCTCACAGCCCAAGGTCTCTGCGAGAGCTTGTACCAATGCTGCCTCTGCACAGGATACCTTCAGCTCACTCCTTACTTTCCTCAAATGCTCCTTTCTTCTTAGCAGCCATAAGCACAGCTGGTTCCCCTTCTCTCTCCTCTTCAGTCAGTACAGCTCCTACAGAAATACTTCCTTTTAAACCTGATTTTAAGGGAGGCTGCTAAGGAAACACAACAGCCCTGCCTGCAGCAGTGGGGTTGGAGCTTCATCAGCCTTGAGGTCCGTTCCACCCCAAGCCATTCTCTGGCTCTATGATGACACAAACACTGCACAGTACCACAGTTACCAACAAGCACACACAGAAAATCCCACCTTTTTATTACGGCATATGGCAGTTGTTTGGATGTGTAAACACTACGTGGCTATGACAAAAGAGGAAAGAAATACCAACGCTGAAATAGATACAGAGTCATGCCATTAGCAGTACAGTTTCATACGATGGATTTTTCCAAATACAAAAGTCTGGGGTTGTTTTTTTTTCTTTTTACATTGAAATAACTTTACAGTGTCGTGTGAGCTTCCTTTTATCCAGAAGGAAAAAAAAATAAAATATGCTGAGAACAACTACAAGCAGAATTCATTTTAATGGTTAACAGAAATGTAACTTTGCTCTAGAACAGCATCTATTAAACACACGTAACAAGAGGTAAGCAACTATACAGAAGGTAAGAGGAGATTTCACCACAGGAGTCAAGTCAGGGGCAGGAAGGGGGAAAATCTGGAACTGCATGGTTTTATTTGGTCACAAAGTTTGAGCTGAGTGTTTAAAATGAAGCACCCTTAAAGATGCAGTACTCCTATTTAAAACAATACAGAAACTTCCAAGAGACTAAAACCTACATTCTGAAAAAATAAAAAAATTAGACATTTAAAAAAAAAAAAGAAATCCACGCATCTCTAGGCTCATGACTTAACTTACTGTCACAAAGCAGGCTGGCAGCTCTTCCTTAAGCAGCAGCAGAAGTAATGCCACCATAAATACAGTATCTTTGGGTGCCCAACACCAGGCTGACACTCGTAACGCCGTGTCAGAACGATCCATTTGTCTGCCAAAAGATCAGGCAAGGAAAGGAGACACTGCACCTTTGTTTTTTTTATCCTCCCCACCATGCTGCCCGGTTCTAGCAAAGAGCTAAGACGTTTTCTTTGGGCCAAGACTAACAGAAACCACTTTATCAAATGTTCTTCAGGTTTCCTGCCAAACTGGATTTATTATTCTCATGTGGTTTTTAAATTTTTTATTTTTATTTTTTTTTTTAAAAACATTTCTTTTTTTCCTGACAGTCTCTCAAGTGATGCTGGAGCGTTTAACAGTCACTCTTCCACAGTTTAATTGTTTTGTCGTTTTCTAGAGCTGCTGATGCGATGATGTTTTCTGTCGGGTGGCAAGCTGTTGAGATTACAACATCTAAGCAAGAAGAAAAAGACACACAAGCATTATTTACAGCAGTGAGATCAGGTTCACAGCACACACTTCCGAAAAGGAATCTGTACTGCTGCTACATGTAACAGCATATGCTGCTACAGCATAGCCAAGTTGCTATTCCCTCGCTGCAGAGTTAAAAACACATTATTCAACATTCACTCTGTTTCTGGGATGGGAAGTTACGTGCTAGCAAAAAAGTATCCCTTTCGTGGGCTCCCCAGCTTGAGAGCAGCAGCTGGAATGTGTTCCACTCAGTATTTAGATAGCACTTAGCCTTCAGCAACTTGGTCTAAGTCTAAAAAACCAAAGCTTGCTGCCACTGCCTCAGCTTGCAATCAAAACCAACAGTCCTACTAAGGAATAAGCATGACTGAGTTTTGCATCACAATCCCTTCTAGTTCATGCAGATGGAATGCTCCTAAGGGACTGAAGTCCCAAGCAGGTGACATCTCAATGCACGCTCAAGTCTGCCTTCAAGAAACAGCCAACACAAACACAGACAACAGAAGCACGTCAGCTCTTAGCCTTCCAAGAGCTGCAGCTTCAGAAGGTGTCCGTAAGCAACTCCAAGTCATATTCTGAGTCGCTTAAATATCTTAACCAATTCTGAACTCAAGTCTCTGTTGCACACTGATTTCAAAGCTGTTACATCGAAAAAAAAAACAACATTTGCAATGACATAAAAGACTTTGTAAGAAGAAGTGAACATTTAGGGTTCAATCAAGCCTCAGCCAAGACCTCAGATTTAGCAGGTCTGACAGTGGAAGCAAGAAAACACCAATGCTAACACCAAAGCTCTCATTGCAAGCTGACATGAAGGATACTCTATCAATAAAGACAGAATGCTCTTTCCTACCTGTGTGCCCTTGTAATTTCTGTACAATCTCTTTTGTCTGAAGGTTCCAAATGTAAACCAGGTTGTCTTCTGAACCGGATACAATCCACTGCAGGGACAGAGGAAAGACATTTGAATCTCTTCATCCATATCCAACCGCTCCAAGCCGCCAAACGCTTCACTGCGCCACGTGAGCAGGAAGGCCCAACACCGCATGAGTGTTTGGTGTCTCTCAGAGCATTCAGAGCACACAGGCAGCAGAAAATGCTGTTCCATCTTTTCTAAAGGAGGCAAACTAAAGGAGTGAAAGACGCTGAGGGGGTTCGACACGAGAGTTCAGCCTCTGCTAACGCGTCCCACCTCCTCCATAGGGCACAGCGCTGCCCTCACACAGCAGACTGCTGCCTGCCGTCTCACCAGCCTTACACCCATGGAGAAAAGCAGCAGGAACGGCCCATCAGTACAAAGCAGCCCATATCAAACACTGACCTTTCCACCAGTAACGGAGAAGTTGGCAAATATGCAGTACTTCTCATTTTTGTGTCCTGTGTACGTCTTCAGGCACTGGAAGAGATGAGCCATGAGGCACAGTTGAGAAGCGGCTTTCTCACAGCCACAGACAAACTCTTGTCACAGCAGATTAAATACATCTGCCCAGGCTTCCCACCCTGCCAGCTTATCTAAAGGATGCAGAGGGCACCTCTGCCCTACTACCACATCATTTGGAGGAAAGAAGGAAAAGAAGAAAGCCCTCAATTTGTCACTTCCCCCTGAGAAAAACAGCAGGAGAAATTGAATGCTGACAGAAACACAGGAATACAGCTGCATTCAGTGCTTCAGGGCTACACAGGAGCACGAGCCTTTTTTCCCTCCCCCCCAAAAGGTATCTTTAAAAAAAATAAAATAAAATAAAGGGTTACAAATGCTTTTTTGCTGTAATACTCACTAAATGTAAAGCAAGGTCAGTAAGCACATATAAAGCCCAGATTCTCCTACACATTTATTTAAGCCTACAAAGCAAGGCAAGTTTCTGGTTTTTAGTTTTGCTTTTTACCTTTCCTTTGCTGTAGTCCCAAAGCTTAAGAGTGCTAGAAAAAAAAAGACAGAAAACCAAAGATTTAGTTCTTGTGTTTTTTCAGCAGTTTCCTAGTAGCAGACAGCTTCTCCACACCTGAGTTCTTAATGTCTACAAGGGGAACTTTAGCCTGACTTTGGAATGCAGCTTTAGTTAAACCCCAAGGTATCAGTTTTACCAACATGCCATTCATATTCTCCCCCATGAAAAGGCTGCATTCTTTCACAGGATAAGAAACCCACTTGAAACAGGGATGGCCCTACAAACTGTCCCCCTCCCCAGTACAATCACTGCCTCCAGCTTTTCAACTTTCAAGTCTTGCACTGGGATGTTTCACGCAAGTAAACAAAGGATTGAAGCCCTCACAAGACAACTCAAACATAAGCCAGATCAAGTAAGAGAATAAGCAAGCTACTGAATTTGATTTGGATATAACATGGCAATGAGTATGCATCTGTGCAGGGTCATTATCATGACAGGTGATGAGTAGCAAACTAAAGTTTCATCTGATATTCATTAACACTTCAAAGTCAGTGGATTTTTATTTACTTTTTTTAATACCTACTTGTCCAAAGTTGCAGCTAGAATGTATTTGCCATTTGGGGAGAACTTCACAAAAGACACAGGAGGGTTATCATCATCTGCAATGAAAATAAAGTGATTATTAAACAGGAACTATTAAAGCAATTGTTAAACAGTATTACTGCCTCATTGGCAGAGAATTTCTTTTGACAGAAATCTGTTGTTAAAAGCTTTGAGTTTTGCTCTCCCGTGGCAATTCAAGCAATACAGGTATAAGAACAGGACTGTTCTCAGTATTTCAATAAAAGGACATTAAACATTTTGCTCACAAGCATTTTAAAATCACCCTTTGTAACTGAACTTCCATTCCTTCCATCAGCACTCGTCAGAGCAAGAGCGCATCTGCAATAACATGGTTGTTAAAATGTACAGTATATCCATATGTATCACTGATCTGCAGTGCCAAGTCACCTTGTCTATAATGCTTTATAAGAATATGAAAGACTGGGAACACATGCCTTACAGGTGGTTTCCTTTTATTAGGCTTGCTCACAAGACGCCTTATGCTAACAGCCATCAGCAGTAAAAGCAGGCAGCTTGTTCAGTCCAACTGTTGCCATCACATCCAACAGCACCAACAACTTTGTTGTCACAGTTCTGAGCTGCTGCACAGCAATCATTACATAGCTGAACTGAACACCAGAAAACCTGGGAAGCCTTTCATCCAGCAGCTGGACACCAGAACACTCCAAGTTCCCACACACATGGGAGGACAGTTCCTATTAACTGTCATAGCTACAAACACAGCAGTGTCCTGATGGAACAGTACGAGGAAAAACAGGGCTTAAGGCAGTCCCTGCTCACTGCAATGCTGCAGCCTGCCTGTACCACAGCAGAACTGCAAAGAATGAAGCACAAACAAGAAGCTTTCCTACTTACCAATGAGTGTTTTCAAGCACTGTCCTGACGCTGTATCCCAGATTCGACTATAAAAAAAACACATGGGACTCATTACACCTCTATAAGCTTCATTATTAATAATGAATAATAATCTTTTTTCAAAGTGCAACAGATCTGAACACTGCAGCAGACAAAGAACCACTTACCAGAGTCCATCATAGCTACTTGACACTATCAGGGATCCATCACGATTAAAATGCACCTGTAACATTATAAAAGAGGGGGGAAATAACTTCACTTTCTTCATAAGCACCACATTTTTCAGCCCCACTGAAAGCCTTCACCTCCCAAAGCTGACATTGCGATTCACATGGATAAAAGTAGAGTCAGTGACATCCAAACAATGGATACGAATTTAGATGGGCAATAGGATCAGAACAAAATTCTTCCCCCCTACACCGAGTTCACCTGGCATGAATGGAAATGGCTGCTAGCTACAGCTGTACATTCAAGCATCAGGAACTGAAAGGCCTGTTTACTCAGAAGCTGAGAGCAGCACCTTAACATGAACACAGCCACTGTTCAGACACTGCTATAAATTGAGCAGCTAACCTGGGGACAACACCTTAAGGTTTTAACACAGAACTTCACCCCATGGATAGCCTCACATGTTCGGAGGCCAACTTACTGTCTTCAACTACACTGAAAATGCTGCAATTTAAAGTAATAATTACAACTAATGTACATTTATAAGTGTGAAATGTCTTCTAGGTCAAGTAGAACAACCAGAGCAATCGCATTACAGCAGGTATGGTTTAACACAACTGAGGTTCAATATTCTTTTTAGTGTTCCCTCCATTTCAAAAACATTAAGAGTTGAACACCTCCTCTTCCTTCATTTGAAGGGATATGATTGCAATCCAAGCCATTTTCACAAAATGAATTAACAAGATTGGAGTGCACTCTGAAACTACCCTGCTCCAGACCTCAGCAATTGCTTGGAACAAGAAAGCAGAAGATGTTCAGCAGTTCCAGGCTGCTCTCCATTCCTCAAGTGATCACCAGTCCATACCCCAGCATCAGACTGCCAGGCTCAGACACGACCAGCACATCACCGCTCACTGCTCCCCACACAAAACCACACAAACCTTACAGTTAAGGCACTTAATTTACCTCTCAACCAGCAATGCCCATCCACAAACCACAGCCCACTCACTACATTTTATAAGGGTATCATAACAAGAGCATAAGTATGTTAGTGTGCTCATTTATCAGAAAAGACTTACAGCTGAAACTGGGTCAGAATGAGCAGGCAATGTCTTGAGGCACTTCCCTGTCTTCACATCCCATATCCTCACGCTTTCGTCGAACTGAAGATTGAAGAAACACAGAACACTGTTCAAAGATACAGTTATTTGTGACCTGCAAGACATTACAGCTTGATGCAAGTCTAGACACACACACCTTCCTCAAGTTGCACTGCAGCTGCATCAGAAAGGCTGAGACATAAGCACTACACAGAGCAGCAATAACAGACTGCAAATAGAGTTCTCCCTTCCTCTACACACACAGAAAACTGCGTGTTAAGGATGGGTTAAAGGCTTGAGTGCTTCCCCAAGACAGCAATAACACTGCACAGTTCACCTAATTACAAGCTGTGTTTGTGGAGGAAGACACAAGCGAAAGAAGGGACGTGCAGCAATTGCTGTGCACAAAGGAACAAAAATCACTTACTGAGCCAGAAACGATGAGGTTTGATTGAGGGTTGAAGTTGCAGCAGAAAACGTAGTTACTGTGCCCCTTCAATGTCTTTAAGCACTTACCCTGAAATAAGATGCAGCAGAGTTAGATACTCAGTATGCTCTATAGCCATACATGCCATCAGATAAGCTGCGTGGTGCAGAACAAAAAGAAACCAATCTCTAACCATAGACTTAAACAGGCAGAGGAGCAGCTGAGGAAAAACAAAGGGAAGACTTTTTGCAGGGACCACTGACAAACTTTCAAATCCTTTGGGCAATTAAGGAAAACCAAACAGTTGAACACATCTTGTCAAATTTAAAGCAATTTGCTCAGTTTTCCTGTAACTGCAGAAAAAGAAGAGAGGAAAAAAAAAAAGCAAAGATAAATGAGCCTGTGATGAGAAGTTACAAATACTCTTCAGTTCCACCTGAGAGGCTGCTTTCAGAAATGAAACTTGAGCCTGCATTGTCATCTTAAGACTGAAACACTCCCAGAAGACAACCAGAGTCCTCATGGTACCCATAAGCATCGCTCTCATTCCAAAAGCATGCAGCACAAGTCACTGCCCATTCAGCCAGCTGCTTGTTTTAAGCAGCAGAGTGGGAGCTGCTACCCAAAGAGGACCAGTGTTTATAACTCTGTCTTCTCCCATCACAGCGTGTCAAGCTCATCTCTCAGAAGAACCTGATTTAAGGTAGCAATTCTAGGGAAATGGAAGGCAAATAGCAGTTTCTGTTCTTACCGAGCTTACATCCCATATTTTTAGAGTTTTATCATCAGAGGCAGAGACAAGAAGGTTGGAATCCGATGACCAAGCGACATCAGAGATACCCTAAAACAAAAGAAAACAATCCTCTTAGCTGTGTTTGCTTACTGACATGGGAAAATGGGAAACAGACTCCATGTTCACAGCTGAAGTGTGAAAAAATCAGCACTGGCAGATGCAAATCCATTAATTTGACTGGGTTACAGCTCAAACATCACTGACTTCTTCACATGGCTCTTACTGTGGCCACCAACACCCTTCCATGGAATTCACATACAGTGTATTATATAAACTAATCTGAATAAGTGGTTTCTCATCATGGCAAATAGCTCACTCCTTCTGGTCTGAGTTCCTGAGGCTGGAGGAGAACAGGACTCTACTGGTTTTTCATCTGGTGAAGATGAAGATCTTCACTTCTGAAGCTTCAGCACGTAACAAATTTTGTGAAACAAAACAGAAGAGTTTGGGAACTTGTGTTTTCTCTGCAGCTTTGGTGAATGAGTAAGTGTTGTGTTTGTGTAGCCAAAGCCACAAGGAAAAGTCAATCTCCTTACAAGGCAAGCCATCCTGCTCCAGGCACAAGGGAAAGAAGGAAGAGGACACAGCATTCACAAGGATTTTCACCCAATAAAATACTGCCCCTTGTAGGAGGCTGGTGTTGCTGACATGGAGGGACTCAAAGAGGCCAGGCAGTGTGCATGCAGGTACTTCATTATCAGCCTGCACTTCACCCACATTTCCAGCTTGACCTGGTGTCACCTCGGCAATTCCACCCCCAGGTTATTGCACAGGACTGTATAAACAAAGAGATACAAGTACTGACTGATGAAAAAACCTTCTGCACCAAAGGAGCCACAAATGGAAATGTCTAGATGAGGAAAAAGAAGGGAAAATGAATTCAATACGAGAAAACTCATTGCCAAGCACGCAGTGATCTCCTCATACTTACCAGCTTATGGCCAGATACCGTTTTTTCAAACTTGCCATCATATGCTCCCCAAATTTTAATAAGTTTGTCAGCAGCTGGAAAAGAACGTGCCAGTTAAGAGACATGCAGCACTGATGGACACATCAGGAGGAAAGGGATATGTGAGCCACGCTCCTGCCAAAGGCAGACAGCCCTCCCTCTCCACGCAGGCACAAGTGTGTAAGGCAGTATGGAACTGGTGAAGAACAGTTTCATACACACCACTCTCAGTGCAGCAACTGAGATTACATAAACTGCCTGGAATGCACAGTCTCCAGTTGCTTTAGTTTCTCTGATGACAAATTGAGCTTCTACTTTTGTTTAAGACTGCCAGTGGTAGAAGTACTGTTCCATGTGGAACACTGAAATGCTTTTGCCCAGAAAGAACAAAAATTACATCACTACCTGGAATGAATCAATGCCTGCAAAAACCCAAACAATACTGTCCATTTTAACTTGCAAAATGGGCCAGATAGAAGAGGGTGATATTGGACAGAGGTTGGAAAACTTTGGGACGGGGGAAAAGGTCTTTCAAAAGGATAATAGAACATAAAAGTGATTTATGCATGGTACACTGGCCTTACAAAGGCAATCTGAAGTTAAGCCAAAGACAAAAGTCATTCCCATGTCTGGAAGAAGCTTGACTGGGCCCCACCATCACATTCAACACTATTCTTTTTTAATTGCCCTTTCTTCATATATGGTTCCTCACTGAGGTTAATATAAGGACACTTGCTAAGGAAAGTTATCAAGCATTTTCTTGGTGGTAAGTGTTGCAAGAAATACCAAAAACTGGCAGGGGAAAACTCAATCTACCAACTGAGAGAGCAGCAAAACACCACGATCTGCATGTTTCACTGGGATAATCTAAGGCTGTGACTCGCTAAGAACCACAGGCACAGAAGCACAAGGGCAGTCCTTCACACCACACTCTACAACCCAGCCCAGCAGTGCCAAGTTAACTCCCACATTTCCCAGAGCTGAGTTTCACCTGCAGGTAGTGCACACAAAGTTTAATTTAAAAGCTTAAGATACACCTTCAGTGCTACAGAAAAGCACAAGGATGGGGCAAGAATCCCATCTGCTTTTGTCCCCTCGCTCAGTAAGATGACTGAACAGGAGAGGACTCTGATTTCTGTCACTTTCAGTGTGTTCCTAACTTAAAATCTTGGATTACCCCAAAGTCTGTCAGTTTTGGCACTGCTCCTTTTAAGAAGAATAAGGACACTTATCCCTTCTCCATCCAGTGAGGGTATCAGTTAAGACAAGCAGTCCTACAGGGCCCACATGTGCACATTTTTGAAGAGTAAGAAAGCAATACTCACAGGAGCTGGCTAGCCACTCTCCATTCGGACTAAACTTTACAGACGAGACTGCCTTTGTATGTCCTGCTAACGTGAACTTTAGAGCATAGTTTGGTTTCACTGGTGCAGGCTGGAAGAAAAATACATATGAATGAATTGAACAAATTCCCAATTTAGTTTCTCAGCGACAAGCTCAGTATCAGACTGGGTCAGCACACATCAGTGGAATGCATAAGTATTCCTCTTAACAAATTCTACTGCTTACATTCTTTTCCCTCTCCAAATTCAAAAAGCCCTCACTGGAGCCAGCACACCTTACAGCCACATGCAACCAAACTCATCCCTGATATGAATTCCATTCAGGCCAGCAACTAACAGATGATAGTAACACAACAGTCCAAGCACAGAGTGCTTGGCAGATTAAAATAAAACTTTTGGTACTGATCCGTGCAGTACTATTAAATGCCTGTAGTTCTTCTCCTTGTTCAGAATCAAACCACAGGCCAACACCCCCCCTTGTCCCCTTAAAGCTCTATTTTCCCAGCCTTTCATCATCTCTGAAAGCTTCATGGTTAGACAGCAATATCCCACCTGAGCATCTGCAGGCTTTAAAGAATCTGAATAACGACTGCAATCCCATTTTGCAGCTAGACCACAACTCCATCCATTCTCAGTCACCCACTGGCCTTCCAAGAACACAAACCAAGTCTCCATCACTTGAGCAGTATTTCCTTAACAAGGACTTAAAAAGCAAACCAAAAAACCAACCTAGCTCTATAGAAGAGGCTGCACTCCACCTGCTTTTCCCCTAGAACCTTTAGCACGCTTCCCTCTCCAGACAACAGCAGAGGCAGACATATTAAGTTCTTAATCTGTACTTGATTCAGTTCTCTAGTTGCTGCTTGCCTGGTGCACCTGCAGGTAAGTGCCATGTGCATTTACACAGGTATCATTCAGAGCCCCAAACACACCTTGCTCTGATTGGTTGAGGAGGAAGGAGTCGATTGTGTTTTGGTGGATTCTGCATCTGGTTTCTTTTCTTCTGTTGCCATGGTTCTGAAGCTGGCAAATGAGACTTATGGTGCTTGAAGGGGAGAATGAACGCGCTGCTTCACAAGGCAGCCCTTACCACAGGGAGCAGGGCTGCTCTGGAAACAAAACCCTGGAAGAAAAGCAAAACATTCACATTAGCTGTCAAAGAAAGATCAGCAGCAGCTAAAGGGACGAGATCAGCTTAACTGCAGATCTGCAGAAAACATGATGAAGAAGCATATTCTACATCTGTTCAGCAACGTGCTGTTTTCTGCCTTCAGGTCTATTAGTGTGCAAGATCAAGAACCCGAATACAGGACTTTTATCAGATCCAGGACAGCATTTTTCACTGTGTTCTGTGCCAACCACTAGAAAGAAAGCAGAGCAGCTTTTAGGTGCAGTGAAAGGGTTTGTCTCATATTCCTCAAAACACCTGAGAAACACTTGTACAACACAGCAAATGCAACACTTTGTATATAAGGCATTTCCAAAACTTAAAATCCCACCAGGTGGTTTTTTCATTTTTAGTTCAAATATTTCAGTCTCATATCTTTCCCTCTAAATGCTCTGAGCACCATTCCCCTGCCTGAGAGTTTCCTCTGCTTAACAGCAGCCCTGCATTAACCTCACCAGATCTGCTTTCTGTAGCAAAACCTGAGCAGTGCTGTGCCCTGCAATCAGGGCTGATGCTGCAGAGGGAACAACCACACTGCAGTTCAGTTCCATTTCAGCAGCGTAACAGAATAACCTCCAGTTCACACTCTAAGGATTTGCCCTCATCGTCCATTTGTGATATCCCATCTCAGGCACCATTCATTTTGCTTGTGCCAGCAAATCTGGAAGGAATAGCGCTCACTTTTCAAGCCACCACTGACATTTTGAGCATCTTGTCCTCAGGAGGGCACAGAGCTAAGTACCACCAGTCCCTGCTTGCTTTACAAGCACGCTGCACAGCGCAGACTCATTACTTACTGTTGGTAACAGCAACTTCACTTCTATAATGCAGACCAGATTCTTTTCAGCCTGAACTCATACGAGAACCGGAGCAAACACACAGCTTGTTCCCTGCACCCAGCTCTGCTCCAGGGAGAGCAGCACCTCTTCATACAAACCTGAGCAGGCAGCACCCTGCTGCACAGCACGAGGTCTTGCAGCATGCAGGCAGTGGGACCAGCACAGCCCCAGCTTCAGCATGCTGACACACTGCAACAGTGGGGAGACACTGGCCCAAGGAGGCTGTGGAGCCCCATCCTGGAGGCATTCAAGGCCAGGTTGGATGTGGCTCTGGGCAGCCTGATCTGGTGGTTGGTGACCCTGCACACAGCAGGGGGTTGGAACTGGATGATTGCTGTCATCCTTTTAACCCAGGCCATTCTATGAAATAACCCTTTCTCACCACACCCAAAGGAATGCTCTCAGCGAGAAGCCCGGGTAAACTCAGCAGGAAAACTTCCCGAGAGCTGGAAAAGCAGCCTGCAAGAGCACACAGCCACGTGTGTGCACGCACATCCAGGCGTGCACAGAGCCGCGAGCGGCCACAACAACTCCTGTGCTCACACCCGCGGGGCTGCACGCGCTCCGGCCCGGGGAGCAAAGCAGGGCAGTCCAAAGCAAAGCAGGGCAGTGCAAAGCAAAGCAATGCGAAGCAGGGCAGGGCAGTGCAGTGCAGAGCCGGCGCGCCCCCCCTCCCGCCTCAGCGCGGGACTGAGGGCGGTGGGGGAGGGAGGAGAGGCGGCGCCCCACGCGAGGCCGGCGCTGAAGGAACCCAGCCGGCCGGGATCTGCAGTGACTTACCGGGGGAAGGGGAAAGAGCGGGAACCCGGCACCGCCGCCTCCTCCACCGCGGCGAGGCGGGGTGCGCTGCCGCGGGAGGGGCGGAGGGGGGGAACGCGGCGGCGGCGGCGGCAGCTCCGGGGCCGCCAGGCGGGGAATGTGGCACGGCGCATGCGCGCTGTAGGCCAAAGGCTGCACAATGCCGCTCTCTCCCGGGAGCGCTACGGCGCGGCCCGAAGGCCAAAATGCATCGGCCGCGCGCTTTAAAGGGCCAGGCGCCGCCTTCCTCAGCCAGCTGGGTCTAGGTTCCCTCCCTTCCTCCCTGAGGTGGGTGCGTGCCCACGGCCTGGCTGCCCTGGGGAAGGAGGGGATGGAGGCACTGAAAGTTCACCCTTAGCCCACGTTGTTGTGAGGAGACTGAGGTAATCTGTAAGGTAAACAGTGCAGCAGGCTGATGGGTGGTCCACGTAACGCTGTAATAGCAGGTGAGGGTAGGTGTGAGGCTGTGCCCTGCCTAGGAAAGCATTCAGCTTGCATGCAGACATTCTCCTCAAAGCTCAGTGTGTGTTTCGGTGCTTTTCTGGAAAACAGTGGGGTTTTTTTCTGAACCGCAACCCAACTGCCTTCAGTTAGAGGGAAGAAAACCAAGAGACACGTGTCGTGTGCTGGCCCTGTAACACAGGAAGACCTGCGGGCTCCAAAAATCCTGGTAGCTGCTGAGGAAGGAAAAAGCTGAAAAAAGCTGTGGTGTGGTGAAGCCAAAGCCCTTCTCCAGCCTGGAAACCCACAGCCTGCAGCATTAACCCTGCCCTGCGAGCACAGGGAAAACGCAGACATGGAACTGTAAGAGATGCTCCATCCACACTACGCTGTTAGGGAATAAATCCAGTTTACTTGGTGGACTTGGTGTATAGTCTTTGTTCTTAAACAATAAATAGCACAAATCAGCAGAGTAATGCTATGTATTTATGCAGCTTTCTTGTGATAAGGGTAGTGTGGTTTTGTTGCTTTGACGTAGGAGACGAGCCTGTATTTCTCTGTTGTGCCTCCTCTCGCTATGGAAGCTTTTTTGCCTGATATTTTGTATAAATATTAATCCACATCTATACTGAATAATACCTTTCTGGAACTGGAAGTTATAGTTTCAAATACAAACGGTAATTGTAATCCTAAACAACCCCTTTGCCTCTGAGTGTCCTGGATTTATCTTTAACAAACGTGACGTTTTGTAAGTCCCATTTGGCAAAGTATTTAATCATGTGCTAAACTGGGTTTTGTGACCAAAAAAAAAAAAGGCAGCTCAGCATGCAAAGACATTTCATTGGGACTACATAATGTGAGCACCAGGGAATCTGCATGGACAGCCCGTCGCCTTGGGATGAAATTTAACTTGTGGGTTATGAGTCATCTGTGAGGGTCCTTCTTGCTCTGCAGGCCATGCTGCCACAGCTGGGATCAGCAGGATGTGATCTCTGTCCAAATTCCCTCTCTGTGAAAGACTGGGCCTTGGCAGGCTTCTCTTTCACAAAGTCTTTCATTCCATTTGGTTCCAAATAGCCTGAACTTGGTGATCTGCCAAGTATACTGGAAAAGACACCTGTCTGTGAGGCTTCTGGGGGGGGAGAAAAGCTTCCCATAATGTTGAAAAGGGAAGGGAAGGGAAGGGAAGGGAAGGGAAGGGAAGGGAAGGGAAGTCCATGAGTGTCTCGGATGATAGGGAAGTGACTGCTTTCAGTGCTGATGTGAGCCCTCTGGATGTCTTTAAGAATGTCAGGAACAGATCCAAGGCCGTGGATGTTGCTATGACTAATGTATACAATTCTGTCACAGGTTCCACTGAGACAAGAACCGATCCAATCCTGCAAATTTGATCCAAGGGACATTAATGTTTGCAGAAAAGCTCCTGCTAATTTCACATGTTGGATCTTTAGATTACTGCAAACAAGCACATTCTTACTTTTGCAATGGTGAGTAATAAGCCCATGTTTATGTTTTGGCACAATTAGCAACTTCTGTTAGGACTTTTTATTTACTTGAGCCACCCAGCAAATGGAGCACAGAACAGGCATACTGCGTGTTACACACTGTTCAAGAAACAGAGGGAGCAAGAACTTGTGAGAGATCTGCTGCTTCTTTTAGACTTTTAAAAGAGCAGCTGATCCCTGACATATAGCTGTTCCTGTGCTGTTGCTAATATGCTGAAATCAAAAAATACATCACATTCATATGTTTCTTCTGGGATTTAAACCCAAACACTGAACCTTTTCCAAGCTGATATTTCTAGCTCCCCCACTACAATATGAACCTTACTTGCATCACTGCCAACGTTTGTTCATTTAAAACTAGGGATACTCACCCCAGCAGAAGGCAGCTAGGATTCAATTCATTCTGCCTTGGGCAGGATGTGCACCAACACTTAGCACAAAATCCCAATGAATGTTGAAGAACTTATTTTAAAGTAAGATCATTGAACACTGAGTTCGTAGTGCTCCATGTTAGGAACGACCTGTGGAGAAGCAGTCTATGTTTTTGTGGGAGAAGCTAGGACTTTGTGCAAGATTAGAGTCCAGCAGTGTGCTATAGCATAACATCCAATGCAGATTTAACCAAGTTACAGCCAAGGTAATAGATGAAGGCTGCAGATTTGAGGGCCTCACACTGAATCACACATGGTCTGACTGCCAGACGTGATGACAGCCTGCCTCTCCCAGCCTCTTCAACTGGAGCAGCAGGTTCTCAGCATTTCTGTGAATCAGGGACTTTGTTCTTGGCTGGTGCAACTACAATACTGGATGTTTTGATACAATTAGCTCATGTCCCTATTTTAGTATATCTCCAGTTTTAGTAAAATGCGTCTTTATTTAATTTGTTGTCATTTAGAAATGACCTTTTTGAGGTAGAGCTTCTCTTTATCATTTTTCCAGCCTTTAGAGGGAAGAATAAAAAGTAAGAAAATACACAGAAATACATGAAAGCTTTAGCCAGCTGAAATCTAGTGTGTTCTGGTATCTATCAGTTTAAACTGCCTACTCAGTAGCACACACTATTCACAAGCTTGCTTACCTGTGCAAACCACTGTGTTAACAGCAGGTCTAGGTTTCTACATCACACTGACCATGTGATAAAACCATTTAAATGCAGCTAATTTCCAAATAAATTTATTTACTGTGGCCAAAGCTACTTAGCCATGTTGTCCTGGCAGTTTCTCTTCACTTCCCAAATTCCTTTGGTCGTGTCCCTTTCTCCCACAGTTGCTCTGCTTCTTTCCACACATATAAAAATACGATGGCTCCTCCAGGTAATGCCTCCTGCTACGTCCTGATAAAAGAAACTGAACTCAGACAGAATATTTGATGGGCTTTTCATGCCCATTCTCTCTGTGACCAAGTTCTCAGAACTACATAAAATGAGTCAGAAGAGTGCAGTCAGTCCAAGTTGTAGTTCTGCCCATTATTTTCTGCATCATCATATTCTCTCTCAGCTTCATCAGCTGAAAAACAGGGCTCATAATATTTCCTTACCTACAAAAGCTGTTAGGAGGATTACTGCATTGTTGTGAATTCCACAGATGAAAGGTAGTAAGAAGAACAAACTGTAATTATGATTTCAAACCTCTACCCTAGACCTGTCATCCTTACCTTACTGAATAATGCTTACTCAAACAAGGAAATTCTGCCACTATGGTAAAGAAAATCACGAGTGAAGATGACTCTCTTTTGCAATAAGAGCATTTATTCCCTTATGTTCAACACCCTTCTGTCTTCCACTGGGACAACTGGAGTTTCACTTAATTGCAGCCACTTATTGTACACTCTTATGCAATACTCTATTTGAACACTATTGTTTCAAACATGACTGTAATAGAATAAACTCACTTTTTGTAATGTATAATGACATCCACTCTGACAATAGCAGCTCCTGGTAATAGGATTTACCCCAAGTCTGCTGATAGATGAAGTCTCTTGGAGCCTGTGGTGACAAAATGGTCAGTAAGGCCAATTTTCCAGCCTTAAAGCACATGAAGCTCACATCAGCCTTTCACATGTATGTGGGTATACAAAATGCTGAAGGATGAGTCCAAAAATGGAGGAGAGAATATATTGCTGATAAGGTATTCAAACCACTTCAGCAGCTTTCTCCACCTGTGATCCTTGTGTGGTTTCCAGGTACAAATACTAACAAAGAGCTCCCATACTATAGGAAACTGCAGTTTTGGTGCTGCAACAAGCACTGAATGGTGAGCTAAAGAATCAGCAGCTTACGATTAGTGCCTATAGCAACTGTCAGGAAAATTAGTGCTCTCAGCAGTCCTTGACTATTAAATACTGGTAAGTGCAATCAATGAGGTACTGAGCTTGGTCAGTTCTCATAAAACTTAACAGTCCCACAGAGATAAGTGGCTCTCTGTTCTGTCTACCCTCATTTTCAATTCACTCAAGACCTACCTGTGGTGGAGGAAGCAGAGAAGCAAATAGCCTCAGTGTTGATAAGCCCTGAAAATTGCTCTATTCTTGCATAAATAAGTTTTTCTCACCCAACCCTTTACAGAAAGCTGCCTAGAAGGATGTACTTACATCTTCACAATAAGGGTTAAAAGCAGTGTAATATCAAGGAGTAAATACACTGCAGGTGTTGGTTAACAAGGTACTAATTGGGTGACTGGAGGTGCATCTTAAAAGACCACAGAGGTTAATCAAAAGGCCTTGGGTGCATTTAGGATGCTCCTTTGAGCTTAGGGAGGAGGCAGCAGTGGTGAAAAGCTCTTGTTGTAGTCTTACATTTTATAGTAAAAGCTAAAAATAAGGTATTAATGAATAGGCAGGGTGTTAGATCCTGAGTGTGATATATAGCAAGACTGTTCAGAAGCTAATTTAATGATTGCAGCTATCTCTTCCTCACCCTGCATGCTCTTACTTTTGGCTTTTACCTGTGCTTAGTTATTCTAATGTCACTGTACTGGGGCTTCAGTTTGCAGACCTGCAGGTAGGTGTGTGAGCAATGCGTATGTTCCAGTTTGAAAGCTGATAACTGAAATCTCAGGGACACGAATTGGCCTTCCAGCTCAGTTTTATACATAAGGAACATAATTTGGGATGAAATTATAACCCCCCCATGCGAATTAAAGGAGTATAAGATGTACTTAACTGTTCTTGGCTTGCTGTTTTATTATGTTCTGCATTGCCAAACATGAATTTCTCTATGTTCTGAGGAAAACAAACAAATGTTTCATCAATGGCTCTTGCTTGTGCAGAGGACCACCCTCCCCAGTTGTTCCTGCTATTTGTGCTTTTTTCCTTGGCCCTTATAGGGGAATGAACCGTTAGGTCAGGGTGAACTGGTGATTGAGCACCTGCTGAAGGGCTGTGGCTGCCCATGGAACACAGGCAAATTGTTTGCACCTGTGCTCCCCTCATGACCAGAAGGGGTGGACCCAGCTCTATAAAGGGCTCATCTAAAGGCCAGGCACTGAAGGGAGAGCATCTCTTGGAGCTGGGCTGCTTCCTGAGGAGTGCTGTGCAGCTAGAGAGCTCATTCACCACCTGGGTGAGTTCAGTTCTTTCTGTGTGTGGATACTGGCCCACCTGCAGATACTTTGCCTGCTTTTGCCACAATCTGCCAGAAGCAGTTTTGCTTCTTATCAGCAGGACAGCCCTCCTGTTGGGCCCCTAATCTTCAAGCAGCAGCAATTTTCTTTTAGGTGTTTTTGGTGTTGTTCATGATTTGGTACCTCTGCAAGTTATGGCAGTCACAAATTCATACAGGCATGTGTTGGAGCAGAGCATCTTATTCAGAAGAACTGACCTGATGTTTTTCAGAAATCAAATGCTTTGATGTATGTTTATTCTTTTAGGTTTGCTTGGGAAATAGTAATATAGGAGGATAATGAGAAAAACTAAGTGTTCAAAGTCTGATCCTTCCTTACATCCCTGATGCAAGGTGCCTGAGGTGCTCTCAGGCAGGGGGGAATTCAAGTGATTTCAGGTGGGTTCTTTCACTCAGTCTGACAGCATGGAACGTATGGCAACCGCACGCAGGGCAGCTTTAGTGAAAACCAGCTTGCAGCATGTGGAGGTTTGCATAAAGAAGTTGCAGGAAGCACCTCTTTCTTACTGTTTGCGTGCCTGTGCTCCCACAGAGGCTGTGTGCTCTGGGTGCGGAGGGCACTCAAGTAGCTTTTGGGTACCTGATGAGCAGGTCAGAAAGGCCAGTTGGAAGTGGCCCTGATGTGCAGTTTGGCTGTTTGTGAAGATGCAGCTTCCAGTCCTATCTTAAAGAGTAGTTATGTCTGGGAGAGGTGAGGTTGTGACACATCTATCCCTACTGAATTCGCACCAGCTTTACAGTGAAGTGCAAAAAACCCACAAACTTTTGGGGTTTGGTTAAAGCGTCTGCACAGCTTTGGTTTCATCCTGAGGCAACCACACATCTGGCTAAGCAGAATTTTCTAAAGCATCTGTCCTCTTGTCTGTGCAAAAATCAATCTTCAGATGCTATCAGGCAGTGTGAGAAGTCCCAGCTCTGTTGGTCTCATTCTTTTGAAAGCTGATCTTCTGGAAATGAAGCCTTCCAGTGAAAGGGCCTCCACCGGATGGTTACAATAAACTGCTTTATTAATTGGCGTCACCTCATGGCTGGCTGTGTGGCAGCCTGCTGGATTATGTGTCCACAGAGAAATCCCATCACTACTTTGTATTTTATGTTGGCACTCCAATGTTTCCCCTGGATTCAGTTACTTTCCAACACTTTTTCCTTCTGTGCTGCAGCAATTGAATCATATTTCGGGTTGCAGTGGTCTCTTCTTCAAACTCTTTTTCTCCCCTCATTGCATTTGTTTGCTTTGCGGTATAGGCTGCTGGTCTTTGATTTTGGAGTGTTTGTTTTTATGTTTGATGCTCTTTATGGAGCGTGTTTGTGAAATTAGTGTTATTTTTATTGCGTGCGTTAGATTACGATCACCAAAACAGCACTGTGGGATGCACTCAGCAGCGCGTGCTGCGTCAGGTTTGGGGTTTTCTTGTGTTTCTTTGTGTTCAAGAAACGTTTGGACGTTGTAGGAAGGTTTAGCGGGGAAACGCTGGTGGTGGGCGGTGATGTTGGAGGTCTTCCCCAGCCTCGCTTCTCATTTGTTTGGGTGACTTACTACTCCAGCTCGCTCTGCCCGCGTTCTATTTTTACCGCAGCTCGTATTTGTTGTTGCGTAATAAAAGCGAGCGCGCGTTACCCAATGCAAACCGCGCTTAAAGGAAAAAAAAAAAAGCAACAAAAAACCCACGAGCGAAGCGCAGCGCTTCCCTCCGAGCTCTCGGCTCCCGCCGGCGGGCAGGGCTGGAGTTCCCACCGACCGTGCGGGGACCGCGAGGCGGGCGGAGGGACGCGGTGCCGCCTGCCGTCGCCCTCCGGCTCCCCGGGGCGCTCCGCGGCGCGCAGCCCGGCCGTGCCCGCAGCAGAACAGCAGCCGGGGAGCGGAGCGCGGCCGGAGCTCGGTGGGACGCGGCGGCTCCTGGGAGCTGTAGTCCGGGCCCCGCCGCCGCCTCCCGCCCGGCCCGGCCCGGCACTACGGGCCCCACACGGCCCCGCGGCCGGCGCATGAGCCGTCGGCCGCCTTAGCGCATCTATTCTGCTGCCTTGCCGAGGATAAAAAGAAGAGCAACTGGAGGGACTGTAAGGCAAACGTTGCTGGAGCTGCCGGGGCAAAGTAATCTATTTAATCTTTCCCTTTATTTGTTAGATGCTCGGGGGTGCGTCGCTAGCATTGGGCCACGGCTTCGGGAGGGAGGGGGGCCGGGAAAGAAGGGAGGGGAGGCAAAACCCACTTGGGAAAGGCCGACGCTGATTTTCTTCTTCTTTTTCCTCCCCTTCCCTCTTCTTCCGCTCCTCCACGGTGCGGAGCCCCGCGCCGCTCTCCGCAGCCTTTGTGCGCCGCGACAAAGCAACAAAGCGCGGCCGGGCACAGCCTGCCCATTGATTTCCTCCCGGCCCCGCCGCTCCTGCCCACCCTTTTCTTCTTCTGCCGCTTCTTCTCCTTCTGCTCCCCCTGTCGCCTCGCCCAGCCCGAAGCCGCCCTGCCGGGTGCGCACCCGTTCCCGGCCCCACCGAGCCCCGCGCAGAGGAAATTTCTTTCTTTCTTTCTTTCCTCTCTTTTTTTTTTTTTTTTTTTCTCCTCCTTCTTCCCCCTCTCTCGCTCGCTTTCCCTCTCTCTCGCTCTCTCTCTGCCCGCCATCTTTTGAAAGGGGAAAAAAAAAAATTAGGAGCGAGGGAAAATAAGGGACTGTAGGCGCTCTTAGAAAATAAGAAAGGGGGGGAAAAAAAAAGGGGGAAGCAGAGACGAGGAGAAAAGAGAGAAAGAGGGGGGGAAGCAACACGGGTGGGGAACAGGCGCTGGGGCTCGGGGCGGCCGGGCGGAGCGGCTTTGGGGCTCAGCCCGCAGCTCCCGGCCATTTCCCGGCGCCCCGGAGCCGCTCGGTGCGGGGTTCGGCCGGCGGCGATCCGCGGGACTCGGGCTGCACGCGGGGAGCGAGGGTTTGTTGCTTCAACTTCGCGTGTTTCCGCGGTGTGCGCGGCGACGTGGCTCGCGGGTTGGAATAAAATGCAAAACTTCAAACCGGCCGTGCTTTTTTTTTCCTTTTTTTTTTTTTTTTTTTTCTACTCGTTAGCTTTTGCACCTCTCTGGGCGCCGCTGATAGAGCGTTGTTTGTAGGCTGCTTGGTTTCACTTTCAGACAAAGCTGCAGTGTTCAGGTCGCGGATCTCCGAGCGTCTCTAAACTGTGAGGCTGAACCCTGCAGGGTCCCTCCGAGTGCCAGCAGGCGCTGGGTGCGCTGGGATAGCTTTGGGTGTCTGCAGAAAGCAGAAGTTGCTGAAATAAACTTCTTTTTCGGATAAGCAAACAGATGGGCTTCACTGATACTTGCGATGTGTATAAATGCTGTGTGTAAGTTGCTCGACGTTGGTAAACAGTAGGTTGGGGGGGTAATGCAAATAGCAGTGCACACCTGCTGTTGCTTGCTGGGAATAGAGAAGTGTGTTTTTGTAGGCTTGTTAGTGCTTTGAATGTGTTCAGTGTGTGTGTGTATGCTAAGGGGGTACCTCTAAACCGGGGATTTGGGATTGACACCGAAAGCTCGTCCCCCATTTGCTCAAGTGGAGGTGTTACAGAGGACCCTGACTGCTGCGTGTGCTGCAAAGTGAGAAGCGTGGGGTGGACAAGAAATCCCCGCTGCAGTCTGCTTGCACTACAAGCACCAACCCACGGTCTGTATTGCTTGCAGCTCCCAGCAGCTCGGGTGTGCTGTATGCAGAGTGCTGCCTGCTGCTGTTTTGTTAGCTGAAGTTTAGGGAGTTCTTCTGAAACAGTGTAACTTCTGGCCTCCCGGCTTTCCTTTTTCTGAAGGAAAAATGCTAAGCTTGTATTTTCTTTCCCTTTACTCCTTGCTGGTTAAAAATACACACTAGTGCTTCGAGACCACGCTTGGTAAAACAGTTGAATGGAGGTTAATGGTGTTATTCAACATTCAGCATCAGCTTGATTGCAATATTGTCTTCTAAACTCTATTTGCACAGCACTGGGTGCTCAAGCTATCCCACTGAAGGATCGTTGCAATGACCTATGCCTGCAGAGTTTAAGAGTGCACCTACAAGTAGAATGTGTGTGAAATAGCTGAGGTTTGTTCTCCAAACTGACTTTGGTGTCTCAGCTGCATTAATCATAAATAAAAACTAAGCTCTATTGCTGCTGGCAATAATTTTGACACTTTAGCACTTTCAGCAAATGCTGGTTTGGTTGGTGTCTGCAAGTGCAGTGCATTTCAGTGGGCTTTGTAACTGGAGTTTCCTTGGGTTGCTGTAATTACATCAGGAGCAATGACTTCAATCACAATTAATAATCTAGCCAAATACTGCCTTCCTGAGCTAGGATCTGCTTGTGATGTCACCCCTCAGCCCCCTAATGCCAGTGGGAGCAGTAGTGAGGTGTCTGCAGCCCCACTCCTGGCCTGCCTGCCCTGCAGCTCCAAGGCTGTGCTTCCCAGAGCCCTGCTCCTTCCCCCCGGAGTAATCTGGGAGCTCAGTGACAGCACAAACAACTCCAAGTCAAATCCCTCTCCCCAGCAGCAGCTGAGTGATGTAGTGGGGGCTCATGTTTCAAAGGCTTAATTACTTTGGCAAAATATATTACTCTGTCGACTTTGGTAAGCTATCAGGTGATTTCAGTATAGACGGAGCTGCACTTACCTAAACAAAGAGCATTTTGGCTCTCGGCACTGCTGTTTGTTTCTTTTTAATCCCAGTTGCTCTTTCTCTTGCTAATTTACAAAATTCATTAATCTGCAGTGAGTTTCCCAATCATTACCATGAACTGCATGCTTTGTTGTGTTGGTTTTGCTGGTTGTTGGTTTTTTTTCCTTTTCTTTTTTTTTTTAAATTACCACATTATTCTCCAGTAATAGCCCAGAACACCACTGCAAGCAATAGAGTTCTGGGAATTAGGAAGGAGCCATTGTTTGCTGTGCTGCTCAGTGAGCTGTCAGGACATTTTGGAAGGATGTGTGCATCTCAAGCTTTTCATTCCACAGTGTCTTACTGTGATGTTGCCGGGTTTTTGTCAGTCATTAGCGCTTGTCAGAGATGAGCAACTTTCTTTGGGGCACGCTAACACTGCATTGAAAGGGAGGAAGTACTCTTTAACCCACTTGCTGCTAAAGCCAACATGAAAAGGAAAGGATTTAAATTCTTTTGGAGAACAGTATGGAAATTCACTGTAATGTGCTGCTAAGGCTGCTTTTTCTCTCAGCTCTTGTTCCTTCCCCCAGTCTTGCTGATAAGGCACCAAGTGAAGAAACACTCGCTTTTTTTGGATTCCTTTCACACCTTGCTGGGCCTCATTCTCTTTCTAGCCTGAGTCTGATAAGAAGACACCATCCTGGCTGGATGTATTTCAGCAACGTCGATAACCTGGGCAGAAAGGAAGGTTTGTGAGCCTGAATCCTTTGCTGAGACCAGGACTTGGCATTTTCCCCTCCACCAGCACTGCAACAGGTGGAACAAAGCAAAAGAGGTGAAAGTTTTATGAAATGGGAACCAACCTGGAACAGCATGAACTGACTGAAATGATTCCTGACTTTATCTATCTTCAAACGTTGAGATTTAGATGCAGTCCTAGCTGATGCAGGTCTGGTGTGGAAATAACCTTGTTTGCTCGTCTCTCCTTCAAATCTTTTTTTTTCCCCATCTCAAGGAAGAAGAGGCAGAGACACATCGCAGTTTTCCTTCCTAGCTTTGAGAGCTCGTTCTACTTCTGAAGTTTAAACTCGCAGCACTTCACTGATGCAGCTGCTCTGATAAGCCTTGCAGAGTGCTCCCTGACACCATCACACCAGCAAGGATGCACTCTGTGTGACTGACTCGACCTGTTGTAACCAAACCCCAGCAGTGCTGGAACAAAGGCACGCTTTTCCTTGTGTAACTTTGTCTTTTTATGCTATCCTTGTATAACACCATGGGAGGTGCCTGGAGGGAATCACACTTCCTCACAACTCTCCAATGTCACCATGCCAAGAGAAAAATCTGTTTTCTAGAACTGCGCTGGCCAACAGATGTCAATAAGCAAGTGGGAAGCTTGCAGTATAGTGCTGGTTTGCTGATAGCGGACTTGGAATGCAGACATCTTCCTTACCAAGGCTGGTCTGGGGGCTCTGCTGTACAGTGGGCAGTATGGAAACTGATCTGCTGAAAATACACTTGTTTTATTCAATAGGCAGAAGAGTTGTTTGTGGGTATAAGAGAGAAAGCTCTTTCTTACTGGAAAGCCTTGCCTTTGGGTGTTTGCAGTTCTGCTTCCGATCTGTGAAACGGCTGCAAAGTGCAGCTCTTCAAGTTGCTGTGTGAAAGAGGGTCTGCTCCCCCAGGTTTTTGCTGGAGTGCTTGTGTGAATTGTAGTAGAGGTGAGCAAGTGTGCCAAGAGCACAGCTCCCTGAGTGGTCAGTGGAGAGAGCTGTGTTCCTTTCCCCATTGAGCAGAGTGGGAGCATCCTTCTGCCTGGGGGCAGGCAGAGGGGCACCTTCCTGTTCCTGGTTAGCTGCATAGCTCCCTGCATAGGCAGGGATAATAGAATTCAGAATACATTTTCCCCCCCTTTTTTGCTGACTGCTTGGGAGTTTAAATGAGATGCATAAATGCAGGCAGTTGGAACTGCCTTATGTCCTTTTGAGGAGTGACAGCAGCTTAGCTAGCACAGCTGATCACACCCGAGCTGACCTGCAGCTTCCT
Source organism: Lagopus leucura (assembly GCF_019238085.1). NCBI lineage: Eukaryota > Metazoa > Chordata > Aves > Galliformes > Phasianidae > Lagopus > Lagopus leucura. Next base: position 3,262,707 of record NW_024962275.1, read on the forward strand.
TGCATAGTTGGGCAAATTTACAATCTATCCAACCTTAGCTAAAGCAGTGAGGCACCTTTCACGTGCAATAGACCACCTGTACTCTTTTGCACTTGTTTGCATGTATTTACTTTGAGTTAATACTGCCTTATCCTGGGACAATGCGTTTGTTAGGACGAGGTGCTTAAATCAGTATGGAAACAGATAAAGCTAAGTTGATGCAACCTGTCTAGGGGAACGTTGGTAGGGATGAACAGTGGTCATAAATAGGAGGGCTGCAGCAGTGTGATACATTACTGCTCATCTGTCAACCTGCAGTAATTAACTTGGTGGGTGGGTGTACTTGCTCTGCCCCATTACCAAGTGTAACATTACTGTGGCTCAGCTAACAAGTAGTAATTTTATGTCATAGTAATTCCATCCCTTTCACTTCGTTGTCCATCCCCTCAAAGCCACTTGAGTGTCGTATACTGCTTTAGATAGACCTCATCTGCTTGGGAAAGTTGTGGTTCACAACTCAGAGCACATTTGAAACCAGCAGCAGCTGATCCGTGCTTACTCCACTTTCAATGTTTTACATCCTAAAACAAACCTGCTCTAAATACAGTATAAAAATGAGTTTTAAAAAATGCATAGAAGGCTGCAATGATGTATAGTGTGTACTATAGAGAGGTCTGCTGATGAAAGAAGGTATTTTTCTCTAGTGAATCTCTTAGATAGTTATGCTGTGTACTGTGAAATGCTTGTAATGAGTTAGTGTACCAATCTGTGTCTGTTTGTTGAAGTCTGCCTTCTCTGACAGTGTTGGCTTGGAGGTAACCCTGAGGATAACATCTGTAACACTTGTAAGTGGTGTTGGTGATGCTGGTGTGTTGTCATGCAGCATTAAGAACTGATGTTCTATGGGCTATATGAAGAGACTAATGGCTTTGTTAGTGAATGATAGGGGAAGTATTTGTATCCTAATTTTCATGTGGGGAACTGAAAAACCCACAGAATGGGGAGTCAAGGACTGAGCTTGAATATCAACATCCTGATTTCTAGCTTCTTTTTTGTAATTGTTTGCAGGTATAGCAGAAACTCTGAGATACTCTGCCAAGGGGGAAGGATTCACTCTCGCTTTTTTTCCCCCCTTTAAGATGTGTTTTGTGTCCAATAATCTGTCTTTGGAAATGGAAAGAGCAGAAAAAGAAGCAATTGTGACACAGCCTGTTGTGGAAAGGTTTTGTATATTCGATTCACAGTGTGCTGAGTCAAACTGAACAAATAAGTTTTTGCTTTCATACCCAAGGTACGCAGAGCACCACGTGCTGGTTAAAAAGGGGCAAGGGCAGAGTCCTTCTCAGAACACAACTGTTTAACTGCAGATCTCATCCTTTAAAAAGCGGAAAAAGAGGATCCTGCGTGAGTGTGCACACACTGTAATCCTGTTAAGAGTTCTGAAGCCTTTGTGGGTGTTGCCATGTTAAGCTTTAATGGGCGTACATCTGTTTCTATTATGTCTGTATCATTTGAAGCTTGGATTGGTGACAGAGTGTTGTTATTTTTTAAATAATACGGCTGGAAAAATGGTTCACCAACCTGAAATTGGCATGGCTTACTTCTGGAGTCACAGGATGAATCTGCAGTAGTCTCATCCATAGGATAAATCACTCTTTGGAGAAGTTTGGCTGTAGAGTAATGGATGAGCAGGAGGAGTTAGGAGACGGAACTTTGAAGGGAATGGATGTGGTGCAGATGGGGAAGGAGGCTGATGCTGACCTGCACCGTGATTCTTTTCCCTTTGACCACTGTGTCTTGCCAATTTGTGACACTTGCGAGGCAGCTGGGAATACTGGTGTGAAGGGCTGTTAATAGTGGGTGACTGCAGTTCAAACCCAAGCGAGCGAGTGGATTTGTAGTTCTGATTGATTCAATTAAATGCAAAAGCAAACATGAATAGAGGTAGAACAGTAGATTCTGTCCATCTGCGAAGTTTAAAGTGGTAATACATATCTGGAACATCAAGAGAAGGATGCAGCAAACAGTTTTTGTGCTGCTTCTGAATTTGCAGTCCAGTGCTCAGAAGTTGTGACCAAGTCTGCAATCTTCTGACTACATCAGCGATGTTTCTGAACTCGGTATTTGTGTGAACATGGGGATTACTTCCTTCCCTTCACTGGGATTCTGCTTCTTAGGGTGGTGTGTTAGGAATTACGATGAGAGACACCAAACATTGTACACCTTATGGTTGTACAGTGGGAATTGTTCTGCTGCCGTCCTGTAATGAAGATGTATCTTCAGGTCTGGGCAGTGTTGTCTAGATTAACTGTCTACCCTGACAGTGGGAGTGCCCACCAATATATCTCTTTCTGAACAGACTTTCCAACTCCAGATAGTGCTTAGCCTTCTCTGTCATTGCATCTCTTCCTAACGGACAGCTCAAGGGAGAGGGACCCAAAACTGTGCATAGCCTGAGTTTGTGTCTTTGCCCAAACCTTCCTTAGCAGTTTATTTTGATGGGCCGATTAGTTATCTCTTCTAGGTGATAAATCTGCAAAACCCATCTGCAGAGTGGTGTGGAACCACAGAAACCATGCAGCTTAGTAAAGGGGAGATTTGCTTAGTGCTGTGCAGGATGAGACTTGAAGCGGTTACTGAATCCACGGAGATGCTGAGATGTTTGCTGTCTGTGTTGTTGTTTATACCATGCTTCCAGTGTGCTTTCAGCCTCCCCCGGGACCCTCTCCATCCTGCTGCTAATGTGCTGGGAGCTTGCATGGTATGTGGCTGTGTGCCAGCACGTGGTTTTTGCCTGGTGTCCAAGGCTGCAGGACTTGTAGTGCACATAGGCTTTTGGAGGACTGCAGTAACCCCTACAAACCCCTACAACATTTTTGCAAGTGCTGTTTGCTTGTTTTCAGGAATTTCCCTGCAGAGTGAGATCTCAAACTGGGTGAAATCCCCCGCTCGAATGCCCAATACTGAGTAAACTCTTTGAACTGTCTGACACTTTGTCTCCCACTGTAGCCTTGTTAGCAAAACTGCATGACTCGACATCTGCAAAACTGACCTGTGGCTGAATTGAAATTCGTCTCTCTGTTTTTGGGGAACCACAAGAAATAGCGGAAGAAATGTCCAAAGGTCATGCTGCCCTTACCTGCTCCAAAGCAAGATGAACCACACCTAATCCATTGCAGAAGCAGGTTGTCTAAGCTCTTTTCAAAAGCAAATTCAGAGCTATGAGAAGAAACTTGTTATACTGTGAAACACCACTCTGCAGTTGAAACTGCAGCCTTTAGAAGGAAGTTGAGCCCTACTGGTTTGTGTTGAAGGTATGTGACATGTATCTAATTCTTCCTCAGACTCAATTAGAAGGTGCTTTCTGTGTCGTTAGCAGCTCAGTGGAGAGAAATGCTTCAGCCTGTAATTATCAGAAAGGCCATCGTTTTATTTGGGGTATCCAGCAAAGTGCTTGTAGACCACAGTAGGTTCTCAGTCAGGATAAAGGAACTCTTGGGTTTCCCTGATTTTCAAGCGTGATGTAAGCTATCTTAAAGCAACCTTGTTTGTGGGGTGTGCTGAGTGTGTATTGGAGCTGAAAGCCCTTGAAACTGCCAGTTACACCTCTGGCTAACTCTTATCTACTGGTTAGGAATGGACAGGCTTCTGGCTGAGGAAGCACCTGCTCCTATAACAGCCAAGGAGAGACCAAGGGTAGGAAATCCGCCTGTATAATCTGATGAGCATTAAACTAACCAAGTCAAAAACTAAGGAACTGAATTAATCTGCTGCTCTTTCTCCCTCCCTCATACAGAGGTAAGTTAAGAGTGCAGTTCCATCTCAGTCTCAGGATTTGACTGGGGCTGTGCTCAAAATGGTATACAAAAAACCCCCCCGATCTTTGATATGTGGAGTTAACAATATAGGAGATAACAGGGGCAGCTGGGTAGCTGCAGTATGCTATAGGAGCACTCCAGCCAAATTCCCATTTCCTGCATTGAGGCCAGGTGCAAATGCTTCATCCCCAGTCCTGAGGGGGTGGCAAGCTGTGTGCAGCAACCATGTGTCTGCCAAGGAAGCGCTGGCTGATAAAGCAGCTTGTCTGCCCTCAAGTCTTGGTCTAGGATTGCAGCTCCCTTTGCTTTCAAAGAGAACATCCCTGCTGACATGGAGTTAGTAGGCAGTGAAAGCTGCCTGAAGCTCGATTCCTAGACAGGGCTGTGAAGGAAAGCAGAGTGGGAGGAAGAAGAGGGCATGCGCCAGCTCTGTTTTCTTTTGGGCAGCCTGAAGGAGTGGTGGTGTATTCCTGCTTTCTAAAGCCATAGACATGAAATGGCTGCGGATGACTTCACAGTCTGATCTGTTTTGACAGGTAGACTTTTGGGGCCATACAGTTTATGTACTACAATGAGTGGTGATATAATTGTCTTCAAAACCAATGAAAATCAGTCCTGGGACTACAAAGCTGCCTGGATCTGAAACTTGGTTGCTCTAGGGACTCTTTGGACTGTGTAGTAATAGTAAGGCTTGGAGTCGACCCAGTAAGCCTCTGTACCTGCATTTCCTTTCTTGAGATCATTTATTTTAAAGATAGTGGAATTTACTACCTTTAAAAAGGAAAAAGAGACTTCTGGGTAGGAACATGATTACCATCAGTTCCCAGTTTTTGGATGGTGTTTCATTTACCCCCGTGTGATTTCTGGGCTCTCAAGCAAACCAAATTCACATGCTGCCTCTTCTAAACTTTGTCTGGCTGCTGTTAAAATTTAATGCTCTGTACTTTCAGTTCTCTGCCATCCAACATCTCCCTGCTAAAGCGGCTCATGCACTGAGTAATGTATATGTAATCACAGTGGCAGCAAGAAAAGGAATCTTTTTAATTAGGCAACTCAGGAAAGGCCGGAAAGGCAGTTCTGCTCACTGCCTGTTACATGTTTTATTACCAAATCCCTGTGTATGTGTCTGTCTTGGAACTTGTGTTTGTGGGAATCTGATCTGCTGGCAATCTTTCCCAGAACACTAATTTCTAATTTCTGCACCTCAGAAGTAGTAGGAGTGTGCTAAAGCTCTCCCACGGCTGGAAGAAAGCCTGGGCAACACGAGCATGTGCCTGCTGCTTCTCTGAGATAGAGGATAGCATATGGTGGCAAATCTGACCAACTTTTCAGCTATTGCTGCTGCCTGGGGAAAGGGAGCAAGCATCTGCTCTGGTTGCTGCACAGAGCCTGGGTGGGGAGCAATGCTTGGAGCTGCAGAGAGCAGTGCCTGCTCCCACTGCCGGCTGCTTGATCGTGATCCTGCCTCCCTCCTGCCTGCAGAAAGCCTCTACTTCTACCTTCCACACTGATGATGTTTCTCTGAGCGGCTGCAACCTGTGCTTTGGGGCTGTGCTGCAGCCCTCATCGCTGCAGCGTGCAGAGAGCAGCAGCTCCTCGAGGTAGGAGCAGGGTCTCACTGCGTGTCTGCAGGGTGCCGAGGGCCCTGATCTGCACGGCCTCTGTGCCACCAAAATGTAAATAGTGGTGTGTAGATAAAGATGAGGTCAAGGAACATCTCTTCAACTTGATAATTTTCCCTGGTGGGGAGATTTGTCACTGCTTCTGGCTGGGCTGGAATCACTCCAGGTTTTGGTCAGTGTCCAAGTAACTGTGCAGAAACATTATATGACATAAAGAGTTGTCAGGCTCGCACGATAACACAAAGCTCGCTACCTTCTAATTTTGCAATCAAAACAAATAGTCCCCTGTGCTGCAGGAACAGCAGCGAGGGAATGAGCCATCCATTAAATGTTCTGCATTGCCAAAGGAAGTGGCAGAACCGTTAGCTGAAGCAGCAGGCTTACTGGCACAGCGTGCATTTCATGGGGCTTTATGGCTTCTTTTAAAATAGTCTCCACCACTGCAGACAGCCTGTGGGCTGCATCAGCTGAGCAAAACGTTATCCTACTAGGACAGGGAATTATTGTTGTGTTTGGTTTTGTTTTTGTCATGCCAGCTGTCTCTGCACTGACTGACCAATGCAAGCAACTCAACGAAATAAAAGTTTAAAAACAAACAGAAAACCAACCTTCCAACCTAGCTGCGCTTTCTGATGGCTGGTTTGGCTGAAGGACGAGCTAAACCTGGCAGCTTCGGGATTGCAGCTTAGCAGAAAAGGACAGGCTTGTGAACTCCAGAGAAGCAGTGTTTGTTGGAGGGTTTGAGTTTAGCTTTTAATTATCATCTCTAACTCAGATGGATAGGAATAAGGGGAAATACACAATGTTAAAGCAGTGTATGCTCTTCTATTTGTGATAGCAAGAGGTTGTACTTCAAATCTGTAATATTAAAGGTGTAGTTGTGCAGCCAGAAAAGTCAGGGACAGCTTCTGTCACGTGAACACTAAAGGTCTGTAGAACGAGGTAAGTTAATTAAATTAACTTAATTTAAACTTCAGTTATTACTCCAGGGCTAAAAAGCCCGACCTTAGACCCTCACTGGAAGATGGCTGTGCAGAGAGTGGTTTTGGCAGTCCTCTTTCCAGGTCTGTGCAGTACTTTGTGCACTGCTGCATTGGTTCCTAACTGTGCTCTCTTGGAGTTTAAATCACTATTGATGCTAACGCAGAGTATAAAGATGCTGGAGTGCTTAGACCAGAGCTGTTTGTTTTTAATTCTACCTGTAATGGTAGAAAATTCATTTGTTTCCTTATTTTGTTTTTAATGAGTGAATCTATTTAAAGTGGATGATTTGAATGAGAAGATGGGCAGGTTGTGCCTTTCCTCATTTAATAACTGAGACCTGACAGCTAGGAGATGTCTCGTGGAAAGCCATTGCCTATCTGAATTCACTGTCATGCACTCTGTTAGGAAGTGGGATATTTCCAAAGCATTTGCACTTCAGATTTCTCCTAATCCTGCTTTTTTTTTTTTTTTGCTTCTTTAAGTGCTATGTTGAAACTAAAAAGGAATCTGACATCAGGGCAGCTTCCCCTGCAAACAGTGAGGAATCTGATGGAGCGAGGGTTAAAAGGGTGCCTGCAGCTGCTGGGCACCCAGAGAAGCAGTCCCTGTGTCACAGAGCTGCCAGGTTCCAGAGTGCTCTCCTGGTTACAGAGCTGTTGGGTACCTGAGTGCAGATAGCTCTGCTGCTTGGACGAGCCTGGAAAGATGGGCACCTCAATATCCCTCTCTGTTGCAGGTCTATTTGTTTGCACACATCTATTTTTGTAAGATTCCCCTAAATTAGGTACCTGTTTACTCCTTGCTGTCATCTAATCAGTGACTCAAAGGGTAAGGTGGTGTTCTATATTTAGCCCAGATATTTAGCAGAGATGATTAGGATTCTATTAAGGAAGAGTTATTTTTCTAGGATGTCTTGGCGTGTTCTCCTTCCTTCTGTATCACTGCAGTTCCCATCTCAGTTCACATCTCTGTGTGAGAAGGAAGCATATGTCAGTGAGAGTATATCTGTGGTTTTCTGAGCATATTTCACATAATTTGCCTCTAGAAAGTGGCTGTGGTCTGTTTGCCAGAAGAAGGGTAGCTGCAGTTCTGATGTGAATTGAAATATCGAATGTTTATGGAAGATGACACAGCAGAGCTGTTTACCATATGCTATACAAGAGGCAGTGATACTAGACCGACCGTTTGTTTTTCCCCTGGAGTTTGCTAGGGAAAAAATAGAGCAACGTAATGCAATATGTTTATTCTTCCATTTTTCATACGTCTCCTTGAGTGCTCATGACTCTGGTCTTTTAGCCAAGCCATGGGGAGCAGTGTAAGTATAACACAAATGATTTACACTGAGCCTATATCTTGAGATTTCCATATAAAACTGGGGCCCAGGCAAGGGGCTGCAGTAATAGGCGTAGTTAAGACATTTGCTATTCAGCGTGCAGATAGCTTCCAGTTAGGATGTTTCTGGTGACTCCTTTCATTTGCAGCTGATCCTAGCACTCTTTGCAGGCCCATTCTCTTCTCTTGAAGGGGATCCTCTGACAGCTGGAGCTGCCAGCTCTTGATTCTGAGATGTCAGACTCGCCATTGCACCAGCATGGGGATGTGCAAGCAGGCTCAGTGCCAGCAGCACGGGTCTAGAGGAGGCACGGCTGTGTTTACCCAGAGCTGCCTGCTATGGATTTACTAGCTTGAGTCAGCACATTTGTGGGAGTGTCTGCATTACATCCCAGCTGTGTTCTACCCTGTGTTCCTGCACAAAGATGCCCTCTGAACTAGGTAAAGCTCACTGACTTTGTGCAGGCTTTGAATTTGGGAATTGCTGTTCCCGCTCTCTCTCGTGTCTTGAGCTATGTTCGTCATCAAAGTAACAAAGTTTGTTATGGAAGATGAGGCAGATAGGGTAAATGGCCTGAGTTGAGGCATTTCTACTATTGGTAGTGTTTGGATATGCCTACTTCAAATGAATATCAACACTTAAAATGTTGTCCTCTTCCCCTCGTTCGCTTTAGGTTGCATGGTTGGACCCTGGAAATGGGATGTCAGTCCCATTCAGGGAGCATAAAGGAAGAAGGAGGATCTCCCAGTTGCTGCTGCTGTGACAGCGAGTGAGAGCACGAGCAGGAAGATGTCGACAGTCACTTCAGCAATTCAGGCTCCTCAGGGCCCTGTGAATCCACCACCTCCAGAGGTCACTAATCCTAATAAGCCTGGCCGGAAGACCAACCAATTGCAGTATATGCAAAATGTTGTTGTAAAGACCTTATGGAAACATCAGTTTGCTTGGCCTTTCTACCAACCTGTTGATGCAATTAAATTGAATTTACCGGTACGTATCTGTCATGTTCTCTGTGTTGTGTTCTTGGAAAGCTGTGTTAGAGTTAGATTGGTTTTCTGATCATTGGTTCAGGTTGCTTTTGGTGATTACCTTGAATATTCTCAGACTCACCCAACTTAAAGATTGCTTTTCAGAGCTGGAGAGGTGCAGGTCTCTGGAGGAGAAAATCACTCCTTCACTTCGTAGAGGAGGAGAACAACGCACAGGCAAGCTGCCTTAGAGTAACTGAAGCATAGTGCTTCATCTGTGGCTTACCTGCACTTACATCTTCTCACATCTTGTCCCACTTCTGTCCAATCTGAGTGATAGACTGGAAGCCTGTGCTCTGTGGTGCGTTTGACTGGACTCAGTGTCGTTGGTGCTTCATCTGGACCTTCCTCAGTTTGCTGGTGACTTCGGTGTTGAGGGAGATGCTAATACTTTGGAGCAAAATAGTTTCAAATGCCGTACTGGAGGCACAAATAACAGACCAGTTGCATTTATCTATTTGCCTTCTGGGCTTAATTATGTATATCCTGTCTCTGTCAGAACAGAGAGTACAAGGCAGCCAGCTTATTCATGAGTGAACAAAGTTTTCTGATACGCTTTCTTCCAGTGAACAGAACCACTTAACATTTACTTCTTCAAAGTGGTCCTGTGGATGTAAATATCTCAGCAGTGGAGGCAAGCCCCTACCCACCTGTCATATTAAACACAGTGCCCCCCATCTGCCCTGCTGTCCATCCCTCCAGGCGGGCCACTGCAAATCTATTCTGACTGCTTTGAACAGGAGGATTGCATGTAGGATTGAAGGAGCGAGGCTCTGGGATGTGAGATGTGCAGAGCTTTAGTTACCTCAGGTTATGACCTAATTTTATGGACTGGGTCAGGAGTCTTCTGAACTCGGTAATCTTGTTGATGGGTGCTATTTAAAGTGCGAGGCAAAAGAGTGAAACACTTAACACGTGCAGAAGATTCCACTCAGTCTTTGCTCTTTTGTGTCACCTTTTTGTGGATTTTGTTTCTCAGCGATGCGTTTTGAAGTGGTTTTAGGGCAGGTTACCAGAGAATTTGAAGGAGGAGTCAGTTGGAAGAATGATTGTTTTTCACATGTGGTCTAAATCAGATCTGCACAAGTCCAGTAACCAGCAGGATTGCCTTTTCTGTCCTGGAAAAAAAAAAAAAGTGGTTTCTCAGGTTGCACCTGAGAGCGGCCAGGGGCTGCGTGTGGCTTCGTGCTCACATGCAGTGAGAGGCACTGCTGCCTCACTTCGGAATGAGAAAATTACAGCATGTAACCTCGCGTGCCTAGAGTGTCTCCAGACTAATCACAGCCTCTACAAATGCTTGAGTCCAGCCCAGAGAGAAACTAGGTTAACGCATGGAATCCTTTGGAGACCATTTCAAGAGAGTCGCTGGAAGTCGTAGCGCAGTCTTGGCCAGCGCTGCCACTGATAAACTTCTGTAAGTGCTGAGTGTCTAAAGACAGTCTTACAGTAAGGCAGGCAGAAATGCTGTTTCCCAAATTGCTGCCAGTCCTCAGTTCAACTGAACGGCCAGCCAAAGTTAGTGCTATCCCTGTTACCCCGGCTTCTGGTCTGATGTGAGAGTGAATCGCATCACTGCGGTGTTAGCTGGCTGTGAAGTGTGCCAGCCTTCATCATCTGGAGCACCATCCACAGCCTCACTAAGGGGTACTGAGGCTGCAAACTGCTTAAGGGAGAGCTGCTCAGAAAGCGTGTTTTCTTCCACATTCTGCTGTTACTGCCTTCCCTGTCCAGCTGTCCTTATACAAAGCTGGTCATGTCCCAGTAGGCATTTGTATGTGTGCTAGAGTGTGTACTGGGGGAGCTGGGAAAAGCTGGCTGTTATAGAGGGGGTTCTGATGCTTTGTAATTAAGTTCATAATGATGATAAGCTATGAATTAGAAAACAGAAGTAAAAATGGTATTTGCAAAAAGGAAAAAATGGGGATGTGTGTTTTGGAGGGGGTGTGAGGAGAAAGCTGGGAGTGAGATGTGGGTGCACTTTTTTTCTCGTGTCAGGAGATGTAACATCTTTCCTGTTTCTCCAACAGGATTATCACAAAATAATAAAAAACCCCATGGACATGGGGACTATCAAGAAACGCCTGGAACATAACTATTACTGGAGTGCCAGTGAATGTATGCAGGATTTCAACACCATGTTTACAAATTGTTATATTTATAACAAGGTAAAAAGCCTAGACAAGCACCTGGCTGGGGCACTGCCTAGGAAAAAAGCAAGTTGTTACAGCACAAGTTTTAAACAGGGCATCTCCTCTGTGCTACAGGCCCTCCTTGCAAGGATTCAAGATGCCACCAGTTCGAACTGCATCACTTGAAATGCACAGAGCTGTCTTTCTGCCATGTCTTTCTTCCCTTGCAGTAGTTAAAATGGCAAATATGCATATAATTATAAGGCACATTTCTGTTTTGGAGTTGCATAGCAAGTTTTGATTCATTTTCATTTAGGAGCTCTTCAGGATGAGCTGAAGTTTGTGTAATACTCTGCAGGTGTTTTGTGGGCTGTTAATGCTGTGTTGCACTAGTTGTGACTTAGTAAGAGAGAGCAGTTCAGTAAGCTGCATAACTGTGTCCTGTGCTGTATCTCATTCATACTTATACATCTTTGAATTGCCTATTAATGTTTTGGATTTGTCTTATTTGCTACTTTGTTAGGTTGTTAAAAGCTGGTATTCTTTGTTGCAATGGCTTGTCATCGTTGACCCATGTTGGAAAGCAAGTTAAAGTAAACAAGTTAATTAGTTTGAACCACAGGCTATATGTTTACACTTTTCTCTGGGACCTGTTGGCACGCAGGGAGGATGGCTCATCTGTTCCAGTTTTCTGCTTCCACACTGATGCTAGTTATCAGGACTTCCAGCAGAAGCCCGATATTCTCTGGATGAAATGTTTAAAGGCTGTGATTATTACATTCTGCACTAGATTAGAAGAGCAGGAGAGTTGCATGCAAGGAGAGAAAAGAGCTAATCTGTTTATTATCAGGGAATTGGGCACCATCACTTATTTGAAGGGCAGCATCATTGGGGATTTCAAAGTGTGATCTTGTACCTTCTGATGTGTGGATGACACAGCTCAGGCTTGTCTTCTTCCTGCAGCCCACAGATGACATCGTCCTTATGGCCCAAGCCCTTGAGAAGATATTTCTGCAGAAGGTTGCTCAGATGCCTCAGGAGGAAGTCGAATTATTACCCCCAGTTCCTAAAGGCAAAGGTCGTAAACCATCGGTGGGCTCACAGAGTGCAGGTATTTCCCTGATCTGGTGTCAGTAAATGTTACAAGCCTGTTGCTAAGGCCTGACCCATGTTCCAAGCTGTGTGATTTTGCAGATGGTGAGAAGGCTGGGAAAGGAACTGTGCAGTCTAACGGAGCAGTGGAGTGAGAGATATTTAGATAATGTTCACCCAGTGTTTCAGGCCTTGTCTGTCTTACTGCCACTCTGTCATATGAATATCTGTGATGTATCCATCTGCACAGCACATCAGTGGGGAAGGGCAGTGCTGTTGCTTTCTGTATGCAAAGAAGAAACCAAGGCACAGAGAGCTGAGGGAGGTAGACGTGTGCAGGTGTGGTGTGTTTTGCTTGCACTGGGCTGGCCTCAAGCTCATGGTAGGAAGACTCAGGTCAAGTAATTGATTCTCCAGTTCTTGTTGGACCCTGAGTAACAGCACCAGGCAAATCTCACTCTGTGTCCTGTGTGCTCTTCCTGTGGCCATGAATTGGGGACCAATTTTGCCAAGCCCCTGACTGCCCGGTACAGCAGCACCACTGTCACTTTGCTCCCCATGTCTTGTCAGCACTTGTAACCGTCGGTACATCACAATGTGTTTTCACTTTGTCCTTTGAAAGGAGCACAGCAAGCAGTGGCCGTGTCTTCTGTCTCCCCGCCGGCCCCATTCCAGAGCGTCCCTCCAGCCGTGTCTCAGACGCCCGTCATCGCTGCCACCCCTGTGCCAACCATCACTGCTAATGTCCCACCTGTCACTGCCCCACCTGCCGCTGCTCCCCCTCCTCCTGCTGCTCCAATAATGCCCGTGGTTCCTCCTACGCCGCCGGTAGTCAAGGTAAACAGAACTTGGCCTCTTCCTCTTCACAAAGCAATATTGCTAAGCAGTGCTTTAATTTCATCCCCTCGTTGCTGGTTACGTGCAGTATTTCTCTTGGCGTTCGACTCCTTGCTTCTCTGGCCATCGTTGTCCCTTTGGGATGTGCTCAGACGAGTGCTTGCTGTTGGGTTTGAGTGGGTTGGGCAAAGTTTTGCCAGTTTTACCACAGCCCAACTCAGGTGGTGTTGACTGTAATTGCTCCAACTCAATTACAAGCTCTTATCTGACCATAGCCTTAGCCAGGGCGGATGCTTCATGAATCAGAAGGCTATTGGAGATTTCTCCCATTTTGATCTATGTTACCCAAAGCATCTTTTCCCTCCAACTGAATCTCTGATTTTTCCTGGGACTGTTCCTTTAAGATTTGCACACTCCAGCACAGGAGTGTTTCTCTCTGCTGTAAACCAGTTCAAGACAAGCCTGCCACTCCAGCTGGAGGAGATTGGTGTTGCCTGCAGGTTTTGGGTACATTAATTTTGTCTTCCTTACTGAGTAACCTTCTGGGAGGCGTCAATGGTGTTTTGCTATGTTAATTTACGTGTAAGTGAAAATGTTGCTTTAAATAATTGCAGTTTTCCTAGCAAGCTGTATACTGCTTTAAAAAGAGATAAAAATGTACATTAGATAACATTTTTTTGTTCTCTACAATAAGAATTTAAGTGCAGAAGCATCAGCATTCTTGATTTAAGGTTGCATGGGCCAGTGGAGCCACAGAATTTGTTTTCCCTGTTTCACCCAACAGGCTGGGAATTACTTAAGGATGTTGTAAATCTGATCTCACAGCTGTCCTCCTCAGGAGCCTGTTTCATAATGCAATGTCTGACCAAATCATTTGCTTCTGAGAATCACTTTAGTTTCAGAATTCAAGGATGAACCCAAAAGCAAAAATATGCAAATATGTACTGCAAAGATAATCCTGCTTGGGATTTACTTAAGACTTGCCTTAGATTTCCTTGGGGACCATTTTATTTTATTTTATTTTTCCTTCCTTTTTTTTCTTTCTTTTTTTGTTTCCTCCAGAATTGCTCCTCCATAGGAGCAAAAGAAAGAACTGACTGGACAGTAACAGCTTGAATTAACGTGGGATGTGTGTTTTGTTTGCTCGAAACGAAATCATTCCATTCTTAACTCTTGTCCGTAACGAACAATCTGCCTTAGCACATTCACTAAGTAAAAGGGAGTGAAGGCTCATAGGTCTTTGGTGATTAATATGCTTTGGTTCAGAACTTATAGCCTGATCCTGCCACTGGGGACTCAGACATGTGGTTAAGTTACTGACACTTACTAAGTCACCATGCATCAGCTGAGCTGCAGTAATCGACTGGGCGCACTCCTTTCCTTTGGCAAACATGAGGTAAGAGTCCTTAGTTTAAATCTCAGTGAAATATGTAGAGCTTACGTGTTTTGCATCCTGTTTGGGGTTGGGTTGGAGATGTGCAGATGGCTGGTTACTGTGGCTCAGATGACATGCAGCAGCACATCGTGTCGTTGTCACTGAATTGCGCGTTGAAGCCTCTGGTCACAAGTCCCGTTTATCCCAGTGAAATGATCACGTTTTCTGTCAGAGGACAAGGCAGATCTCAGGAATGAGGATGAATTGCGCTAGGTTTCTCCTAGCTCGGTCTGAGAACCGGGCTCGTTACTCATCAGCTCTCTCCATTTGCCGTTTCAGAAAAAGGGAGTGAAGCGGAAAGCGGACACGACCACCCCCACCACCTCTGTGATCACTGCCAGCAGGAGCGAGTCCCCCACGCCCCTCTCAGACCCCAAACAGGCCAAAATCATCGCTCGGAGGGAGAGCGGCGGCCGGCCCATCAAACCACCAAAGAAAGACCTTGAGGACGGAGAGGTCCCCCAGCATGCGGGGAAGAAGGGCAAACTGTCTGAGCACCTCAAGTACTGTGACAGCATTCTCAAGGAGATGCTTTCCAAGAAGCATGCGGCCTATGCATGGCCCTTTTACAAGCCCGTGGATGCAGAGGCCTTGGAATTACATGACTATCACGATATTATCAAACACCCCATGGATCTCAGTACTGTTAAAGTACGTCCACGCTTACCACCTCTCTTGCAGGATATCTCAGCCCTCTGGTTGCAGAGGACTGGCTCCTTCTGGTGGGGGAGGGAAGGGACAAGGGTGGAAAATGAAAACCGTTTGGATGTTATCTGGATATTTTTATATTTTGTTTCCTTACCCTCTCTTTTTTTTTTTTTTTTTTTTTTTTCCCCATAATCTGGGATGTGTTTTTTTCTGCCCTACAAAGCACACTGTGTGGCATCCTCTCCTCTTTGTGAACAGTCCAGCTGTTTACACTTGTGTCATTGGGATTATGTTGCACTCAGAAGAAGAGGTGCTGTATTTCATAGGATTCAATTGATAGTATCCCATTTCCAGAAGCTGCTGCCTGGCTAGTTGTTGGCATGATGTGTGGTCTAGATAGGCTTACACTGAGCAATTCCAGCTGGAACATGAAGATCAACTGGTGCTTAGGTGAGGGGAGGAAATAATGTGATGCTTATGTGGTTCAAGCTTCGCTCTTCAGGGCCTTAGCTTAGTGTGGTCCAGTATTCAGTGTGTTTTTCTCAGTAGACTGGGAAGTTTCTCTGAGTCCCTTCTAAATATCTGTGGAGGACAGCTGTGTTACTCTAATTCCCTTCTTGTCCATTGGAATCAGTGTTGGTGGATATGAGACTTTCTTCTGCGTGCAGAAAGTTAAGGTGTGTTTGCTGGCTTTCAGGAGCAGGCCAGGATGAGCTGTGCACCCAGCTTGGCCCCTGTGTGGGATTGTCTCAGAGGCCTGGCTGACTAAAGAGCAGCTGCATTCCTGGTTCCTTATATGTTCCTTGGCAAGCAGTTTGCAGTGCTCTGGTGTGCCATGCCATTTGGCTGTGGTGCTGCAGTGGTTCTTACTGCAGCTACTCTGTTTTAAGGTGGTGAGAGAATAGTCATCACAGCCTGTGCTGAGGGCTAGATAAAGAGTTAGTGGTGTCTGAGTTATTCACTGCCCTGATACCGTGGTCTTTGGCAAGTTTCCCCA
Organism: Lagopus leucura; assembly: GCF_019238085.1. Taxonomy (NCBI): domain Eukaryota; kingdom Metazoa; phylum Chordata; class Aves; order Galliformes; family Phasianidae; genus Lagopus; species Lagopus leucura. The sequence goes on from NW_024962275.1 coordinate 3,278,609, forward strand.
TGGCTCTGTGCCTTTGTTTTTCCAACCATTACATGGAGAGAATAATGCTTAACCTACCCCACAGGGCTGTTGTGAGGGCAGATGTCTGGAAGCTGTTATCTAAGTCCTAATTGTTATTGATTGGGTTTTACCCAAGCTTTGCTAAAGGCCTGCAGCAATTTCCTTGGAGAGATGAGAATAAGAAGGGTGAGATGAGTTGTGGGCAAGAAGTGGGAGCCTGAAACAAGTGGTACAAAGGTGGGATAAGGGCTGAGATGAAGGTAGTAGTTTGCGAAGCTGGAGCACTTGTGCCTTGCTGATATTCTGCTGGGAGAGGAAGATCCCAGGTTTCCATTTTGTTGTGCTCTGAGGTCCTTGGAGAAGACGAAAAGGGGCCGTATTGGGTCTTCAAACTTGTAAAAGATTGATGCAGAAAGGGTGGGAACGATGTCTTCTCTTCATCCTTTGTGGACAGGACAAGGCTTATTTTAAAGCAAGAGAGGCTAGACATTAGGAAACATATTTCTGAACATTAAAGGATACTGAACAATACCACTGATTGCTGAGAGAAATAAGATTTTTCTAGCTGCCTTCCCAGCCCCTCCAGTCCTGCTGTCTATGACTTCTGATTTGCCATTGTAAATGTAAGGGGGAACAAAAAAGTAGTTAACAGCTGAATATCTCGAAATGAGTTTATAGCCCAAATATATTCTGTTGCATAATTTTAAAATCTGTTTTCTTTTGTCAAGTTAATTTTTCTTTACAAGAAAGCAAAAAAAAAAAAAAAAAAAAATCCACAGATTAAAATGTTGTTGGGCTATGAAACTGTTGGTTTTGGATGAAAGCAAAGCCTTAGATGCTGAAATGTATTTCGCAGGCTGTAATCAGCCCTTGCGTGTGCCAAACAAATACGGCGGATCAAAAAGGCCTTTCACAAAGGAAGATGTATTTTAGAATAAACAGCCCCTCTCGTTTGAATGTATTGTTTTGCTTTGGGGTTGGCCTGAGACACTTTTCAAACAGGGCCAGCTCTTCTTCAGACAGGAGAGGCACAAACGTAATTCCCTTCCCATCTCTGTGCTGCGGTTCAGAGGATTTTCCTCCTTTATGGTTACCAAGAAAATGAGCTCTCGTGACACAAGTTTGACAGGCAGCTGGCTGTGGTACAGTGGGCTGAGATGCTGCAGGAGTGCAACCCCCTCCAGTGCATCCCTGGAGGTGAAATTCTGCCTTTTTCTGGACCAAAGCAGCTTTAGCAATGATTGAAGGTGTTTCCAATATCTACGGTGGAGCTGTGAAACGTCTGTTGCTTCCATTGGGCAAGCAGGAGTTTTGCTTGGGTTGAAACTTAGGTGTGAGCTGCAGACCTTGAGCCTTTTGCTCTGGTGGAGGATGGATCTGCCCATCCTGTCTGCTGCATGTCATCCCCTTCCCTTCACTGGGGGATGCAGATGCACGAGGCATGCAAAAGGGAGGCCTGCAAGCACTTGGCAAGCAGTGAGTTCCTTCAGACTCTTTAAAATGCAAACGAAATCTAGTGTTAACCTTCTTTAAATTTCCTTTTGGAAGGAGTAATTGGAGTTAAGATTTTATATGTGGTAGTAATACATGCATAAAATCAATTAAGTGCTAGGAGTGCTGTGAATTGTTTTCTAAACCAAGTCATTCAGTCCCAGGCAGCAAGAGAAGTGGATGATGGTGAGGAAAATGGGAGGATCAAGGTGCAAATATTTAGTCCCTGATAGTTATCCTCACTGCAGTGAGAAAATAACATTAGGCACAGATTCATGAAGGGCAAATTCTGTATCTCTCAGTTGGACTTTATTAAATGTAGAGTTGCTTTTGTAGCTTGTCTGGCTGTAGACATCACCAAGAGAAGTGTTTTGTGTTAGTCAGACTAGGTGCTAGCCATCTTTTCTGCCTTTTCACATTTATGCAGTAAACATACCCAAGCAGCATGTAGAAATGAGGGTGCTCCTTTAGTTGTAACTGTTGACTTCTTGTCCTTTTGTCCTTTGCTTTACTTACATTGGTTTCTGGTCCAGTAAACGTTTTCTAAATGGCTCTCTAACAAACTATGGGCACTGACAAACTTGCAGAGTATTGTTTAAAAACAAAGAAAATAACCCAAATTTAGAATTATGAGAGTTTAAACTATTGTGGAATCATGTTAGCTTTAGTTGTCTGGTTTTTGTTTACTTCTTTTTAAAAGCAGTGACTCTAAATGTTATTTGGAAACTAATAAGCCTGATCAAACTACTGTTCTCTGAGACAGATGTGATTGTTGAAGTTGTTCTGAGCTCTCTCCATGACGCACATGTCCTCCATGTAATTGTTCAAAATGCCTTTTGTTTATGGCTTTATCTCCCCTTCTCCTTTGGCTTGTTTGCTTGCAGAAAAAGATGGACAGTCGGGAATACCAGGATGCACAAGGTTTTGCAGCAGATATTCGGTTAATGTTCTCTAATTGTTACAAGTACAATCCTCCAGACCATGAAGTGGTAGCCATGGCCAGGAAGCTCCAGGTAATGGTGTAGCTAAATGCATCTTTCAGGGTCTGTTAGCTCAGCTGTGAGGTGTCCATTCAGAGATCCGAGCATGGATTTGCTCTTGGCATCATCGGGGGTGAGTCAGTGATTCCTTCAGCCCTTGAAAAGAGCCTTTTCATGCCCTCTGCTGCAGAAATGTCATGCTCTGCACATGGCATAGCCCAATGCCACATCCCACTCTTAAAATTTCACAATCATTGGCATATAGAATAATGGGAACTCTTTCTTGGGCCACAAAACGTGGAGATTCAGAAAGCTTCCCCTGCCAAGTCTTGGACAAGCCTTGAACTTTGCCCCTCAAAAGAGGGGCAGCTATTTCTTACTATGATGATTTCAGTCCATGTTCTAGAACGCTCATCATCTTTCAGTATTACAGCACCTTATTTAGTGCAGTAAGACCCTGATCTATGCTAATGTGTCTGCCGTGTTTGAAAGACCAGAATGAGGTCTTTGTGGGTGAGGCTCCTTTGTCACCAGTTTTTCCCCCTCTCTTGTAGGATGTCTTTGAGATGAGGTTTGCAAAGATGCCTGATGAGCCTGCAGAGGCCCCTCCTCCTCCTCCTCCAACAGCACCAGTTGTGAGCAAAAGCACAGAGAGCAGTCACAGCAGTGAGGAGAGCTCTTCTGACTCAGACAGCTCAGACTCGGAAGAAGAGCGAGCCACTCGGCTGGCGGAGCTCCAGGAGCAGGTTACTGTAGCGGCCAAGCTGTGTGTGCATGTGTGTCTGCAGTAGAAAGGGCTTAGCAGGAAGGAGGATTTAATTTAGTTCTTAAAAATCCCTAGCCTGAGATGCAGCAGGGAGATCACTCCTTGTGCCAGCTCAAAGAGGAAAGCTCTCAGCAGGGAAATAATTAGTGCACTTTTGATGCGATGTTAATTTTCTTTGAGATAACCATTCTCAGTGCTGGTGCTCTGGGCTTGTTTCTGGGCATCCCAGAGTATTCAGCCACCATCGACAGTAGGAGTCTGGGAAGCACTGAGAGATCCATTTAGTATGAGAGCTCAAGCACGACAAAATCTGTCAAGTTTTCACTGTGTACTCCATAGAATGAACTATTTTGACTGTTGTGATTGCAAGACCATAAGCCATAGCTTTTCTTATTATGCTCGTGTAGAGGGCAAGTTGCTACAGTGGTTGTATGTGCTGCTGTAATGTAACCAAGCATTAATAAAGTACCCTATCCAGTGTCTCAGAGCAAGGTAGTAGGAAGCAAACCTAGCATTTCAGAGCCCATGTTGTCAGCACTCTAGACAAAGCTATTAAGTATTTTATTTGCCTCCTGTGAAGCAAGAATTAAGTTTTCACATCAGTTAGCTTCTGCACACCTGCACTGCATTCTTTGAAGAAGTTCAGATCAGAGTTTCCTAAGTTCAGTCTGCAGGCTTACTAACTTTGAGATATACTTACATGTCCAGGATATGGAGGGAAGAGTACGTGGAGGCATCAGTTTTCTTGCCTTGAAGTCTGATGTATTTTTTCACCATTCTCTTCCAGCTAAAGGCAGTCCATGAGCAGCTAGCTGCGTTGTCCCAAGCACCAGTGAACAAACCAAAGAAGAAAAAAGAGAAGAAGGAAAAAGAGAAGAAAAAGAAAGACAAAGAGAAGGAAAAGGAAAAGCACAAAGTAAAAGCTGAGGAGGAGAAGAAGCCTAAGGTGGCTCAACCACCAAAGCAAACCCAGCAGAAGAAAGCCCCAGCTAAAAAGGCAAACAGCACGACCACAGCTAGCAGGTGAGAGCTTGTCTCCTGCACATTGCCTTAAGTGGGAACACAAAGAGCCCTCAGCCCAGCTCTGTCCCTCCTGTTCTGTTGTTCCCTGGTGAAGCTCGGTTGTCAGCATGGTTAACTCACCATCGAACAGCATCTCCATTACAGACAGCTTCAGGGAGTTTTCAAGTTGGGGCTGGCAGCACAGCCATCACATTTCCACCTTCTGACTCTTCCAGAATCCCTGCCTAGTCGCTCTCAGATAAGGTTTTGCCTTTTTACCCAGCCAGCAATAACATGCTATTTCGTTTCTGCCCCCCCTGCTGCTGCTTCGGCTTGTTGTCGTGCCTCACAGCACTAAAATATAATTGGAGTAGAACAGCTTATCTCAGATTTCTGAACTTTTCCAAAAGTTGTGGTGCTGTTCAAGCTATCTGGCTAGAGGTTCAAAGCCAAAAACGTTGGGATGTTTGTTACAAGGGGAGTAGAAGAAAGAGTTCTTTGCTCCTTATATGCCCATGAATGTTTCCATGCTTGCCAATCTCCCCAGGCAGCCCAAGAAAGGAGGAAAACAGGCATCTGCAACCTATGATTCGGATGAGGAAGAGGAAGGCCTGCCCATGACCTATGATGAGAAACGACAGCTCAGCTTGGACATCAACCGCCTGCCTGGGGAGAAGCTGGGCAGAGTGGTGCACATCATCCAGTCACGAGAACCTTCCCTCAGGGACTCCAATCCTGATGAGATAGAAATAGATTTTGAAACCTTGAAGCCCACAACTTTGCGAGAACTGGAGAGATACGTGAAATCTTGTTTACAGAAAAAACAAAGGAAACCATTTTGTAAGTTACCTCTTGGGGCACACAGTCCTTCACGAGCCCTTGGGCTCAGCTTTGGAGTCAGGGCACGTGTGTTGGGATTCTCTTATCCAGCTGCTGGGTATGTGATGACTGGGATCTTTAGAGATTCTTTTCTACCTGAGAAAATGGCAGAATTTTTTGGGTTTTTTCTTCACATAATGGCCCACACAAGGAGACTTGGGGGGATCGTTGTATTCCTCTGCAAGACCTGTGTGATATCTGTAGTGCCTTCTACATTCTAGATAAGCAATACAGTTTCAGTCTCATTATGTTGTGTGTAACATGCATATATGTGGAAGGATCAGTTTCTTACCCTGAGTAGTTTATCATCTAATTAGGAAGGAAGGAAGTGTTGTTTAAAACCCAAACACCAAGGAAATTAATGAATTGCACACATTTACTTGGGTAAGGTAAGCATTCTGGGTGTGTCTGAGTTGTATGCTTGCCACAGAACTGCTAGTCCTACCATGTATTAATGTGTCAGATAAGGAGGTGCATGTTAATACACTGGGGAGTGTACTGTGCAGTATGGTACAGGCTTTTCTGTGCTTCAACCACAGAGTGAATTGTAGCCCCTTGAGAATGGAGCCCCAGCTAAATAGCAATAGCATGTCACTTACCTGAGGTGATCCTGGCTCAGTCCATCTATTCCTAGGTTAAGAGGGAAGTTGTTCTGATAAGAATATAACACAGAAGCTACTCATGACTCTTGCAGAGCACCTCTGTTTTGTTACCACAGGACTTCAGGTCACCGAGCAAAACTCAGTCTTTGACCCTTCTTTTTGCTTTTTACTACGCTGGTTTGATTTCTTCTTTCCCCCTCCAAGTCCTTTAATTCTGCAGTAGCTGAGGAAAACATTTTCCAGAGTTGCTAGGGACGAGAGGCATCCTTTTGCTTTGGAGTAACACAGATGACCTCAGATGTCTGTCTGTCCACTGCTCTGAGCCCAGCATGCCCTGAGCTGTTGTGCTCGCTCAGCAGGCACCATGCGAATGCATGACTTTCCCCAGACTCTCCTGCTCTCTGCTGCCTATTGTGGTGCTCAGTGTTCTCAAGCACCCTCTTAGGACTTTGCTTTCCAGTTTCCCTTTAAAGGAAAAGAGAAAAAAAGTTGCTTGAAAGCAGTGTGCAGTAATACAGGCATTTCCTTGCTGGATCAGGCAAAATATCTGGCTCCCGTCTGCTTCCGATACTGGCCAACACCTGTGTTCAATTACTCTTGTGAGTGATATTTCTTCTGCTCAGAAGCATTAGCACTGCTGTTACTCCTCACCATTTCCGTCCTGACCGAGGCAGCTACATTCCTGTTGTCTGCCAGCCTTTGCTGGTTTTTAATTTTTCTTTGGTTTTATATTTCAAGCAACTTAAAGCAATCTATTCTCACGTGAGGTGTCTTGAGTTTTAATGGCAGATGCTTGCTTCCTCCTGACAGCATTTAATGGGACACTGTATTTTGCAGGGCAGAAAGCCCATGTAACAATTCTGTAATAACAAACGTGTAACTATTGAGCATGTAACTGGCTGGTAAGTAACCTGTAACCACAAGGTTATTGCACAGATGTATTTCTATCTCCTGGAATGCTTTCCAGAAGGCCTCTCTCAAAAAGTGCGTGTTACAGGGTGATGGTGACTGATGATCTAGGCAACTTCACATGTTGTCCTTTATCTGAGATGTGTAGTTGCTACGTGGTCACTTGATTTGAGCAGCTTCATTGCAAAGTGTTTGCACAGACTTACGTGCCCTGTGAAATAGCAATGTCCACCCTTTTCTGCACCCTCCACAATGCGGTTTCAGAAACTGTATGTTCCTCTTCCACAGCTGCAAGTGGAAAAAAGCAAGCAGCAAAGTCTAAAGAGGAGTTAGCTCAGGAAAAGAAGAAAGAACTAGAAAAACGGCTACAGGACGTCAGTGGGCAGTTAAACAACAACAAGAAACCTGCAAAGAAAGGTAATGGCTGTGGTTCTGTGTGCTGCTGATGCCTGGGAAGCTGTGTGTGCAGGTAGTTGTCTTCACTAAGGCCAACCTGCTGCCTTTGTGTAGCTTTGGGTTTATCTATGGGTGTGGGCACAGCAAGTTACTGCTGGGCACCTGAGCTGCTCTTTGGGGTTTGCTCCAGTCCCTGTCCTGTTGGAAACTCCTCTTGGTGGTAAACAGGACCTGTCTTAGAGGTGATTCAAACTTCGGAGCAAGATGTGCTGCTCTGTTTGTCTCTGCAGGGTTGTTCATACAGTATCACAGTAAACCAGTACCATAGCATGTTGAATAGGTGATTTTTCTCCACTGTGGGATTGAAAAAGCCACCTCATAGTGCAGTAGTGTGAAAGATGGGATGAAAGGTTATTCCAGGGTAAATTGAGCTGCTTCCACCTCGCCCTGAATCACAGCAGGCAGTGAGCACAGCTGCCTGGGCACTCTGTGCCACCTTGCCAGGAGCACTTCACAGCTGTTGGTGGCCATGAAAGTTTGGGCCCTGCATTGGAGCACTGCAGTGCCCTCCACAGGGCTCCAATGCAGAGCCCAGGCTTTCATGGCCACCTGCAGCATTAGAAAACCCCGCTGTCCCCTGGGCCGGGCACTGTTCCAGCTGGCAAAGTCAGTGGGTCAATAAGCTGTCTAGGCAAAACGAAGCCATGAATGAAGCTGTGGGTAACAAAAGCCATCGGCAAAACTTCTCTGTTGAGTTCAGCTCCTTGGAAGTCACCACTTTGCTGCCTTCTTTCCCGCAGAGAAATCTGGCTCTGCTCCCTCTGGGGGCCCTTCCCGGCTCAGCAGCAGCAGCTCCTCCGAGTCAGGCAGCAGCAGCTCCAGCGGCTCCAGCTCAGACAGCAGCGATTCAGAATGAGCTAAGGACACTTACACAAACAGCACAGAATGGACATCACCCTCACCGATGCTCTGCAGTGTCCCTTTCTCTCCTTAAAGTACTGCTCTTGTTCCACGGTGGTCAGGTGTTTGTTTGTTTTTTCTTCCTCTCTGACTTTTGTTGGTTTTTTTTTGTTGTTGTTTTGTTTTAATTCAGTGTTATAAAAGGTATCTTCCATTTTCCAGGGGCGCTTTTTTTTTTTATGAATAGGTCGAAGATCTTTGCGTGTGCGTGACCAGACTTTATGGCAAGCAGTTCCCTTTGCATAAAGTCTCTAAAATACACTTTTTACTGAAGAAATTTGGTTGAAAATGGAAGAACTTGGAACTCTTTGCAGGAGGTGACTAGTAGGTTTCTGCAGAGTCTGTAGTACGTCTCCCTTCTGCCCCTTCCTTCTCCCCAAATTGTTCTCTTTTAATAAGCCCACCTGGCTCACAAGGAAATCTGTAAAATGGTACTGTATCTAAAAGATGGTAGCTTTGGAACTAGTTGGTGTATTTGTTTATTAGCACTAGGATTCTTAACCTCAAAGTCTACGGTGTGATGGAAATGTCAGATGCTATCATCTTTTTTACAAAAAACAAAAGAAGAAACAAGAAGAAATCCAACGTGCTGTGGATTGCTAACATTTTTGTTACTGTTGGTGGAGGCATAGGCACCTGTTGAGGAAGGTATTTAAGCATGAATTTAATTCTCAGCACATGAGCGATAGAAATACTGGTATGTGTGCTTTCTAGCACTCCAAATTTCCATTTTCCTTGGGAATACATCGATGAGAAGGGAGCAAAGGATACCCAAGTTTCTTGGGAATGTTATTTTTAACATCAAATGGATAATTTCCAGGAAATTGGCGTTCTCTATGAAAGCTTGTGCTGTAACTGAAAGCATCTCCTGGCTGCAGGTACAGCTGGGCCTTGAGGCGCGCTGCCTGCAGTGACCAAGAGCAGCCGTGTGCTCACTATTAGGCACATGCTTAAGTACTTTCTCCACGACAAGCACCTCAGTCTGGGCTTAAAATAAAAGAGCACTCGAGCCCCAGCTGAGGCTGAGCTGGCAGGGGACTCAGAGAGGGATGTTGGTTGTGTGCTTTGTTGCTCGGTTTTGGTTTCGTTTGTTTCTTTCCCACCCTTTATCTTTGTATCTGCAATGAGCTCCTAGAAAGGGAATGCTACTTCTGTGTCATGCAGGGTGCAGGTTTCCAGATCCTGAAGTGTTTACCTCAATTATAGTTATAAGGGAAAAAAAAAAGGGGGGGGGGGGGAGGGAAGGGTGAGGATGAGGGGAAGGCAGTTTTTTAAGGCTAGCAATTTCTTACAAGTCAGCCTAATGTTTTCACCTGCACTGCTGCAATACACTCCGTTTTCTGTCTCACGTGTATATATAAGTACTTTATTTATTAAACACATTGGTCATTTAAAACTCACTAAAAGTAATAAGACCAGCAGAAATGATGCAGACTTCTAATATGGTTCAAACCAGATGAAGAAGAACACAGAGATGTTATTTAAATACGCTGGACTTCATACCTCCAGGTGCTACGGTCCAGCCTGTTGTGTGTCTGGTGCTCTGTCATGTCTTGTGTGTTCACTTTGGGTTTTGTTTTCTGTCCTCTCTCTTTCCAATCCAGCCCCTTCTTTCTTGTTTTGTACAGATTTTGAAGACGTGCAGGTAGATGTAATTTCTTAATGGAACACCTTATATTGTCTGTATTATTTCCACGTGTCTTTCCCCTTCTCCATTTTTATTTTTTGTGTGTGTGTGAAACAGTGTTGATTTTTCATTTTATAATCCAGTTTTAGGAAAACAGCAGTTCTGTAACTATATAAAGTTTGTAATCTGAGGGGCAGAAATTTATTGTAAATTCTTAACTTTTTAGCTTTTTATTGTAAAGAAAATATACAGAGTTTAACAGAAAGTTACGCCTTTCCTTCTCCCACTACCAGCCCCTGTGGCTGCATCTCTGCTGTGGCTCAGCCCCAAAGCTCACCCTGCTGAGGTCTCCAGTGGTGCAGATTGCACCGGTGTTTATTTCTCACGTAGGTGAGTGGCTGTCGGTCACTTTGTGCCCATCAACTGCTGTCTTGCTGGCTGTACCCACGAGGCTCTGCTACCACTGGATGCCGTTCAGGTCGCACAGCTGGCGTGGCTCTGTGTCTCTGCACAGTGACCATTGCACGCTCTCTGAAGCTGTAGAAAGGAGCTGCCGTTTTCAGCTGAGAGTCAGAAGAAGCTCTGCTGCTCAGAGCAGCCCTGGGCCGTGCTGTCAGTGGGTGCTGGGCCCATTGGAGCCCTGGAAGTCTTTGCAGGTGGAGTTTCCTTCGTGTTGGGATCAGGTGAGCTGTAGGGTGCTCTGATTCTTACTGAAATGAATGATTTTTCCATTAACAATAAAGTTATTTTTAGTTGCTATATTTTTTTTTTTCCATTCCACCCTTACAAAAAACAACCTTCCCCTAGACAGATGTTTAGTAATATATTTTCAGAATGGACTATGAGGAGATGTAATATACACCTAATTAAGAGCTTTGTTGTTTGTTTTTATAATGGGCTTGGTTTCCACCTGCGTTTCGCCTAAGACATGCATTATCAAAACTAACCAGTATTTTAATTAAAGGAATTGCAACCACTTCAGTGCCACGACAGCACGGATCAAACAGGCTCCTGGTTCTCCCTGCTGAAATCCTTTCCCATGTGCATTGACTGGAGCTGCACCATTGATGTGAGGTGATGGTTGCTGTGGACAGAAGCAGCTCCTGTGCAGGCAGCACCCAACAGGCGGTGGCTTCAGCTTCCACGGAGTGGAAAGCTTTCATGGCAGTGAAGGTGTTTCCCACGAAATGGCAGCTTGCAGGAGAAATCCATTCTGACACAACCTTCGTTTCAGGAAAAAACCAAGTGGTCACTGCAAAATGTTGTTCTTAGGATTCATGTTGTTTGTAGCACTTGTTATCTCCCAGCGTGCCATTAGTGATGCTTCTGTACCTGCAGATCAGAGCCTCTCCAGGAAAGAAGAGGTGTTTTCAGTCCATAAGAAGTAGCAGCTGTTAAATTGAGTTGGAAACGGAAAGGATAGAAGACTTATTTGAGTTGGTGTGGCGTGACGTGCCAGTAGGATGCCATGAAATCACTTGGAAGTGATCAAATGTGTAAAGAATATTTGAAATAACGTTTTTAAGCTTCAGAATAAAAACAGCTGAGATTTTTGCAGCGTTGTTTTCCAGGGGAGGTGTCTGTGAAATCAGTGTGATTTCATAGGTACACGTGAAGCTGGTTTTGCTGACAAATTCCTACGTTGAGCAGAGCCATCGACCAGCATCGCTGCGCCTTTAAAGCCTGGCTGAGCTTTCTCTGATGGTCAGCTCAGCCTGTTTTTGGGCAGCCCATCACATGCAGGCTCAGTGGGCCCACACCAACACCCCAGGGCTCAGCCCTGCTTTGTCCACTGACATCTGTTGGGTAGAGCAGCTTTCTGCTGACCAAACCTCATCAGTTTTGTCCCGCTGCGCCTTGAAGCTTTCCTACCTGCAGGGTCTGTGGCTGCAGAGCTGATGTTTGGGGCTCTGTTGTTTGTTTGCAGCAGATGCACGCGCTCACCCCACATCCACAGGCACGTGTGTGTGTGTATAGGGGCAGGTTAGGTAGCAGGGAGGCCTCTTCCCATGTGCTGTGTGGTAGAAGCAGACTGCAGTGACCTCATTAGTTCGTTTTGGGGGCTCTTAGACCAGTTGTGAATTTGCTTTGAAAGGAATGATGTTTTTTTAAGGCTGGGGTTGGAGCTTTGGGGGAAGGGATTGGGGCACAGCAAAGAGAAACCACCACCTTTTTCGTGCTGGATTTTAAGATACATTCCAACACGTGGGCAGTTCCCACTGGGGCTGAACTGCAGGCAAACCTGGGCTGAGGGTTCCTTACACGAGCAGCATTTTCTGCTTGTGGAAAAAAAAGAACAAACAACGGGATGCGTTTTTTAAAACAAGAAATGGTATTTGCATATCTTTTTAAAGGTCGTTTTTAAAAGAAAGAAATAAACCAGCAGCTCTAGGGTTCGGCACAGGCCGCTGGCAGCTCATCCCTGCTACTGGCATCACCCATCCAAAATGATTTTGCTGTTTGTATTTTTTTTTTCCTTTTTTTTTTTTTTTTAATAATATTTAAAAACAAAAGCTGTTACTTTTCTGTATGATGTGCATGCAAACTTACCGTAACTCTCTTTCTTAAAACTTTTTAGTGCCATTTCTAGTATATTCCTGTAAATGTCAGTTACTGAAGAGAGAGAAAAATAAAAAAGAAGTCAGTGTAAGTAGTTTAGCTTGTTTATTGCAAATTGCTGGCCTCAAACACAACAGAATTTAAAAAGACAGAAGTTAGGAAGTAATCTTTGATGTTACTGGTAATGGACCCTGGTCCTGGGGCATCTGTTTTGTTTTCATAATAAAAAGAAAAACAGCTCTGTGTGTGTGGTTTCTTACCCTCTGTCCCCCTCTCCTCTCTCTCTGCCTTCCCTCGTGTTGCATTTCTCCAGCCGAAAGCCAGCAGGGTTTGGTGTAGTGATCAGCTGCACAGCACTGCTAACAGAGGAGCACAAACAAACTGCACTGTGAGCCTGGAGATGTCAGTTTGCAGCCCCACTGCTGGTGCTGCACTTACGGGCGAAGTGCCTGCAGGGCACAGGAGATGCTGGGCCGCCAGTGTGGCCTGCAGCTCCTCTGCATGGCAGCTCAGCACCCAATGGGCAAAATGCCCCTCTCCTTTGGTGAGAGATTTGGGCTGCTTTGATGCAGCCAAGGGATGGATGACGTTTTGCCCTCCTCAGTTTGTGTCAGAGCTGCATCCGATGGAGGGAAGCTGACCTGCAATAGGAGAGAATGAAAACATCACCCACATTTAACGCTGGCTGTTTTGTAGCCCCCAAAAACTGGAGGAACCAGAGGGGGTTTCCTTACCAGCTCCCCCCTGGTGCAGCCAAGTCACAGGAGGTGCATTTGGGGAAGGAGGAGCTGCAGCAGTGCTCGCACTCAGGGCAGAGTTCCTGGCATTGCTGTGCAGTGGCCAAAAGCTATTCTGGTTGCTGGAGGTGTTTTTTTCCGTTGGCTTTCTCGGATGTGTGCCTTATTTATACAGAGGGGTCACAGCAGCCAGGAGCCAGCAGGGTTAATCTTTCTCTAACCCTGTTCCTGCTCACTGGCTTTAAATGCTCTGATCTCAAAGGTTTCAGCAAACCTGTTTTGCTTTGCTGTTGTATCAGCGCAGCTCTGTGCTGACAGTCATTCCTCCAAAGGAAATGCTTTTTCATCCTTGCCTTTACAACCCTCTATGTGCTCACTGCTTCCATCAGTGATCTCCAGCACTTCCCCTTCACCCCAGCAGCTTCTCCCCATGGGCAGGCACTGCAGTGCCTTGCTGGGGCTGACTGGCAGTGACAGCAGCTTCTGCGTGCCACAGTGCTAAAGATGCAGAATCAAGAAGCGTGCACAGAGCGATGCATTCAAACCATTTTAATGCACTTTATCCAAGAGGCTACAGCAGCATTTTCAACAAGTGCATCTACCACCACTGCTTGCAGCAACGCTCACTTCATAGCAGCCACTCCACGAAGCTACTGTGACTAATGGGGACTCGGCTGTGGAAAATGCACTCACACCCTGGGACGGGGGGGGAGGACAAGTCACACTTCTCCATGCTGTCGTATCCTGGAACAATGTAGGCACGCACTTCAAGTTTCACTCTTGAGTAGTTCGACTCTTCAAGGTGAATTTTGGTTCCCAGCCACGTGAACAAAAAAAAGGACTGATTATACCCAAGATCCTCATCATCTTTCTTAATGAAATTAAAAAAATAAATCTATGTGGGTTTTTTTTTGTGTTTTGTTTTGTTTTTTTTCTATAAGAAAAGCAAAGGAACAGCGGGCGGTGGGGACGTGCTGTTGTTCTCCCTCATCTTCAGACTGCAGTCGGTGCTCCCTGGGCACTGCATGAGCCCATTTCTAGGAGCACCCACCGCGTCCTGCAGCCCAGGCACTGCTCTGCCCAACCCAGCAGCTTCCTGAGTCCAGCTCACGTGCTGAGTTCTGCTTCCCAGGTTGAGCAAACATGATCAGAACGTTTCCCAGCTCGTCCCGTGGAGCTCGAGAGGACTGTCTGCACGGAGCGACACGCAGGTGGGTGAAGCACGGAGGTCCATCTCAGCAGGTTTAGCTTTACAAGCACACGCACACAGCACCAAACACGCACACATGCATTAGTAGTTACATTACAAACAGCTGCCCGTGGTTTGCAGTGCATCCACTGGGTATGGTCTCAGGGTAACGAGGGTGTGTGCTGCTCAGTGCCTTTGTGCTCCAGCATTCAGCACACACAGGGAGGGGGGGAGAAGGTTCTTCTTCACTGTGTTAAAATAAAGTGCTTGAAAGGGAGAGGTTTGAGATAAATACAACAAAGTACCTGATCTTAGGCAGGTAAATGATCCACCTGGAGGTCAACACCGGGTCCTGGTTTGCCTGGAGCTGAACCCGTGTCCCAGCACTGCTGGATGGGGTGTCTAGGTAGGGCTGTGCCTTCAGCCCAGTGTTACACTGCAGTGCTGGGCACGCGATTAACAGCCCTGCAAACGGTGCTGCTTCGTTTTTAAGAAAGGTTTGGGTGTTTGCTGGGTTGGTTTCTTTACTATAAGAGTGGTGAGGTGCTGGAACAGCTGCCCAGAGTGGTTGTGGATGCCCTGTCCATTCCTAGAGGTGCTCAAGATCAGGTTGGATGGGGCCCTGGGCAGCCTGGTCTAATGGAGAGGTTGGTGGCCCTGCGTGTGGCAGGGGGTTGGAGATTCGTGATCCTTGAGATCCCTTCCAACCCTGGGCATTCAGTGATTCTGTGGTTCTCAGCCTGACCTTACCTTCCATTGGCTGAATCAAACACTGCCAAACACAGTACGTACACACCAAATCTACTACAGCGAGAGATGTCATCCAACCAGGATTAGCACATAAATCCATCCAAGCGACTACATGCAACAAAACTGAAATGCTGAGCAACCTTCAGCAGGCTGCTTCCTTCTGCAGCCCACCTCTTCCTGCAGGCAGCACCCAGCCAGCACCCTCCAGGAGCTGCATGCTGCTTTCTTCCTACAGAGGGGCTCTGCTGCATCGGCTCCAAAAGTGCCACCTGTCATTTGTTTCTGTAGCACCAAACTGGCACCAGACAGGACACTTTGCTGGGAAACTGCAGCGCACCTTTCCTGCTAAGTGTTTTGAAGGCTGAGTTCTCAACGCGCTCCATCCACGTGGGCAGTGCCAGCTCTCACATCCCAAGCAATTTTCCAACCCAACATGGGATGCCACCGACAGCACAAATCAACAGAAACCTCCGGCTGCCGCTCAGACCCATCCTTAAGCTGCTTTGGCCGCAGCCCTGTGGTTGTGCAAACCTGCTTCGCATCCACGTGCAGATTTCTGACACAAAATTACATGATAGCACAGAACTTGGACTGCCCCGTGTCCCTGGAGACGTCCAGCTTGTTCTTGTCCCGCACCAGGATGGCCTCATTGCCGTACTGCGAGTACCACATGCTGCGGCTGCGGCTCAGATACGTGTTGGGGGGGGCCGACTCCAACTTCTGCTGCTGCTGCTGCCAGATGAGCAGCGAGGTGTCCCGGTACCGCAGCCTCGCGTAGCCCTCGGACAAGGCTTTTTCAGGCAGGGGCACCCGCCCGTTCATTACTTTCTCACTCATCTGTCCAAGGGCACCTTCAGAGATGAGAACTTCCTCCCGAAATACACCCCGCTGGGTCGGAGCGGCTCGGCTGTAGCGCTGCGCTCAGAGCTGAGCATCCCAGGGACGCAGGCGATGCCGGGCCGGCTCAGGGCAGGGGATGCGCGGACTCAGCGCTCCCTGCGGCCAGCCCGGCCTCGCCGGAGGGACGCGCGGGGCCTTCCCGCAGCTCACCCAGCGGCGACATCGCGGCGCGGTTCGGCTGGCACTGCCTTCGTGTCCCGGTGCCCTCCGAGCAGCTCCGCGTGCGGTGTTGGCGGGTTGCGGGGTGTCCCTCGGATGGGGCCAAGGCGCGTGTCCCCCCGTCACCGTGCTGCAAGCGGACGGACGGCGTTCCGCAGATCACGCATCCATCGCTGCAGGCCGAAACGCCGCTCCGGGTCTCTCGCCGCCCATCGATCTCCTCCCTCCTCGCTTCGCCGCTTCAACCTGGGGGGGCACAGCGAGGGGTCACGGCGAGGCCCACCCAGCGCTCCCCAACTCCCACCACCCCCACCGCCATCCCTTTCGGCCCCCATAACCTCCATTACACGGCCGCCTTCCCCCATCCCCGCCCTCCCCACGCCCCGTACCCTCGTTGCGCGGTTCGGTTCGGTTCGGCCCGGCCCCGGCTCGGCTCCGCGGAGCGGCGGCAGCGGAGACGCCTCCCGAACGCATCACGGCGGGCGGAGCCAGCAGAGGGGCCGGCCTGCGAGGGGGGGGGGGGAACGGCGGAGTCGCTCCACGCGTGTCCGAACGCTGCGGGAAAGCCGTGGGGAGCCGCTTGGTCGGGACCGCCGCAGCCCCGTGAGAGCAGCATCCTTGGGGCTCTGCCTTTCCGTCCGTGGGAGCCCCCCCGGCTAAACGCAGCACGAAATGCGTTGCGAGGAGAGCTCGCTCTTTTCCCGATGGTGCTAAATTTAAACTCGCAATCTTCTTACGTCCTGCAATCGCAGCGCCAGCTGATCTGCTGCTCAGGGCTGGAGGAAGCCGCTTTCTGCTCCGTTGTGCGGGGTTGGCGTCTGTCAGACACGCTGCATTCCCCGCTCCCGGGAGACCGAGACCAAACACAAAGAGGAGGCAGGAAGGCACGCGAAGGAGCGCGCTGTGGATGTGTTTACTATCGGAAACGTCGCGGCTTTGCAGCTCCGTCCGCCTCCCGGCAGCGCAGAGGAATCAGCCCAGGCCCCACCTGGTGGAGGCTGCAGAATGCGAAATCGTTACAATCTGAAATCATCATTCAACCAGATTCAATATTTTCATTATATTTTTTTGCATACATTCGCTTCTCCCCCTCCCCTCCGGTACTTTGATCCCCGCTGAAATCCCCTCCCAGAACTCAGAGCACAGCAGGAGGTGCTGAAGATGGAGGGAACTGCAGCCCCAAAGCCAGCAGCTGCCTCTGCCCATCCACTGCAGCACAGCCCTGTGCCGGCTGCCAACGGGGCCCTCCCGACTAAAAATAAACCCTGGAAGCAGCAGCAGCAGCAGCAGAAGGGATAAGGTGAGAGCTCTGTGCAGTGCTGGGGCAGCTCCTCTGCTCGCCCCAAGGCTGCCCCATAGAAAAACACAGGGCAATAGGGCTGCAATCGCTGCACCTGGACACAGGATGTGTGGGGAGGTGGATCCAGGGGGGAGATGAGCCAGGATGCTGTCGTTCAGACCCAGCATTTCTACTCATCCCTGTGCTTATCTCCTTTGATACAACAAACACTTTTATTTAAGTCAGGATGACCGCCCTTGGAACTGCAATGTAGTGCAATGCAAACCAGAACCATAACTGTAACCTAACCATAACCTAACCCTAACTGTAACTGTTACCCTAACCGTAACCTAACCCTAACCATAACCTTACCCAGAACCATAACGTAACTGTAACCCAAACCCTAGCCATAAAGATAACCATAACCCCAACCATAACAATAACCTAACTGTAACCGTAACCCTAATTATAACCATAACCCTAACTGTAACCCCAGTTCTGACCCCAACCCCAAAGTGACAAAGGAGGAGAGCTCTTAATCACAATGCAGTGACTTAAAAGGGTCTGGGAAGTACAGGAGCATCTTGAACAGAGTATTGTAAAGCAGCTCGCCAGGCACAGCTGCAAAGGGAAGAGATCAAGAGATACAAAAGATGGATAAAAACTCGGGATGTGCCGGCTGTGCGGGAGGCCGCCCGCACCCAGAGCTGCCCGACGTTCAACACAGCGTTACGTCGGCTCCAAGCGGGCCGGTACCGAACCCGGCCCGGGGGCTGCGCTGCTGCACGCACGGATCGCTCCGGGAGGGGGCGATGGCAGCACGCGGACGTGGCTGCCTCGGAAACTGGGGAGGTCCTGGAGGGTCTCCTCTCCATCCCCTTCCCTTTTTTCTCCTCTCCACCTCTCTTTTCTTCTCTCCTTATCTCTCCTCTCCTTTTTTCTTCCCTTCCCACACCCTCAGTTTCACCCCCACGCTCCACAGCCCCTCTCAGCTCAGTACCCCCCTGTAGCACTCGCTGCCGGCCTGCACTCCATTACTGAGACTGTTTTAGAATGGAAATAATCACGATGCTACTTCTGCTATGATCTTCCCAGCACCCTCGGTTATCAGCCTCACTCGTAGCATCGCTCAGCGCAGCTCTGCACCCAACCCCCAGCAGAGGGAGATGTCCACCTTTGGGTGCCTCACAGATCCACGCTTTGTTTGCTATTCTTTTTATTGCTGCTGTTTTGTTAGTTTTCTGCTATCTCTGCTCTCCGCTGTTTTCCCAGTAGATGAGAGGCAAACTTCCCTCGGCACCACCCCCCACAGGCTGCTGTGACTGTTCCAAGTGCCCGGGGCCCAACTCTGCTCATAACCACATAGCAAAAAGCCAGGCCTTTGCCAGCAGCCCTGGTTAGAGCAAACCCCTCTGTAGTTTTCTACCCACAGACCTGAGCTGACCGGGCAGCCCAGCACACATAGAACCTCTCCACACCTCCTGCTGCCTGAAATCAGTGCTGCTGAGTGCAGCTGGGGCTCAGCACAGCTCTGATTGCAGGGCTGGGGCACACAGGTGCTGCTCCATCCCTGTTCCCCTGCAGGGATCTGGGTGCCACACAAGTCCTGGATCCTCCTCTCCATCCTCAGGGCTCACACTGGTGATGTTTCTCTCTTCCCATCCCTGCTTGGCTTGGAGGTCAGCTTTGCATTTGGACGTCCAGGTGAATCGCTGATTCCAGCCCAGGCTCTGCTCCCAGCTCTGCCTCTCTACGATGGGAATGAATTGGCAAACTCTTGGGAGAGGATCTCTGAAAAAAAACCAAAACAACTCAGAGCTGATCGGAAAAGAGGCCGTGCTGAGCTGAATGGATGCCAACAGTGAAAATTAGAGATTTTCAAGAATTTGCTGCCAAGGACTGAATGGCTGAGAGATGAGGTTTGTCATAAAGACACCGGTAATTAATTAACGGAGTTGTCTTTGTGTTTTGGAAGGATCGTTTGTTTGGGTTAACGTCTCCGTGCGGTGTTCGTGGTTCAAACAGGAGCCGAGGAGCGGGCAGACAAAGCGGGACGGGGTGCGGGGCTGCGGAGCGGGGCTGCGCTCTGCGCGAAGCAAAGGGGAGGAAACACGAGGAGGAGGAAGAGAGGGGATATAAAAAAAAAAGGGGGGGGGGGG
>NW_024962275.1:3298052-3439069 GCF_019238085.1 Lagopus leucura
AAAGGAGCGGAGGCGGCAACGCACCGCCCTCCCCCCGGCCCGGCTGGGGCTCCCGCAGACAAAGGGGCGGGGGGGGGCGGTCCGGGAGCTCCTCCCGTCGGGGCGGGGGCTGCGGGGCTGTGCGGGGGGAGCAGCAAACTGCCACCCGGTACGGCGGCGGTCCGAGCCGTGCTGTGTGCAGGTGGGGCCCCGCAACTTTCCTCGGGGCGGTGCCTGCGGGGGGGTTGGGGGCAGGACGCAACTTAGGCGGCGGCGGCGGGCCCTTTGTCCGCGGGGCGATGCGGTGCGGCTGAGCGCGGCAGTGGGGCCGCACAGGGGCAGCCCTTCGCCGGAAAACTCCGCTCCGTCCCCCGCCTCCTCTTCCTCCTCTTTCCTTCTCCTCCTCCTCGGAGGAGCGATGCGATGCTTCCCCGGACAGCGGGCGGCGATGGAGCGGAGCCGTAGCGCGGCGGCTCGGAGCGGAGCAGCCCCTCGCTGAGCGGCGAGGAGGAGGAGGAAGGAGGAAGGCCGAGAGTGGGGCCGCGGCCATGGAGGAGTGGCGGCAGTGCGGGCGGTGGTTGATCGACTGCAAAGTTTTGCCCCCCAACCACCGCGTGGTTTGGCCCTCGGCGGTGGTCTTCGACCTGGCGCAGGCGCTGCGGGACGGGGTGCTGTTGTGCCAACTGCTGCACAACCTTTCTCCCGGCTCCATCGATCTTAAGGACATCAACTTCAGGCCCCAGATGTCCCAGGTAGGAAGGGAGGAGGGAGTCGGGGGGTTCTGTGGGGCTCTTTGTGGTGTTCGTGCAAAAACTTCGTGGCACGCGTGGATGGGGAGGGTTTGTGCCGATGTCTGCATCGCCTCCTCCTCTACCGGACCGCGGGGCTCAGCCTCTGCGGGAAGACCACGGGAACGGGCTGGGAGTGGGGGCTGGGGGTTCCGTCCCCGGGAAAGAAGGAAACTTCTCTCCCGTATTTACATCATCCGGAAACAAAAGCAACTAACAGAGCTGAGGGCTGCGTGATTACTTTCCGGGCTCTTAACGAGCCATTAATTCGGCTTTGATGCGCTGGAGGAGCCGGCGGTCTCCAGTGCTGCCTTGGGAGGAAACTAACCTTGAGAGCAAAAGTTTCCCCAGGAAAATGAAAAATAACAGCCGCGCACATCCCGGTGCCCCGCAGTGCCGTCCCTTCCCGCAGCCCCTTCCCGCACCGGGGCCGGCTGTGGTTCCCATCCGGTTTCCCATTTCTCGCTGCGTTCCCTGCTGTCCCCATCGCTATTCCCGTTTCTCGCCGTCCCCCTGCCCAGCTCCCATCCATGACTCGAAGGTACGGGAACCGTAAAGCTTTAGGATTCCATTCCTTGGAATTGTTTCGAGGTTTTGACTGTTTTGATGGAGACGAACCTCAAACCGGCTCTGGTTGTTTTGGCTTCAGATGCTCCGTTTGCGTTTTTGCACTTCGAGCTGTGTGTGGTATTTGCATGGGAATCGGGAAACGAAATCGATTGCAAACAGCAAACCACGCAGCCTCAATCCCCTGTGCTGAGGATCCTTCGGTGAGCAGGGAGGGGGAATTACCTACTTGCGAGGGCACGTGAGATTCTGCTTATCCAAGTATTTGAAAGCTAATGTATAACGTGATCTTGAGTTGTGCTCTGTGCTGCGCAAGCACGCTGCGGGGCCACAAGCGCCTCTCCCTTGTTGTGCTGGAGTTCTGTGCCAAGGGGAGGTTGCTTCGGGGCTGTCCTGCCCTCTCTCCCAGCAGCACACAGCTGCGTGCGGTTGGGGAGCTGCGTGCCCAAGGACGGCTCACCTGGGAGCTGCTCAGGCCTGATGCTCAGTGTGAATACCACGAAATGATGCCTCTTCCTGGGCTGCAGCAATGCTGGGGGTTTCCCTTTAGTTCTCTGGGCAAACTGAGCAAACTGCCTTCTGTGCAGCTTGTTGTGAGCAAATAGAAGCTGTCCCACTGGAGCTGTGTGGGGAGCTCTGTTAAAACATGCCCTGAATGGCGTGACCTGGGGTTGTTCTTTCAAGGAAATATTGTAGCCCTGTGAACCTAGGTTGGGTTTAATCCTTGCCCTTGGGGAAGTAACATCAGGATTAGGGATGGCAGCGGTGATCTGGGGGAGGTCCCAGCAGCAGTTTAGGAAGGAGCTCCTGCTGGCCTCAGAGCAGCTCCTGCCCCGCAACGGAGGTGGGAGCTCAAAGCCCTGCTGTCCTCCATTGCTTTCTGCCTGCAATACTCCGGTGCTTCGTTGGCTTTAGGGGGAGGGCGGGCTGAGCTGAGCCTGAGGGAGGTGTGGATTTTTGTCAAAGAGCAGTGATGCGTTCAGACACAGGCTGGAATGTGCAAGACAGAGTGTGTTCAAACTTCAGAGGTGGTTTTGGATGCTAAACGTGTGTTCAGGCTGACAGGCTGGGCTGGGTCACCAGCTGCCTGCCTTGTGCAGAGAGTTTCCTTCATTTATGTGAAGTGCCAGGGGATGGAGGCACGTGTGCCAGACTTGAAACACCCAGCAATGCTCTGTCATCTCCTTCTGGGTGAATCAAATGGGGCTGTGCAGGTGCGTAAGGAGAAACAGCTTTTTGCCTGAGGTGAGCACCACTTCAAAGGCCAGAGGTGAAATCCCATCTCAGCAAAGATCCAGACGCTGTCTGTGTTTTCTTTCCTTCCCCCATCCCTGCTGGTTTGGTTCTGTTGCAGCTGGAGTTCGGTTTCAGCTCTGCAGTGGGTGAGGCTGCAGGGGTCCCGCTGTGCTGCAGAGGGGTGGCCTGGTGTCCCCTCCTTGCTGAGCTCCCACTCCATGCTGCTGCAGTTCCTCCCTCCGTGGCACCAGGCTGTGTTCCTTTAACTCATTTATTTGCTAAACCCAAAGAGGCTGTGACCTCAGGCTTGCTTTTTTTACTGCTGGATCCCAGAGGCAGGGTTCCCTGGTGATGCTTGGCAGGACAGGGTGACCCTGTTTGCTTGCCCACTCGAAGTTGCTGAACCTCTATGGAGACATAATGAGCAGGAAGAAGCCTTAAAACCCCACTCTGTTCCGAGAGTTGGCAGATGTGAGGCTGCTGCTGATGAGCCTGGAGTAAAACTTCATTTCTGCTAATTGCTTTTGGTGTGGAGGCTGTTTCTGGAGAGGGTGGGAGTGGGGCTGCAGCGCGTGCCCTCAGCGCTTATTGATCACCACGTCGATTACAGTGATTGGATTTTGGGGGCAATTTAAGCAGTTTTGCCAGCTGGCTGAGAGCAGTGCGAGGCATTTTGATACCTGAATGTGGGTGGGTGCAGCATCCTCCAGCTTGCCCTCCCTGCTCCTACTCAAAGCCATGCCCAGCACCCTGCTGCTCTCCCCATTGCCTGTCATGGTTTGGGGCAGCTGTTCTCTGCCCTGTGCTCTCTTTGTGAGATGGAGAGCTGCGAGCTCGAGATTTCCATCAATAATTAGCTTTGAATCATCACTCGGTTAAGACTCGGGCCAAATACAAATGGAACGACTTTCTGCTTGCATTCAGCATGGTGAGGCTGTTTATTTTATATATGAGGCTGTTCAGGGAAGATTGCAGATTGATTTTTTTTTTTCTTTTTAATTTGCATTCTCCTTGGATAAAACTAATCCTCCATGAGAGGGCCGTGGATGTGGCACTGGGGGACGTGGGCAGTGGGACGGGTTGGGCTTGAGGATTGCAGAGCTCTCGTCCAACCTCAGTGATTCTATCTCCTGGATACTTGAAATTAAGCAACCGCACGTCTGATGGGTGCATCTGTGCACACAGACATCAGCTTGACAGCAATGGTCAGCTCATTAAGGGTTTTTATTTGTTGCATATTGACATCTCTTTGTGGATAATCCATCTCAGTCTGCAGTGCCTTATTAGGGCTCCCGAGACGGAGATGCAGCAAACGTAATTGGCCCCGTGCCTCAGCTGCTGCGTCGTACAGCAGTGCTGTGATGCTGCACACCTGCCTGAGCTGCAAGGCTGCCGGTCCTCTGAGAGATGGGAATAATTTGGGATCAGAGTCCCACTTGCTGGTGATGTAGGCAGTCATTCGCTGTGCCACTGGGAGCAGGTGGTTTGTTCCGAATGCCTCCCCCAGGTACAAGGAAGATGGGAGAGCGCCGGCGTATGTTGTGCAGCAATTACTCAGGAGGCTTTGGGACTTCAGTGCCACTTGGAGGCTTTGTAACTATGATGGCTGTAATTGCTTCAATGAGTCCTGACAGCAGTTAACTTGAATGCAGTGTTACAGGAGCTGGCAGGTGGTTGAGCGCAGTCCGGCTCTGAGGCTGTACCCAGCACCATGGCACAGACAGAGCCAGCCTGGTGTGCTGGGAATGCGTATAGGAGAGCATATGCTTTCCTGCATATAGGAGAGCAGTTCCCCTATAGGACAGTGTATCTGTGCTCCCAGGCGGTGATTTCCTCGGCAGAGGGAGGCTGACCCCTCTCACCTCCTGCTCTCCATCTCTCCACTGCTCTGTAGCAGCTCCAATTTACCCCGCTCAGGTCCCCTTGCTTTTTATTTACTCTCTGCTTCTTGAAGTTGAGTTCTGTTCCAAAAGCAGCTATAAAAAATGGCCTCATTACAGATCACTGTTTACTGTGTCTCACTGACTTCCCGTGTGGATGTGCTGAGCTTTACAAAAGGGGGGGGGGGGGGGAAAAAAGGTGCTCTGTTTTGTAGGGCTGAACTCAGGAGTGCCTTGCAAATAGGAACCCGCTGCAGTTTGCCTTCCCATCTTCCTGTAGCATCACTGGGAGCAAACGTTAGAGAGCACCCTGAAAGCTCGCTGGAGCTGGAGGCAGTGCCCTCTTTCTCTGCTGGCTGAGGTGATGAGGTATGATGTGACCTGAGGCTGAAGGCTCCTGTGTGCTCTGCTGGGGTAGGAGGTGACTGAAGGTGTTGGATGGATCCTGCAGGCAGTGCCAAGGAGCATAAAAAGCAGTGAGGATGTTTTTTTTCCCCCTGTTGAATGATAGATGAGAGTTAAATACCTGCCTTCAATACAGTGCAGGAGCAATCTTGTGAATAGTTGCCTCGAAAAACACAAAGCCCCAAAACTCAGGCTGTTCTGTCACTATTCCATTTGGGACCAAGCTTGGAAGCTGCCCCTTCTCTCAACAGCAGGCTGATGAGCTGCAAGAATTGCTTCATTTCTGCAACCTTGGTGGTGTCCCATTGGGCTGGGGTACCGCCAGGCAACAGACATCGTGGTGCTTGGTTCCTGCAGGAGATAAACTGCTGTTCTGCAGTAGTGATACTGAGCTGCTTGGCTCTGTCTGGTCCCAGTGCTTGAGTGAGAGATTAGGCTGCAGGATTTGAGGCTTTTGCTGGACCAGGCCAGGTGTGCACCAGGGTTACACTGTGCTGAGAGGAATGGCTGTGCAGCCCTGGGAGGCTGAGCATCACCTCCTGGGTTCTGCAGACCCGATGCTTCCTTCTGCTCCTCCGCGGCCAGACGGAGCCGAGCTCTTGGCTGGGACAGAAATGTTGCTTCAGACTGACCCCAGGGCGAATTGTTGATCTGCTGCTTTGTCCATTCTTAAAGAGACAGAGCTCTTTTCTCAGCGCGGCGTTGCAGCCCTCGTGCTGCCGTACTTCTCCACTCAAATTCCTCTGAGCTGAGCCCTCCCGAGGGATTCTCTCAAACTATGCTGATCCCGCAGCTCTGTTTTCATTGTTAGTTATTTATTTTGAGCGTGGACGCACCTTCCTACAGCTGCATGACTGCTTTCTTCCTCCCTCGTGCAGTCTTGGCCCTCAGTTGCATCCTTCACCAGAAACAAGCTGAAAGCACAGCAGTGAGCGCAGCTTCCCTGCTCAGCTCCAACCCTGTGCACCTGTACTCTGCATCCCCAGGATTCTGCTTTATCTGAAGTTGTTTTCCTAAGGAGAAGGAAAGGCTTTCTTCCTGTCTCAGGGCAACTGCTAATAAAAATGAGAGTTTTCACAACTTTCAAACCCACTGTTAATTAAATGACTTTTCCCAGCGTTGCGTTTCCCTATCAAGAACAGGGCAGCCCGGAAAAGCTCTGTTTCTAATAAAAATGACTTTTTACACTTTTTTTTTCTCCCCCCCTTCCCTCCTGTTTTCTTTGGTTGCAGCTCAATGTTGTGTTCCATCCAATGATGCAACCCAAGGAGCGGCTGCGTTTGTCCTCCGCCCTCTGTGAGCTCTGCAAGGGGCCAAGCAGAGCTCTGCCAAAGCAGCCAGCAGAGCACAGAGCTGTGTGTGCAGCAAAGCTTTGCTGCTGCAGCAGTTGCTGTTGGGGTTGGGAGGTGGGGACGAGTTTCATGTAGCTTGAGTTTATCAGTGGCCCTGCAGCTGCTGAGCCCTGTGAGCACGGGCACTTTGTGTGGGTAGCAAGCCTCTCCCTAGAGCTGTGATTTTTTTGCTGTTGGGTGTGGGGCTGTTGAGGAGTTAAGCTGCTGCAGGCACCTTTCCTGTTTCTGGTTACGTTCTATGAATATTCTGCTGATATTCCTCCTGGGGATGTGAATCCAGACCATTTTGGCTGAGTGCAACCTGATGGGTCTCCTCCTTGTTAGCAGGAAGGTTTAGCCGGGGTGTAACCGTTTGGGTTTATCCCTGTGAAGCCCTTAAGATGAGTGAAACATCTGAGCCTTTTCTTTCTTATTTCCTTGTGTCAGAAGGTGTTTGTGCTCTGACAAAATTCTGAATGACTCATCAAGGACACTGGACAAATCTGGGTGCAGATGGGTCGCTTTGCAGATCTGTAGCAGAAGTCACCGCAGAGTGCTGTGTCAGCCACCAAGATTCCTGGGCTGTCTAAAAAGCCCTGCAGAGCACATCTTGCCACATCCTCATTGTCCAGTGTTATTCCCTTCCATGTGATGGCTGGAATGGCTGGAAGCCTTTCCGTCACCAAACAAAGGCTGCAGCCTTCCCACTGTCTTCCTTCCGCCCTTCTGCACGTTGTCGCTTGGGTGGCAGGAGATAACGCAGGATCTGCTCTTGTTGTTTCCTAACTCGGGGGACTGCCCTTTCTGGGCAGCCAGCATCCAGCTGGAAGGTCCTCCTTCGCCTCCTTGGAAAGCCACCAGCCTGACTCATATCCTGACTCGCTCTTTGGGTCTGGCTCATGGGTGTTGTGATGGAGCAGAGCATTGCCTGCGGTAGAGACCCACTTGGAAATCAGCCTTTATTTGCTGTGACACCACTTGACATCTCAGGTTTGAATTTGCCAGGTCTGCCGGACGTTGGGAGCACCTCTGGTTGTGCGGTGCCTTGGATGCCTGTGTCGGGAGCAGCGTGAACCCGTGCTGACAGCTGACCTGGGGCTGAACCTGGTGCAGTGATGCAGATGTTGACAGCTGTGCAGGATGCGATGACAGCGGGGTGGTGTCTGTGGGGTGGGGGGGGTTCACACCTCAGCTCACGCTGCCAGCTCTGCCTTGATCAATGGGGGAGGTGGAAAAGTTCCTCTAGAGGAAATTTGCTCTTTCTCTTCAAGCCCTGTGCTTCAACGCTGGTGGAGGGGGGGGAGTAAATTGGCCTTTTTATAGCATTCATATCTTTTGCTGTGTTTTATGGTAGCTTACTGCTAAATGGAACATCTGGTATTTGAAAGGGAGTGGGCAGGGAGCAGAGCAGACCGAGAAGGGGAGGAGCAGGAGGAGTGATTTGTGTTTGTGCTGCAAACACGGAATTGTCTGTGAAATCTGCTCGACTCCATGTGCATGACAAAAGCATTTGGCCCCATGGGAGGGAGGAAAAAAAATGCCCGAGCCTTGAGCACACATCAGCCTTGCTCTGGGGCTCACAGATGGGGGATGCTGCTCAGTCGCTCTGGGAAACACCGTTGCAGTGCTGTGAGGGTCAGGCAGTGCCCTCACTGAGCATCAGCAGACTGCTTTGATCTGAGACGTGCTTTAGAGACTGGGTTGCTTTCTAGGAAAGGCAGTTTGCTTGTGTTGAGTTTATCAGATACGTGTAGTGTGTGCAGGAGCGACTGCATTCATGGAAGGGTATAGGTTTGCCTTACAGGGTTTCCAAGGCAGGGTTCACCTCTGGCAGAAGCAACATGAGTGGGGAAGATACTTGTGAATGTAGCTGTATGTTTATATTTTGTTATGTGTTTGTGGAGAGCAATTGTGTCTCAAACCCACACACACAGCCTGGTGGTTCCCCAGGACAGGCAATGTGTCTGATACCTGGGGCAGCCTTGTGTGCCTACTGAGAGCCAACGTGCTTTGGGAAGCCCTTGTACACATCAGTGATCTTCCAAGAAAGCTGCTGGTGTGCCTCAGGAGGACAAAAACAAACAACTCTCGTCTTGGAGACCTGTGGGGGAATTGTGACTTTCAACAGCAAATAAAATCTATAGTAAACCCAGGATGTTGCTTTGAGGGGCTTCCCGCTTTGATTTTATAGCCCAGCTTCCACTTCTCTATCCGTGCTGCAGAGCTTTGAGCTGTTCTTTTGGGCTGCCAGGGAGGAGCAGGGCTTTCCTTGCGCACCGTTCTTTGCTTGTTGTGCTCAGCTCTGGCTCCAGTGCTGGCAGCAGGGAGCACCCAGAGGGCTGGATGTGCAGCGAGGCTCCTCCAAGAGGATTTTCCCGTGTTAGGTTGCAGGATGTGAAATGCAAGCATTGCACTGAGGTTTGTGGGGTCACAGCACCGGGTGCCAGGAGGTGCTGCTCCCAGGGGAGCGGTCATGCAGCAAGCTGGCCCTGCTCATCATCCCCATGATTCACCCCATAGCTCTCTGCGTGGGTCATCTCCTAATTGGGAAACCAGTTGGAGGCCCAGCAGCATGCCCTGCATTTGTGCAAATATTCTGTGTAATGCAGATTTTCTGTGTAATACTGTGCATTGCTGTGTAATTAATGGGCTCCATCACCACTGCTTCCCAGCGCTTTGCGTGGCACCTCTGTGCATCATCCAGTCAGCATCTCCCTGCTGGGAACTTGGTCTGAGGGTGGTTAAACATTCCCATCACCTGATAGCAAAGCACGTTTCTTGCAGCATGAGCAGCAACTGCGGTCGAAGGCCGTGAAGGAGGAGAGATGAGGCTGTGATAAGGCTGGGAAAGGCCGCTGGGGTTGTAGGGAGGCTGTGCTCTGCTCTTTGTAAGGTTTTGCAGCCTCATCATGTGTGGGTTCACGTCACAGAGCTTTGTCCGCACTGGGGAACGCCTCGATGCTTTTCTTATGAGTGACAAAGGTTAGAGGTGGTTCTCCTTGTCTGGGCAGCCTGATAATCTTGTAAGGCATTATGAGGAAGCTTTAATGGAGCTGCAGTGTCTGCTTGAGAGGGTTTTCCTTAGCCAGGTTGTCACAATAAGCATTTCTAATTAGACAGATTTAATTCCAGATCTTTGTGCTCCCCCACCCCCGCTTTCCCTCTTTAATTATGTTTGCTAACGTGTTTAACAGCTTTCCCTTCAGAAAAGAACAATTTATGCAAAGGTCATAAACAGATTCTGGCACTAATTACTCCAGGAGTTGCACGGGGGAAATCAACTCCGTGGGGAAGGCTAAACCTTTCTGGGCTACAGTGGAAGGGATTTCATCTGCACGTGCCCAAAGCTGGGCACCCACTCAACAGGTCAATCCATCCATGTTTGGGCCCAAGTTGTAAAGCTGATTTCTTTCAGTTTGGGGCCAAATTGATGAATGGCATTGCGTCCATCCGTGGTGACATCTGTGGGTGTTCCTGCTGGTGGGTTTTTGGTTCTGATCCGTTGTTGGTGTTTGGTGGAGGAGTGGGATGGATGTGAGCTCCTCCCCATCACAGCTGCTCACTGCCCAGCCTGGCTGCTGGGCTGGGTTAATGGGTTTTGTCACCTCTGCATTTTGGAGCAGCTGCAACATCTGTTCCGAGTGATAATAAAGCAGTGTTGAGGGGAAATTAGCATACAGCTGCCAGGGTGGGAGAGAATCTCTATAGGAAAAAAAAAAAACGGAATTTCTTGATGGAAGATGATGCCTCATTGCATTTTCATGTTTCCTGGTGGTTTTGGCAGCATGAGCAGAATCTGCTCCTTTGCAGTGGAGAAGGACAATGCCACAATATGGGCTTCTGATGGAAATTCTAAATTGAAGTGCCCCATGTTCTGGTGCTTCAGCCAAAACCTGGAGTCCTTCTGGCTCCTCTGAAGCTCCTATGGTGCCATGTCTCTTGGTGCTGCTCTTTGCCAATAACTTTGCATTGAGGACTGGCTCCATGCTGGCCATTAAACCCCATTTCTGTGGCTTTATTTCCCTGGTGTATTTCCAGAAGACTCGGACCCTGAAGTTCTGTGATGCGAGGATTTAATTCTTCCTTAAGGGAAGGCAGACAAACAGGCGTTGCCATCTCTGCTTTGGGGAAATGCGTAGAAACGCAACTCAAGTGCTCTCTGCAGTCTTGTAAACTTGAAAGCAAAGTTAAAATAAGCAAGGTTTAAAATGTATAAAGCGGAATATTGGCAAACAACAAGCGGGTGGTGTCCTGCATCCCCCCCTTCCTTGTGAGATAACTTAAAGGGTGGAGGTGGGGGGCTGCCTTCAGCATGGGGATCCACCAAAATAAAGCTGAAGGAGCGAACGGCATTATTGCTTAGGAGGAAAGCTGTGCTGTGCCAAGTGGGAAAGGAGGAACTGCTCGAATCCACCTCGATTTCTTCCCAGGCAGTTCTCCTAATGACAGTGCAGGCTGTGAAGATCCCTGAAGATAAAGATGAGGTACTGGGTAGTGTTGTTGCTCTGTACAAACCTGTCATACAGCCGCTCAGCACTGTTATTTGTACGGCTCCACTAGTGCCATGCAGGAGGAGCTCCCTGCAGGTGCCTCTGCACAAAGGGGTGTTTAACTTGTCTTTGTGCTGGAGGTAACATTAATCACTGCTTGGGTTTGTCTCTGTCAGAGCATCGGGCTTTGTTGCTCTGGAGAATACACGTGGAGCTGCTTCTTGCTTGCAGCACTTTGTTAGGGCTGTGTGAGCCCTGCTTGGTGCTGTGAGCATCCTCTCAGTGGCTCCGTTCTGGGCTCTGAGTTCTGCTGAAGTCCTTATAGTGCCCTCAGACTCGGGTAGGGAGGATGTAGGGGATGTGTACGTCCTTTATTTTTCTCCTTGGGTCCTCTGGCTGTTGTGGTTCCGCTTTTCCTGCTGTGAATGGCAGCTTTCCTTTGCCAATTTTCTTCCCCTCCTGCCTGTAAATAAAAGCAGAAACAGCAATAGGAAGGACTTGGTTCTGCCAGATGGTTGCAAGGACTCTAAAAAAGAGCAGGCGATTACAGATGTCGCTGTTTGCTTGTAGTGTTTGGGATCTGCAGGCTGTGTAGGGTGGTCCATTTGGGTCCAAAAATAAAAGTCCCAAAGCAGAAGATGGAAGGGCTCTGTGAAGGCCCTTCTGTTCCTGGGAAAGCTAAAACTGCATTTGCCTCTGAGGGCTTGCTTCCCCTCCGTGAGGCCCGCAGGTCTCCATCAACCAGATGCTGCTCACTCCCTGAGTCCTGAGGGGGGGGAATAATCTTCATAGTGCTAGTTTTCTTTATTAGTAAAGGGTTGCGTTTTGCTTCTTGAATGCAGCCAGAAGCCATGATGACTTTGTGTGGAATGTTCTTTATTCTCCCCTCCCTAAAAGACATCAGCAGTCGGAGAGCCGCTCCTCTCTGGAGCTCAAGGAAGTGCTGCTTTGAATAAGAGCTTTTTGCTTTGGAAGCTGCACCTCAGAGAGATGCTTTATTTCCCCTGGTGTTTATGGCCATGTAAAATACTCTGTAGTCTCCAATTCTGCAAAGTCTCAATTGCGGTGTGCGGAGGAGCGATTTATTCCTAACAGCTCAGCCTAATGTGTGCTGTAGTGATTTTAACAGGAGCTGGACCCGTCTTAATGTTTGCTGCAGAAAATCTAAAAAGCATCTCGTTGGCTGCTCAGCACTCCTAATGACTTCTGCTCGGGGTTGTGCAGAGCTCAGTGTGTTTTATCATAAAATCATAGAATGGCCTGGGTTGGAAAGGAGCACAATGCTCGTCCAGTTCCAACCCCCTGCTGTGTGCAGGTCACCAACCAGCAGCCCAGGCTGCCCAGAGCCACATCCAGCCTGGCTTTGAATGCCTGCAGGGATGGGGCATCCACAGCCTCCTTGGGCAACCTGTGCCAGTGCCTCACACAAATCAGTACACTTGTTCTTGTGCTGTGCAAAAGGAGGGTTTGGAGGTGAAGTGTGTACAGGGTGAGGCCGGTGTCGCAGCTCAGTGTGCAGCCAATTTGGAAGGAAATGGTGACATCTTCTGCATGAGCACAGCCCCTGAGCAGCACATCCCTTCTGCTGTAACGTTTGCTCTGCCTATGCACGGTCTGGTTGAGTTCTCAGTGTGTTGATGGAAGCAGTTGCTAAGAGGATTAATTTAAAGCAGAAGATAACTTTTCATTAGTTGTATGCAGCCTAAATAGTGGAAATGAGTTCATATTGGGTGGCTCCAGGAAAATAGCAGAGGGTTGCTGTCCAAAATGGACAAGCAGGCTGCATTTAACGGCATGGTGACACTTAGCCACGTCAATAAAGTAACTTTAATTTGCAGGTCACTGGGCTTTTTGTATTCTTTTAGGGCCACTGCCTATCCAGATGTATCGACCCGCTCCCATTTGAAGCTCTGAGCGTTGTCCTTCTGCGTCCTGCCCATTTCCAGTGCTGTGAAGTGGGGTGGATGGCTCTGGGAGGAGCGAGGGTTAATGGCTGTGCCGGGCTCAGATGCTGCTCCCCACTTCCCTGCCCCTTCTGCTGAAGCATTAGCGGTCCGGCCCAACAAGTCCCCAGGGTCTCATCTCCCTTCTCCACTCGTACCAAATTAATTAGACCAGCACAGCAAAACGAACCCATCCCTAACGCACTCCGCTCTGCAGATGCAATTACGCCCTTCTACAGAGTTTATTTTAGATATTCCAATTAGGAGAGTAAGCTGTGCTCGTGTGGGCTGTCTGCTGTAACTGTTGCTGTCTGGCTGGTAAATACATCATTAAATTCTGCTTTCAGGGGAAATGCTTGTCCTAGTGGAGCACCTGCGTGTGAGTGCACCAGGTCCATGCAGGGATGGGGAGAGGAGGCTTCTGAGCATAGCTGGCTCTTCACAGCTCACAAATTCCAGTTAACTTTTTTTCTTTCTTTTCTTAAATGAGTGTAAATTGAAGCATCCCAAGTGTCTGCTTTTCTACTGAAATATTTAAACAGTTTCTTTGTGGTAGGCTACCATACATCTTTGATAGCACGGGTTGTCACAGTATCAGTGGGTTTGGGAAAGACCACCAGGATCACCTAGTCTGAGCATCCACCCACCCCACCATACCCAATGGAGGACTCCCCTTGTGTGCTAAGTCAAAGCTTTAAGCTGCGTGGCCAAAAGCATTGGAGACTTTAAGCAAGAAGGGCAGAGCTCTGGGCAGCCTGGTCTTCTCATGGTTGGCAACCCTGCACATAGCAGGGGGGTTGAAACTAGAAATCATTGTGATCCTTTTCAATCCAGGCCATTCTATGAACTTCACCTCTCCCAGGTGTTTCCACCTAGGATAAATATCAGGGCAGGGCATTTGCTGGGCTGATTGCAAGGTGCTGGATTTCTGCAACTTTCAGATCCCTTTTTTTAAACGTAGGTGAGGTTTCTAAACCCACCTCTAGCCTTGTTGATGCCAGCACTGAATACTGTTGTGCTGATGCGGCAGAGAGGCAAGTGTTACAGGCTGGAAAGAGCAAGACAGGTATCGGATGAGAAAGTGGTGTTGATCTTGTTGTATCCCCAGTGTATTAATATAATGAACAACAGAAATATCTAGAGCCTTATTTCCCATAATCTGTGGGCTCTGTTCTCATTGCCGGTTCTTTCAAGCCAGGCATCAACTTTTTTTCAGCAGCTTTACCGATGGTTTACCTTCTGTTTTCATCACACACGGAGCACATTGGGTTGGGCACAAAGCTCCCCACTGTTTCCTTCGTTTTAGGACTCCCCCGGATGAAAGGTCATGGATGGGGATGTGCCCAGCTCCATGCCTGGAGCATGTGCTGTGATGGCTGGCGCTCGATACAAACACTCCTTTGAAACCTTCAGCGCTCAGTCACTGCATGAAGATGCCTTCAGTTCGTTTTGGCACTGAATCGTTTCACGCTTTGGGGAAACTTCACAGCGCAGCATTAATTTTGGCCGGAGTCTCTCGTTAAATCCCACTTTGCAAAAATAACTGGAAATGGAAAGTGATTGCTCTGTCTCTTTTTTTTTTCTTTTTAGTAGTGTGTTTTCTTCCCGTGGTGCAAACGGGGGTAACTGAGAAGCTGTAATGCTGGGCTTCAGTGGCGCTTGTCCTCTCCTTGCCTGGAAAAAGCCTCGTGCAAGTGATCAGTGTGGGGTCAAATCACAGCTATGGCATCTCTGAGTCCTTGGGTTTGGTGGATTTAGGGGCCTTTAGCTTAGCTCAGAGTAGTTAAACTTCAAACCTTTCACTCTTGCAATGAAAAGCAAAATAAAAAAAACAGGACAGACACAGTAGAGTGTCCAAATTCATTGGGATAGCAGTGCACAAAGCCCGGCTTCTTAAATAAGAACCTCCACAACCCATCATCACAGCGATGGCAGTGGGCTCCCCATCCTTCACCTGGTTGAAGTTCATCTTAATTTGTACCTCACATATGTATCAAATGGGATTTTTAACCTTCAGCTTTCCCATCTGGGCCTCCCAAGCTTTATGAGACTTACCGTTGCTATTCGGTTAATTAATTTCCTTGCAGTGTTGAGGGGTGAGGAACTGATACCCTGAATGCAAATCACAAAGTGCGCTTTGTGCACTAAGAGAAACAGTGCTAACGCCTGCATTTGTGGATGGTTTTCCTTTCCCTCATATAGAGAAATGCATTTGGAGCCATGAGGAGAGAGCCAAGTAGGATTTGGAGGCTGAATCGCAAGCCTGCTCAAATTGAAGACTCATGGAAGGCTTCTACTGATGCCTGGGCAGTTCTGAGAACTGAGCTGTGTTTTAAGACTTGGAACTCTTCTTTTGAATGTTGAATGTTTTCTGACCCTCTCTGCAGGGAGGAGGAGCTGAAATGCAGGGCCTTCATCCCAGCTGGTCGCTCTCCTTTCCCACTGTCCCTTCACACTGTGAAATGGGCACTTTGTCAGCAGCTTGCCCTGTTTTAATGGATGTGGCCAAAGGACACGTGGCTATGGTTCCTTATACAGAGGGAGGTGGTGGCAGAGACCTCCGTGAAGGCAAAGCACATTGATTGCATAAGTGCTCCAAGCTACATCTGTCTTGATGTCTGTTGCTTTATAGAAAGCAATTGAGTTGGACAAGCAAAGCTTGCTGTGCTAAATGCGTGCTGCCTGCTCCTGATTTACTTTCTGGTCTTCACAGAAGAGATCCCAATGGGACACACTGTGGCTCTGAGGTGAGGCTGGCATCCCTTGGGTCTCCCCTCTTGTCCTTAAAGATGAGTGTAACGCAGTAGGCTGTGTGTCTGGTGAATGTCCAAAGCAAAAGCTGAGCCACAAGCAAACAGCAGCAGAACGTGTGAAGCCAGAGGTGCTCTGGCTGCTGCGTGCAGCTCCCATGTGCCACCACGATCAGAGAAACATCCAGAGGCCCATTAAAAGCACATTGTGAGCTTAATCTTGCACGGTACAGCCTAATCTCATATGCAGGTCTGCATCAGCCATCTGCAATGTGAAGAGTAGGGCTCTGGTTTTAATTACTTGTTGAAGAAGAAGCTGGGGGATATCTTTCAGCATCATTACCCGGTGTCATTAAGCTCAGTTTTTGGACTGTTTGTTGTCTGCTTCCAATAATGCCATCCCAGTCCCCAGGGTGTCACTTAGGAGCAGTTTCTCACTGAGCCCACTGGCAGAGGGTTGGCAGCCTGATTTTAGCAAGGACACACAGGTAAATGTGGGCTTGGGCAAAGCCCAGCAAGTTGTCTTCTATTCTGCCAGGGCAAACCAGGGCTTCCTGTGCTTCAGCACTGATGTTGATGCTGAACCGTGATCTCTGGATCTTGTCAGGCAGCAGCAAGACTGGACAAATCACGATCCATTAAAGCCTTTCAGCCCCCCAGCATTGCCATCCTGGAGGTACCCAGAACAGCCTTTGCTGCGTATCCAATTTCTAAGATTTCTTGCTGACGCTTGTATTGAAATGACAGGATTTTCCAATTGTTCCATGCCATTATGCCCTCCATCAGCGATTTAAAAGGTAAAAGCTGCAACAAATGCAGGGTTATAAATATTTCTCATGGCTGTGTTCTTGCTTTTCAATCGCACTTTCCCTGTGTGCGCTGTGCTGCTTTGGCTCAGTGGGATGAATTGCGTCGGGAGATGGGTTTGTTCAGCACCTCTGATTCCTGGCAGGTAACCTGGCACTTCTTGCAGGGAGGAAAACAACACATTTGGTTGTAATTTCTGAGGCTTTGTGAAGGGGAAGCAAGTCTAATTGGAAACGGATCACCCCAAATCACGCCTGCGTGGAGAAATGATGCTTGAATAACGCAATGGCAGCTCGTACAAAGCTCTTGCCAGAAAAGTCTGCTGGATGTTGAAAGATTGCATGCCACTGGTCTGATATCAGAGCTTTTGAAATAAGATTTCCTAGGGGGCTTTAAACCAAAAGCGTGCAGCATCTGCAGCGAGACAGATGTGTGCCTCGAGCTGGGAGCAGGCCTGCCCCAAATGGCTGCACCGTCAGCTGAGGGTGGGCCAAGATAGCAGTGGGCACATAGGATTGGGCTCAGATGGAACTCATAAAGTTGATACAAAGGTCTTGAATTCAATGTGCAGATTTGGTTATTATTTCACGGTAGTCCGCATAGCAGAAACGATGTTGCAGTCAGGTATTACAGGCATCTAACGCAGCTCCTACCCCACGGTATGTTTCTAAAGTCAAAGCTTCTCTATTCAGCATCTTGGTTTTAAACAGAATAAAGGTTTTCTGCGTGTTTTATGAGCCAGCCCAGACTCGCAGCTCCTGCCCGGGGTTCCCTCTCACAGCTCTGGCCCCAGTGCTTGACGTGACAAGGGCTGATTTCCCCACTTGGCTGCCGTTGCTCCTCTCAGGGCATAGCAGAGCTGTTCTCATCTCTGTCCTGTCAAGAGTTCATCACGGCCCAATTCCTCACCCATCCCAAAGAGCAGAAAAACAATGACTGCTTGGAAAGTTCTGTGTAAGCATATCATTCTGGTGTAACCCTATATACAGTTACGTAATTACCCGTTTTCTTTAACAGCAGCTGGATTCTGCGTTACAATTTGATTGTCACGGTTGGGACAAGCCCTGTCCTAAAGCTGCTGGCCAGAATGTTTTGAATTTTCTTTGCTGCAAGCTCAGTGCGTGGGAAGGAGTCTGATTTCTTGATCAGCTACAATAATATATATATATATATATATTTTTACCTATGGTTGTGTTTCATGCATGATGAAGCATGAGCCCTGGTGAGGCAAATGCGAGCTTAGTTCTTCATGTCAAGAGCAAAAAGCCGAATGATTCCTGTTTACTCCTGGAACTGACCTCCCTGATGGAGCTGTGCCTCTTCCAGCAAGAGGAGAAATGAGCTGGGCTTAATGAGTGCAGCAGGGGACTCTGCTAAGGGTGACAGACATGGGCAGATGGAGCAGTGCCTCCGAGCCCCTGCAGCCTCAGACCTTGTGTCTCGCTCAGTCCAAGCCAGGATTTGGCAGTGTGCTGCTAATGTGCCTCAGAGGCAGCCCAGTGCTGCTCTTGTGTGGGAGAGGCTGAAAGAAGCCTTTTTGTGTTTGGTCTCTAAGGGCTGTGGATAAGGATGCAGGTCTGTCCCAGTCCACGAAGGCATAGCGCGCTGCTGCTGTCCAGGCTGGTCCTGCCATGCAGCACAAAAGCAGCCAGGGAGGAGTTTTCATGGACCAAGTGCTGATTTGGGATAACCCAAGGGCATTTGTCAGCCCAGGTTTTTCCAGGATGAGTAGGGATGCAAATCCTCTTCTATTTAGCAAACAGTGCTGCTTCCTCACTTTCCTAACACTAAGAATGTGGCAGGTTCCTCAAAGCTGTGCTGTCCTTCACCCAGAATTTCCCTCTCTCAGAGCTGGTGAAGACTTACACCTTCAGAAAGGATCAGGCCCATCTTCTTTTCCCAGAGCTTGTGCTTATTCCTTTGCAAATTTCTTCCTTAAAGACACCCTACAAGATCCATCTCTGGAGTATAATCAGCATGGAGAACTGAAGTAAGGTTTTCCAAATCCTCAGTGCCAAGGTTTCAGCGTGGTGGGTTTGCACCCTGGCTGCTCTTGTTGCATTTGATGGGTTTTGGCAGCCCTGGGGTTGTGTGGGCTGAGAAAGGCAGATGTGCAACCACCTCTGATAGAAAGGCTGGAGCAGTTGGGTGAAGCCTTTCCCTTCCCTCTGCTATGCTGGCTTTCCCCTTGGGACCTTTGCCTGCAGACCCGGGAGGACTTCACAAAGAGGGGAAATGCTGTCCCCGGCTGCGGCCAGCTGCTTTCTTTGGGAAGTCACAGCTTCCTTCCGCCCATTTACAGCCCCTGTGCATCGCAGTGGCAGCGCGGCTCTGCCGGCTCCCTGGCATGCTCACAGCAAACCTTCCTGGCCCTGCTGCCAGGGATGGCTCAGCTTCCCTCCAAGCTCAGGGAAGGTCATGGATGCCGTCAGAACGTGGCCCCTTAGGATGTAAAGATTGTGTTTTCATTCCCTTACCCTAAACCACAAGGCATTACCCCGTTCCCTCCTCCAGCCCTGCGTTGTCATCTTGGGTTCATCAGACACCTGATGGGGGTTTTGTTCTGGATATTGCTCACTTTTCTCTGAAGGAACACGTGTAGTGGGTGAAGTGAGCTTGCTGGCTCAGCCTGCAGCAGCCCCTGAGGGTTTGGGGTCAGCAGAGCCCCCATAGGATGCAACAGGTTGGGCTTCTGCAGCTCTTACAGCGCTGGCTGGGCCTACAGGGGGACTTTCCCCTGTGTTTTCTCTATGTGCACGTCAGTGCATTTCTTCTGCACCTCTGAGTAATGTGGATTTAATCATTTGATGCTACGCTGCATCTCTCATTCTTCCCACGTCCTCAGAACATCAGCCACCTCGGCGGTGCTTGCCCTCAGTCCCTCCTTGTTTCAGTAATTGATGCTTTGTGGGGAACCCAGGGGCTTTGCTTAATGTTCCTGCCGACTCTGGCTCAGGAATGACTTCCAACAGTACTTGTGTCTGTAACTGAGCTTTGTGACTTGGGTGAATTTAATAGGTTACTCTGGGACCTCCCACTATTGCTTTTTGTTTGTTTGTCTTAAATTGATTTTACAACGTTCTGCATATTTGGGCATCCAATACAGAACCTCTGTATTGTTCTCTGAGAGACCTGCCTGGAAGCCCACACGTTGTGAACAGCAGCAGTTCCCACAGCTGCCCAGAGCTCTCTGCTCACCATACCTGTGCAGGAGCAAGGAGAGCAGCAGGCACAAAGCAGGGCAAGGGCTGTACCAGGTTCCTCCTGCTCAAAGCAGGAGCTGCTAATGATTGTGTGCTGTCCCTGGAGGATGAGACTTCAGTGACATCTTGAGAGCTGATGCTCCTTGCTGGGAAGCACCTTGGCTTGCTTCTGCTCTTCCCAGTGACCAGTAATTGTTGTTTGCTAGAGGAGATGATTGCTACCCCTCAGGTGCTCTCCTAGGGTTAATAAGGGCTTGTGGGTGGTGGTGAGGAGACAAGCTGTGGTGAAGGTCAGTGCTTATCGGTGTTTCGGTCTCGTTAATCAGTCTTGCTAAGTGGAATTTGCCCAGTCTGTGAGGCTCTGAAATGGGGAGAAATAATAGCACTAAATTGTTTGAAAAATAATTTTGTTCTCCACTTCTCAGTAGATAAATCTGCTGTCCAACAACCTGAAATTTAATCTGTCCATCTAAAGTAATTGATGAGCTGCGACTTGAATCCAAATGTGAATGGGAGGGGAGATTTTCTGCAGAGATGCTTTTGTATCACTTCTGCAGCTGCTGCTTTCTGCTAGAGACAATGGGATGGGGCAGGGGAGCACCAGAGCTGCAGAAGGTGCAGGGCTGCTGTTTGGAGCGGGACATGAGCTTCCATTGTGCTTGTGGCTTTAATTACTGCTCCCAAAATTCACTGGTAAAGCCTTGATGTGGGGGAGAGCTAGACCAGACAGAGATATTTGGAGAGATAAGGAGGTAAAGGTCATAGTTTAACGAGCGGTGGTCAATGCAGGGTTCTGGTAGCTCCAGCCCTGTGGATCCTGATGGGCACTTGGATGCTCCTAGACTTTCTCACTGCTCCTGACTTTGAAACAAGCAAAGGGAGTGTCAAGAGTTCTGTGCTTCAGCTGGATGCAGGCCTGCTTGTGCAAGCACCTGCATGGCTCTTATCTGGGCTTCGTCACTCTTGTTGCCTCTCCAAGTGTTAAAGCAGCACACGGGGAACTCAGCGTGACTCGAAGTCAGCCCTTTGTTTTCTTAAGAGGTTTAGACTGCTGTGTACCTGTTTCACCACTGATGATTGCAAATTCCATATTTTCTCAATGAGAGCTTTTTTCCTTTCCCGTTTGTGACGGCCGTGATAAGCAGATGCTCACAGCTTCCCCATTGAGGGCTTTCTTTTCGCCTGGTGTGTTTGGGCTGTGTTGGAAGTCAGATAAGAGGAAATCTGACATCACAGTCAGGAAGTGCTAAAGAAAGTCGCTTTCGTCATTCGTCATAGGTTATCTACAATGGTGAAGCTGCAGCATTCCTTGCATGCTGCAGGGCCCATTTAAAGCCCACGGCTTTGGACCAGGTTCAGCAGCGTGGCTCTGTGCCACCCGGAGTTATTGTACGTGGCTGCAGAGCACTAACCCAGCCCTGCAATCACTGCTTCCCAAAGAGACCAGCTCTGAAAAGCTGTGAGCTTTCACATCCCACACCAACAAACCACCTGCCCCACTTTTTCCTTTCCCTAAAATTCTATCATTCGGTTTCTCTCAGGGATCCCAAGCCTTTCACTAGGTTTGCACCAGCCTGAATGTAGGAATTGGGGTCTGCTGATGAGCATTTTCCAAATCCCACCCTGGGCTGTTTGGTTGCTGAGCAGACACTGCAGCATTCACAGGCTTCAACCCAGAAGCTGCTGAGGAACTTCTATGCGCAGGGCTGCTGTCATGCCATGATGTGATGCTGAGATTGCACTCGCTGAGTTTCTGCAGGGCTGGTGGCAGTTTGTTTACCTCTCTGCAATGCAGCGCACTGAAAAATAAGCAAATCTGTTCTGAAACTTGGCAGTGCAGGTGTTGGGGCCCTTCTGCAGCCAGCATGGCTCAGGGGCTGTGGTCGCTGCTCATTACCCACCCCAGCAGCTATTCAGGGCATTCTGTTTCTCCAGATGTTTCTTGCTCCCATTGCTGGGCCTTTGCAGCGTGTCTTTAAACAGATGATGGGGCTCTTCCGTGATGCCTGTCATCCCTTCCTCGATGCTTGTCACTGTGTGAGCTCGGTGGCTGGCTGTGTGCACATGGTGTCTTTCTCCTGCTAACTCAGCAGCTGGTGGCCTGATGGCTCCCAGGTTGGAATTGGGTGAGCAAAGACACTTGGACACAGCCTGTGTTGGAAAAAGTATTTGGTTCTGTCCTTCCTTAGCAGGGACAAACCAGGGTTGGGAGCCCTGCCATGGTGTGCTCGCATGCTGTTGGAAATGGTCAGGATGAGGCATTTCATTGCCTTGGGCATGCAGTCTCTGAGATCTCAGAAAGGAGGCGGTGTGAAGCTGGAGCTTTTCATGGAATCAAAAATGCATTATGTGGAAGGTTCAGGATCTAGCATCCTCCACCTCCAGCTCAGCTGAATACCAATGCTGTGCAAGTCTATCTGAAGTGAGCCCTTCAGCCATCCCTTCTCCCCAAGCCCTGGGACCTGCAGGGGTGCTCTGCTGAGAAATGCCCCTTGCTGTGTGCAGTTGTGGCTGTAACCTGTGCCAGTCACGTTCAGAACTGGAGGCTGAGAAGGATTTAAAATAAACACGTGCTTTGAAATCTGAAATCAATGGTGCTGCCATGTGAGAGCAGCCATAGGCCTGCTGCAAGCAACCGGCGTGCACAGGATGTGAATTCCTGCAGGCACCCAAAAGACAAAGTTGTTTCATAACCCGTATCAGCAAGAAGTTGTAAAGCGGTTCCAAAAACCCTTTCTGTCTAGACAGGTTATATTTACGGCAGCATTTATGTGAAATAGAGGAATGCCCCAGAAAAACAGAATTGTTTTCAGTTTCTGCCTCTGGTGCTTGTTTGTCTAATGAGAGCACTGATGTGATGGCTGTGCCCGGTGCTGGGAGCTCAGCTTCACGTGGAGGGGCTGAAGGGGAGGAAAGGCGATGGAGTGTGGGTGAATCCATGTGTTGGGAATGAGGTGGTCCTGCAAATCCATCAGCACCGACCTGAAGCATCATCCTAACGGCAGTGATGCTGACGTGCTGCAGTTGTGCTTACAGATGTAGTGAGTACAACTTGTGCAGGGAGCTGCCAGCAGGAGTGTGTTGGAAATGGTTAAAAGCTCAGCATTGGGCTTCTGTAGCCCCTCAGCTGTAATTTATATTTGGGTTAAGGCTTGAAAGGGAAACATTCTAGCTTGAGCTTTCCAGCCTTTCCGCAGTGTTACCTTATGTTTGAACTGTGAAAGTTGTTTTTCAAAAGGGTGTTTGTTTCTGCTGTGCAGCTGAGAACACAGAAGTCCTATCAGGGCACCAGGAGCCCGACTTCTCCAGGAACAACAAATAAACCAACGCAAGTGTTTTTCAGTGCAAGTCCCCAAGTTCCTATTAACTTGTCTCACACATGAATTTAGCTGGGGGAAATCTCCATTCAAATCTGTGCCCGTCTCGCTTATTTTTTTTTTCTTCTCCCTTTTATATTTTCCTTTCTCTCAGTTCCTCTGCTTGAAGAACATCCGAACCTTCCTAAAAGTGTGTCACGACAAGTTTGGGTTAAGAACCAGCGATCTGTTCGACCCCTTCGACCTGTTTGATGTGCGGGACTTTGGCAAGGTAAGAGCACAGCGCCTGGGGGATGCGAGGGCTCAGTGCTGCTGCAGCTCTGCAGGTTTGTGCCATGCTGTCGTGAATGTGGGAAGGCTTTGTGATTTTTTTTCTGAGCAAATTCTGTGCCTTAACCCATGCATCTGGCTTGCAGTAGCTTGAATATTTGGGGGCTGATTCTGCTGTGTATTAGTGAATTAGGGGAGCAAGCAGTTGAGCTTTGTTCAGGTTGCAGAGCCTCTGGGATCAGGCTGTAAGTCCATGGGAGATGGCTTTTTTGGGGGGGGATGTGCTTCAGGGTTTTCCCCAGGTGTGTGTGTGCAAATCATGCACTGTCCACCCCAGCTGCTGCTTCTACCACGAGCACAACAGCCGTACCGAAATCACTGTCAGCTCTGCGATGGGGCGCAGGAAGTTTCTGAAGTGGTCAGAAAGTTTCACGCCAAGGCAAAATTAGCAGCAAAGTGAAAAATGCATGTGGAGGGTTCCCCCCCTCACTACCCCCATTGGGTGCTGGCTCTGTTGGTGCTTTGTCACCCAGACAGGGGGGGACTGAGCGCATCCTGGTGTTGTGCTGCAGCTGATGGGCAGCACTGAGTGCTGTAGGAGCCCCAGCTGTGAGGGAGGAACATCCTACGTGGTTCTGATAAGAGCCTGTTGTTCTGCTCCCTTTGGTTCTGACATGTAAGGCATCAGGAGTGCACTGTTACTCTGATGGATTTGGAGCTCAGGGAAGCTATTACATGGGACAACTGCTATATTCTGCAGTGGAAAAGGTGTGAAAAGATTTATTAAAGCTCTCTCTCTATTGTTTTACCTCCCTGTAGCTGCCAGGCATAAGCTGCTTGAAGGCATCTTCTCCTCCTCCGATTATCCAAAGCGTAGATTTTCACTGCTGATGGGGATGTATTATTTGATATTTATTGCCTAATTTATTTCTGGACCATTATCTGGAATGTGCAATCACAGGAGCTTGTTTTATGAGTTTTTTAATTTATGAAATACAAGGCAGCTCTTGTTGCTCTGGGAATAGGAATGCACAGAGGGCACCTTTTGGGCTGGGGAAAGAAGCGCCGCTAATTAAAACGCTGCTTTATTGTCACGTTTCTCTCGCTCTGTGCTGCTTCACGTCACCATAGGAGCCCACGAGCAGAGCCTGGTGGGATGCAACTCCTGGAACGTGTCAGCTGAGCACAGCTTTGTTTCCTTTGTGTCCTGGTTTAGCTTCTCCTGACTCCTCCTGTTTACTTTTCGGAGGTCATTGAGGACTTTGCAGCCTTTGGTCTGTAGCAGGGGAAGCAGATGATGCGCTGTCGGCTTTTAACCCGTAACAGTGCCGTTTTTGTTGGTTTTTAAGAGGCTTTGGAAAGGAAAAAAAACTTATCACAAACTTCAGAGGGACCCAAGCGTGCTCAGTGGCTGGGATCGTGCTCGCTTTAATGCGCCCTGTCTTCAAACAGCCTCACGTGGTTTGCGAGGCACAGGTTCTGCGCACTGAAATCTC
Organism: Lagopus leucura; assembly: GCF_019238085.1. Classification (NCBI taxonomy): domain Eukaryota; kingdom Metazoa; phylum Chordata; class Aves; order Galliformes; family Phasianidae; genus Lagopus; species Lagopus leucura. The sequence continues at coordinate 3,322,515 of NW_024962275.1, forward strand.
TTCCTGCTGTGGCTGTCATGAGTTCGGTGGGATGTCAGCTGCCCCGAGTCCCTCTCAGAATGTCCCCATTGTCTTTGCCACCTTTCATTCCCACTCGATCCTCAGATCTGCGTTCAACAGCGGCAAAGCAAATAAACAGGGAAAAATCTGCAGCTGACCGCAGCGCCTTTCCGCCTTTGAGCCGCAGTCCTGTGAGCTGAAAGAGCCTTCAATTCACGTTCCCACTGGCCAAAGGCAGACTTCACACACAAAAAATCCTCCCCCAAGCCATTCATTACTTATACCAGTAGTGCGTTTTGGCCTGTGAGACGCTTTGGCTGTATTAGAGACTTTCAGAACGGTGCGTAGGAATTAAGGACTGTTTAATTACATAGGGAGCAGTGCTGGGTGGTTCCTTTCTGAGGGCTTGAAAGCAGTTATTTCTCTCTTCCAGACCTGAAGGCTGGTTAGACAGCAGTCACCGACAGCACTCAGACTTGCTGAAGTGTGATTAGCAAACAGAATGTGGCAGTGGGGACTCTCATCCCTCTTTGGGCTTTAAGCTCAGGAAGTCGCTGCTTCCTTGCTGCCAGCAGGAGACCAGCTGGAGAAATGGGATCGCTGGCCATGTGGGCTGCTGCAGCCCAAATCCCCACGGGGCTGAAAAGATCCATCTCAGCCTTCGTGGGATGTTGGGTAATTGGCAAGTGCGGGCTTCTGCGGAATGGATGTGTCATGGTTCTTGTAATCGGGGCTGCAGTGTTTCCCAGTTACCCCAGGGAGCTGAAGAGCCAATAGCTGCTCACAGCCAATATTTTCCTGATGTCCAGTTGTTTGGCAAGCCCTCTGTCGCAAGGGGAGGGCTTTGCTTCACAGCATAGGTTGCCAAAAGTGACCTGACTGCCCACATTTCCAGTTTGTAAACGCTTTAAAAGACCAAATTGTTTAAAAGAATACGTTGTTTTCTACAAGTTGTATCGCATCTTTGCTTGGGTTTGAATCCTTTTTCCTTGCGAGGAGCTCAAAAACCATCATCCACAATAGGATGTATGAAACTGTACGTATAAACTGCTCTATGGTTGCATTGACTGCAGGACGAGGTGGCACAGCTATGCCTGAAATGAGGGTCTGGCATTGCACGGGTGCTGTGCCCATTCCCTGCTAACACAGCCCGGCTCCTGGAAGAGAAATGAAATGAAATAAAGCCTCAGTGCTCGTGTACAGCGTGGTGCTGCGCTGCACTTCATGCACATTTAATAGCAGCAATGATATAAAACACAACTCTTATTGGACTTGCTAATTTATTGGCACAGACTACGATGAGATAAAATGTACATAAATATGGATTAAACTCTTTATCACTCTATTAGTCAGCATGATAGCAGCAAGGTTCATTAAATGGAGTTACTCATTTTCAATAACTTGCAGTAATGTACCTTTTTTTTTTTTTTTTGGAGAAATATAGTTCAAATATTCATAAACCCACAGAGTGTGCTGTTTATTAGCCTCCCACTCCTCTCTGCTTTCCTGATGTATGTTTAATTGTCATTGCTTTTCTTCAGAAGTTCTTGGGCTGCTTGGAACGAAGCTGCACCCCGCGTGCTGCGTACATACAGCTGCCCCATGGGAAGGGACGGCAGCACAGTGCTCCCCTTCTTGCATCCTTTGCACCATCTCAGCCACTCAGTGGCTGCTCCGTGGGGCTTGGGTGCATGTCCAGAGAGGGATCCTATGGAGGCTGATCTGCTGATTGCTCCGTAAGTCGCAATATATGACGTGTGCAGTGGGTAGGATGAGATGAGAGCAGCGTTCCCCAAAAGAAGGATGTGTGCATTTCTTCTAAGCTCCCATGGGAGCAGCAGTGTAACCAGCCTGCAAAGAGTACATGGAGATGTGCGCGCTGCTGCTTGTTTAACTCTGCATCAGCTTGGATGTTGGGATGGAAAAAACAGCTGGGAGAGGACGAGTTGGTTCTGTGGGTCTGCTTTGGGGTGGGTGGTGCTTTGCCCGTGGTCAGGGCGCACAGAGCTGAGCAGTGCAGGACGCAGGGGTTGTAGGCTGCTCCTTGGCTTACAGGCTGGCTCGCAGCAGGTGCAGTGAGTCCCACAGATGTTTTTGACCCACGCACCAAAATCGCGCACAGGAAACCCTGACGCTGAACTTCCCTATAGCAAATAGGGGCGAATGAATTGCTGATCTCTGTGGCTAGCCAAGCGTGCACCAGGTGCTGCGTTCTGCTGCACAGACCTCCTGCCATGCTGGCCATTGGAGCTGTGGCTCCAACTGCTGTGAATTTCCCCCAGCTCTCTTATGGAAGCTGGAAGCCAAGCTGTGTTGTGCCCTGTGGTGTCTCCTGTCCCCAGCTGGCTGAGAGCAGAGGCTGTGCCCCTCCCCACCCGCTGGTGGCCCTCCGGCACTCAGCCCAGCACAAGCTTCTAGCTGCATGGTAACCAATTAGCTCTGCTTTTTCCCTTTCCTCTCTCCCCTACTTGCAAATCTGCACTGTTTATAGATGCACAGCTTTTCGGTGGAACCGAAAGAGCCAGAAATGTTTGTTCTGGGAAGCTTTGCTTTCTCTCCTCCCCTTCCCCCCTCCTTCCCCCTTCTTGGCTGCTTTCCCCAGTATTTTTCCAAGGGGTCACATTAAGGGGTATTAAGTTTCAGATCAAACAAGCATGGCAGGATCTTTCGTAACTCCCATGGTCTGCATGGGAGCGCTGTTCTCAAAAAGCAGCTGGGTGTTGCAATGTGTGAGGAATCCAAGGTATCGATCAGGACATGCATAAATGCATATTCCTAATGTGTAGGAAATTGATTTTCCTTTGGTTCCTTCACTTGGCTGAGTTCTCCTTGCAGTCATATTAGACAAGATTGGGGCGAAAATCATGTTTTTTACTTTGGAAAACCTTTGAGCAATAAGACATCCACGTCTCTGCCTCCTCAAAGGGTTTTCCTATTGTTTAAAAAATGTCTGGTTGCATTTGACCCCTGCAAGATGTTTTTCCTTTATTATGTCATCGGGCATTTGTGACTTAATGACTTGGTGAAGATCATCATGACTGAGAGATGTCCCCAGGCAAAGTGAGTCCTTCTATACTCAGTGCTGCGTTGGTGCATCTGGCATCACTTGAGCTCAGCTGTTCTGTGTGCATTGGCAAAAGGAAGGAAATCTAGCCCGGGTCGTGTCATTGAAAGCAGTCCTGGGATAAAAGGAGGTTCTTATTCCATGATGATCCAGGGCTCTGCTGTTTCTTTATTAAAATCTTCCCTATGTTTCCTAAGCTCTTGGAACTGCAGCATCTGATAGTGAGGTTGTCTCAAGGCCAAACGCTTCAGTTACACAGAATAATTAACATTTCTTGAAGCAGATTAACGTGTGGGTGTAACCCTGTGTAGGCAGAACGCACCAGAAGCGAAACTCTCAGCCTGAAAGCACTGACACGACCAAATGCCACCAACCTGGGGCAGCTCTGCATCCTCCCCCTTTGGAACAGATTTGAGAGGAAAAAAAAAGGCAAAAAACCAAAAAAAAGCTTCTGCAGGAAACAGATTCCAAAGGAGAGCAGGCACCAATTGGTGCATCATTGCCCCGTGCCTCAATTACCCACTGTGATGGTGGGACCTGCTGCCAGGGGAGGGGACAGGTCTTGTGTGCATGGAGCAGGGGGGCCTACTTAGGGCTCCTCCTCCATTGGCCCTTTGCATTTGGACGGTCACTTGTTTGAATAGAAGCGTTAATGTTTCACAGCAAATCAACATTGCACAAAGCAGGGAAAGAGAGATGGTGCGTGGAAAGCTCTGCTGCTTGGCGAAGCGTGGGTTTGGTGAGGTGTGTGCTCAGCTCTCCCAGCAGCTCCTGCCTTTCCAACACAGCTCCGTGCACCAGGGCTGCCCTCCTGCTGCCGCTTGCTGCCAGCAAGGCTTCTCCTTTCCATCCCCCACTCATTCAAGTGAATTAAAAAAAAAAAAAAAGAAAACAACAACAAAAAAAAGTCAGCATGTCGGAGTATTTTGTTCCACTCTTTCAAAATGGGCTGCTTGTTTGTCCTTGGAGCGAGTCCAGTTTTTTTTTTTTTTCTTTTTCCTCTAGAAAAGAGATTTCTTCTGCTCTCTCTGTGCTTCCCATGCCCAATCCCATTGGGTGCAGGGTGGTGGGGGCAGAGGATGGTGTCATGGACCCCGAGGCACTGACATGGGACTGACATGGGTGGTTTGACTCCGCTTGCAGTGCTGGCAGGGAGCAGTGTCCTTTGAATTGGCTTGAAAAGCTTCTCTCAGCATCACAGGTGAGGTCAGGGTGATGGAGACATCTGAAAGCCATCTGCGTGGGCTGTGTAATGCTCTGAACTCATCTGCCCTTTGGGAGAGCTGCCTCTGCCCTTCTAGCTCTTGCAAACTGCCAGGGCTTGAGGTGGGTGAGGAAGAGAAGGGAGGCACAGGGGCTGTACAAGTGATGATGCTTTGCTGATGAGGTTAATGAGCCTCAGTTGGTGATGCTGCAGTAAGTTCATTTATGTTCTCAGTCTTAATGGGGTGCATGTAAGTGTGGTATTTTCCTCTTCAGCATCATTTTCATCCTACTAATTACATATTAAAGCATAATTGTGTTAGCAAGGAGGCAGCCCTAATGCACCCTGGGTAAAGCTAATGGTGTGGGCACACTCTGCTATTTGTCAGGGTTCCCTATCCCAAGCCTGTCTTTAGGAATTTCAGGAATTTTTGCTCCAGTGTGGAGCTGGTAAATGTTTGCAGTCATATCTACTAAAGAATAAGGCAGTGTGGGAGAGGCTGGCTTTGGAGACTTCTCCCTGGCTGACAGATGGTGGGGATTTCACAGCCTGTTCCTTAAGTTTTGAAAAAGGTGGTGAATATTTCAGAGGAAGGAGCTTATGTGCAAATGGGCTGGAAGTAAGGCCAGCAATTTTCGTGTTCTCCTGGGACTCGGATGGAGGATCCCTTCCAGTCCCCAGCCAGGGCTTCATCCTGCTGCCTTGCTGCCAGCAAGCAGTGTCAAATATCAGGGGGAAAATGAGAAGCCATCACACCATACGTAGAGCTTCCAGTGTTGGTGTCACCGGTGTGCACTGAGAGCTGAGGATCCCATCTGCAAGCACTGGTTTGGGCAGCAGGATGGGATCTTCTGGGTGCTTGCAGAGCCCAACCAACACAAGGTTGGTGCTGGAGCTCTGGTGTGGGAGAGGAGCTTGCAGAGGCACGGTGTGATGCAGTGGGCTCTGGAGCATCGCTCCCTTCTGTCCCTACAACATTCCTGAGTCTGATGGGTGCAGCCGCTCTGCAGCGGCAAAGAGAAATCCCGTCTTCCAAACCAGTGGACTGTAAAGATTATTGAAAAAAAAAATTGAATATATTTCTCTCATGCGGAAATAGTGCTTTAGTTCCTGTACATAGAGATTTATCAAAAGGACCTCTGTGCTCCAGAAGCAGCGCTGAGATCACAGTTCAGTGCAGATGTGAATTGAACTGAGTCCCACTTCGTAAGAATATGAATAACCATTGTACAGTGGCAGTGTATCTTGAACCCTATGCGTCAGTTCTGCTCTCAGGCTGCTTTTGGAGACGCTAGGTTTTCACAGCAAATTAATTAAGAAGGATAAAAAAAAAAAAAAAAGTAAAAATAAAGCAAACCCAAATTTTCTGGCTCTTGGAAATAACACAAAGTTGGCTACGAGGGCTCTGTGATGTTGGTTGCTGGGGAGCAGCAGCAAATGGAGTCCAGCAGTCCCTGCAGATGTCAGAGATGGATCCGTGTAGGTCTGTTTGGCTTTGTTTCCTTTCTCAACTGGGATGTTTGGTTCCGTTATAAAAGATGCTGGATGGGAAGCTAATTTTAAGCACTTTCAGCTAATGCAGCTGTTGTGGGTGTGCTGATTTTGTAGGCCTTAGCTGACAGCTCCTCCTTGGAGATTTGGTTTCTGGACCAAGAGCTCAATGGGATTAGATGTTTATGGTGTATTAGATCACACACAGAGATTTATTAATCAGTAGGTGATGCTGTGGTAGGGCCTTGAATGGTCTGGAAGGGGAAAAACCCGTTGACCTCGGTGGTGTTTTTGAGGTAAAGAAGAAAGGCAGGTCAGGGTCACCAGCCCATGTTTGATCTAAGCACCAGACTTTATTTAAAAACATACATGCATAGGAAAAGCTGCAGTTGGGAAGGAGAAAAACTTCTGGTTAAAATCCAACCTGCAGGGAGCCTTGCGAAGGGCTCTCACCTCAAGGCTCCACTGTTTGCTCAGCCCGTTTCCTCCATCAGCCAAACCCCAGCACGCTGCCTGCCGCCCGTCCCATCACCTTTGTTCATAACATTGTTCTAATTACTGGAGTGTGAAGAATTGACCCTTCAAATGCCTCTTGGCAAATTCCATTTGCGCATTGATGCTGTTTGTCTCGCCATTAGGGCTGGCTGTAGTGGGGCTGTGGTCTGGGACTTCTCTGCCCTTCCTGGTGGTTGGGAAGGAGGATCAGAGGGGTGATCCCTTCTGTTGGGCTCCTGTTGGGGTGTGTGTTGGCCATGTCCTTTCTCCTACTCCAGGCCAGCAGAAAGCATAGTTCTGGGGGACGTACATATCTCTACCCCACTGTATTGTGCAAGAATTGAAGTCCACTGAGTACACTTGGGCACTAGAGTAATGGCTCTGCCATTGGGGCTGTGGACCCATTGGGTGCAAGGACCCAGGAGCAGCTGGAAATGGGCTGCAGGAGTGAGGTTCTGCAGGAAGCCAAGCTTTTAACCCAAACTGGGATGTCTGCAGGGGCATTCTGATGTATGTATCCTCTGCTTGCTCATGATAGCTGTCCCTTGAGGAAGGGGCTCAGTGCCTTTGTCTGGACCTTTTGGCCCTGGCTCAGAGCGGCAGACTTGCACACATCATTTCTAGAGGACTTTTGGTTTTTAAGTGGGTAGGGAGCTCTTGAGTAATGCTTTGGGCTCTTCCTGCAGTTGTGAGGGGCTAAAAGCTTAAAAATAAAACTGAAAGCTCAGTTAGCAAGTAATTGCAAGGTTCCTTGGCCTAAGGCTTTAAGAAAAATGCCAAGGAGGAGGTTTTCTCCCTAATGTTAGAGAGTGGGCAGCTTTGGACCGGCTCCTGACTCCTTCAGCACTTACGGTAGGTCTGTGCAGCTGCTGTGAAATTACAGGTTGCTGCTGTTTGGGTTTCCGTCATCCCCAAGAGTGCCTTGGCAACACAGGAGCCCAGGCCAGCAAGTCCTGGAGAGGAGAGCTAGGATTGATTGCAGAGGTTGTCCTCCCCTGGACCCCATGTGGGGCTGCAGCCAGTTTCTGGTATATAAGGAAGTCTAATTGCCCATTATGGGAGTGCTTGATGCACACACCGACCCTTTGTAATGTGCCTCTTCTTGGTCAATGACTCAGGGAAGAGCAGTTATCCTTCAGAGGAGCAGCAGAGCCTGAACCTTCACTTCATTACCATGCTGTTGTGTCAGCTGCTCTGTTTTAGCCCTGAAAGGGGAAGAACTAGAAAAAAACACGGGAAGGTTGTGAAGTCCCGCCTCTGGCTAAGCAAAGGAGAATGGTTTGTGGCTGGAGATGCTCAGCGTAGGCTTCAGCAGTTGGCCTAAATGATCTCAGTCACCTTTTCAACCTTGACAGCCCTATGGTTCTTGCTTTCACTGTGGCAGAGCCCAGCACAAGAGAAAAGCAGTGCTGGGAGCCCTGGGAGAAGAAAGTGGCACTGATGGAAAAAGCTGTTGGGCTGCGTGAGGTGGAAACCTCCCCAGCACCGTCTGCAGCGGGCACTTTGCTGGCACCTCGTGCTTACAGGGGTGTTTCTGAAGCTGTGTAGAACCCACGTTTAATTTCAGCTCCTCCCAGACACTTCTCCAGCTCTGTCTTTGCCACAAATTGGTTTGTAAAGAGGCAGCGATCGATTGACATGAAGTGGGCACAGGTTCTTGTTGGTGAAGCTGTGGGGAGGACAAGTAGATCTGTAGATGTCAGTGGTTTTGCTCAGGTCTATTTCTAGCTGTGTTAAATGCATTTTTTCTTACCCTGTTTTCTTAACATAAGCAAGTAAATGCCAAAACATGGTACACTAAGGGAAAAATGAGGCACGGCTATCAATCTGAGCGACCCTGCTCAAAGGAAGGTTGGGTGAGAGACATGACTGGTGGTGCCCATTGGGGGTAGCAGTGCAATTGGACCTCAGGTTTACCTGTGTGTTTAGTAAAGCTGGTCAGAGGAATGATCAGAGATGCAAGATTTGTACAGGGAAGGTTTTCCTTCCTGTATGTTTGCCTTCTGGGTGATGCAGCAGGTGTGAAATGGGAGGAGGGTATTTGCATGAGTGTGGAAGCCTATCCAAGTGATGGCAGGAGGAAGGGGCAATGCAGAAATCGTGGCTGGAACCAAGCTAATGAGGGCTTATCTTGGAGATTAACTGAACTCTTCTCATTGTTTTGCTTTTCCTGCCATGAAAGTGAGTGCCCTGAACAGAATTACTCCACGGCTCTGTTCCATCTGGGGGAGATTCAATAATTATGATAAACCCATTTAAATTCCCCTTTGTGTTTTGGAGAAACAGTAACGATTCCCCTGGTGCCAAGCCTTCTTTTGCTTTGTTAATACCTGGTTTTTGAGAGTTTCCTTTTTCCTTCCCTTGCTCAGGGCTGTGGTTTCGGGAAGCTCTTAAAGAGATTTAGGGAGTGCACACGCTGTGTGCCATCAACAGGGGCTGCACATCAAAGTGAAGCACACGAATAAATATTATCCCGACTCGAGGCTACTATTTATTCTTTCTCTTCCAAAACAAAACAAATTCATACGTGCCTTCCCGAGGCTTGGAATTAATAGTTTGCTGTTTACCAGCCTGGCAATGTCAGCACTTCAGTATTTGCTCTGCTTGGCTCGGTAGATTTAGGTTTGGACAGCCCATCTTTGTAGGTAGAAGGTGATGAGTGCTGTGTTCTCTGATATTCAGTGCTGATGGTGCTGTCTGGTGCCAGGCATCAGCCCCACCAGCCTTTGGGGCTGCCTTGTGTGGGCTGCAGCCGGGGGCACTGCCTTAGTTCCACGCAGGAGGAACTGCTTTGCATAGAGAATAATCAAATAAAATTATGCCATCCAATGTTTTATGTATGAGGCAGCATGGGCTGTCAATAAGCTTCTATGTTTTTTAATGCGAACTCTCTCTGTGTTTCTGCTGGTGGCTGATGACACCAATTAATTTTATTGTTTGGAAATAATCTTCTGTGGTGCGTGATTTGCACAGCCTTAGCCTTACGCTTTCTAATGATTTCTCTATTAATTTCACCGCTGCCAATAAGCTGAAGATGCCTTTCAAGTGGAAAGGGAAACATGACCTAATACCACGGATAAAAGATTAGCAAGAGCAAATTAAATCTCGGTTAGTTGTGTTAGGAGCCTGGCTGATGAAAGCAGAAGATCTACTGAAGCGTGGCGGTGCGTGGAGAACCATGAGCCTTTGGGATGGAGGGTTTGGGGGTTGTTCCTTTGGAGCCCACTCACAGCCTGTTGCAATGGAAAGTGGGAGTGCAGTGAGAGGGCAGCATGCAGTGCACTGAGTGGGGGGTTCCTGGCTGGGACATGGGGACGGGTGGCAAAGAAGAGGCACAAAAATGCCTCTTGGTGATGATGTGTTGTATGTGGGTGCATAGGAGTGCGGAGGTGTAGTTTTGTTTTTTTTTCCAGAGCTTCATAATCGATGCAGGAAGTGTTTTCATCCCTTATTATTCCAGTGTGCTGTTCCTTGGGTGATAAAAGTTTGGCCCCTATAGCTCTCTGAGTTCAGTGGGGGTGGTGGTGATGGGCTGATGGTTGGACTTGATGATCATAGGGTTCTTTTCCAACCTCAGTGAATCTGTGCTTTGTATCAAATCATCAGCTAAAAAAAAAAAAAAAATCCATTAAATACTGTTTGAGGGCTGAGTGGGAAGGCTTTGGGCATATCCTGGAACGGGCTGCCCAGTGAGGTGGTGGAGTCACCGTCCCTGGAGTTGTTAGAGAAGGAATTAGATGTACTGAGGGATGCAGTTCAGTGGGGAAACATTGGTAGTGGGTGGATGGTTGGATTGGATGATCTTGGAGGTCTTGGAAACAACCTTGGTGATTCCGTGATTCTAAATGAAGCAAGAAGGGGGAAAAAATCAATGCAGGTTGTCACCAAAATATTTATGTGAGGGCTTCTATAAATATACAAATGTAAGCATACAGATATTTACTGCTGTAGTGTTTTGGTTGCTGTGATTGCCATGGAGCAGTGTGGGCACTGCACTGAAATGCGTGGCAGAAGAGTGACTCACTGAGGAGATGGGCTGAAGGACGGCGCTCTGAAATGCTTGATGTTCCCTTGGATGCAGCTGGGAATGGGTGCCTTAGTGGTCTCTGTAACGGTGATAACATGCTTACAGCTGGATCAAAGCCTGAGCAGGAGCTTTATCTGCTGCCCTTGGATTTCTTTGCATTGGGCTGAGGCTCACGGAGCGGAGTTGAACCCTCCTGTAGGGCAGGTACAACCTGGCCACGTCTCTGACTTCACAGAGCAGCCACCAGATCTCCAAGCCTGCTATTTTCTGAGCTTAAACAGCAATTAAAAAAAAGTGAAACTTCAGGTATTTTTCCTTCGCTCTTCCAAAGAAAGCAAAACCTTGTAGAGGAACGGTTGTCAGGAAAAGCAAGAAGCAAATGAGCAAAGAAGAAAAAAAATGCTTGCAAAGCCCCCAGGGCCGAGTGCTTGGGTTGCACCTTGGGTAAATAACTGTGCAGTACCACCGTGATGCTTCCCTCCTGGATGCTTCCTTCCCTTTCTCACTCTCGTTGGCTCTAATCTTCCAGTATTATAAGAAGTGACGAGTAATGGAGCTCTTGGCCTTTTTAAATATGTATGAACTTCTCAGGGAACGCTGGAGAAATGAGGAGCGACGGAGACGGATAGCAGATGTGCGGCGGTCTCACCACCGTGTCACTTACAGGGCTTTTTTTTTTTTCTGGTGTCCTAAGTCATTATTCATAGGCAGAGCATCACGTATCCATGCTTTTCATGTACGGATGATGATGATTTTAAAAAAGAAGGCTGTATCTGGGGCGCAGCTGCGATTCTGTCACAGAAAGCTGATGCTGCAGTTCCACTTGCCCTGCCTTTTGGCTTGTTGGGTCTTTGCTGCTGCTTTGCTTTTTTTCCTCTTGCTGGAGTCACTCAGAGTGGGAGCTCAGGCACCACGGTGTCACGGTGGTTTTAGTGACAGATTTCTTCTTGTTGTGATGGTTATTTAAAAACGTGGCTCCTGCTGGCAGGGCACCAGCCCCAGCTTGGCCATGGGCAGAGAAGCTGAGCTCATGTGTCTGTCCCAGAACATCCCAGCTCCTCTGGGAGGGCTCAGCCTGACTCCCCAGGAGATACGTATCAGCATAGCACATCTACAGCAGCTTACATTTGTCACCATAATGCATACAGCAGCACTGATTTAATTCTTACCGGGGAAGCAAAGCTGGCAAGGAGAGGAGCTCGGGGAAAGAGGAGGACAGGCAGTGACACAGTGAGATTCGCTCGCAGGGTGAATGCTCATGTCCCAGAGTGTAATAGTGAGAGACGTGCCCAGGTTGTATGCGATGCTGCTGCTGCCCATTTATGCAGTAGTGGTGTTTAATAGGGTTGGCTTTTAGGCACGTGTTGGCTTTGCTTTTCCTCCCTGCGATCTCACGCTGTGCTGAACCCACAGAGGTGGCTGGCCCGCAGTGCAGCTCTGGGGGCTGTGATTTTCCAGAAGCACCTGGGAAGGGGAGATGCCATCTAAAGAGAATTACTGCATTGCCTATCAACTGAAAACAAAAGTCTTTTGTGCTGTCAATCATTAGGAGGCTTTCTCTTGTCAATCCGGGGGAAAATGTCTCATTTTTCCTTCTGCCAGGCTTCGCAGGGTTTCTCCCCCATTCAAACAAACCAGCGCTGGGGCCAGCTGCTGACTTTATCTAAAAGCAAAACAAAACAAAAATTGGAATATTTTATCAGGTTTTAGAACTGAGAGAAAGAAGCAATGCGAGGCAGCAGGTGTCCTGTGTTGTGGCTGAGCCCAGGTGACACGTCATGCTATCAAGCAGGGCAGCAGGGAGAAGTTTCCTTTCTCCCCCCCCATGCTTGTGCTAGCATGTTCTGTGCATGCTGCAGGAATGTGTTCTGTTGACAATAGTGAAAGAAGCTTGCTGTTTCTGCTCCCATTCCCTTTTGCAAGACAACTTGCCTTCCTGCACTGCTCCTCTGTGCTCCCCATGTGTGCTGGGGATGGGAGCAGAGCTGGGCATGAGGTTTGGGCTCTGGGACACACGAGCTGCCCCTCTGTGCTGCCCTTGGGAGCCCTGAAGCCTTTGCAGAATTGGGCTGTGCTCCCCCAGTTTCACCAAAATGATTGTGTTTGCAGTCTCCACGTGGCTGTGGCACACACCAGTGCCTGTGGGTGCCTGTTGGCCATCTGCTGCTTTCTCACTGGGCAAACACGAGCTCTGATGGCTTTTTCCTGTAAACAGCTCTCTCCTGGGGCACTGTGCAGTATCAGGAACTGGTATCATTGTTCTCAAGAGCCGCATGTTTCCCTTTGCAGTAAGCTAAATATATGAAACTGCTAAATATATACGGCTGTCAGATGGAGATTCCATTTGTCTCTTGGCCCTGCTTGCAGTGTGACACCCAAATGCTGCTCTCGTTCTGTGCCAGGGGTTTCATGGTGTGCTGCAGTTACGTGACTTCGGTGCCTTTGGTCCACAGTCCTTTGCCAAGCCATGGTGCAACACTTGGCTGATACAGACATCTGCTTGCAGCAGGGAAGCCTGGATTCTCTCTGCTCAGTTTTTGATTGCGTGCCTTTTGCATTTCCACTGCCCAGCACTGCTTCCACTGCTCTGCCCCAGCGTGTTGCCAAGTAATGTGAGCGACTGTGGGCTACCCCATCCCATGGGATGCAATATGAGATAACAGAGCTCGTGACTCACGCAGCCAGGGCTGCTCTTTTTGTCCTTGGGGAAACCACAGCATGCTGATGCTGCTCTGCATCCGGAGACGATGCTCGTTCTCTGCTCCATTTGCTTTTGCTACCTGATGGTTCTCCAGGGTTTTACATCAGCGATGTCTGTTTTGCCCCTCTTCTGTTATTTAAAAAGCTATTTTCAGAGCATGGAGTCTTGGAGCAGCCTGGGCTGCCTCTTGGATGTGCAGTGTCTCTGGATCAGAGCCCAGCGCTGGCGACAACCTGCCACCTGCACTGTGCATCTCTGCTGTAGGAAACGCAGCCGACTCCCAGAGAACCTCCTGACCCCCATCAATTCTTTACTCCTCAGTGGTTTGTGAACTTCAGAGCCCAGGCGGGGCTGCAGTGAGCAGCTAGTGGATGATGAACCCTCCGAAATCCCCCAAACCCTCCTTTGCAGCCGCCTCATCCCAACCCATGTGCAAGCGCCGTGACTGCCTGGTGACAAGGACAAATGAGACCTGGCTTTTCCTTTCATTTCTCTGAACGCAGAAAGCGTCTTATCCAGGCTTTTCTTAAGAGAAGACAAATACGAGCAACTCCATTTTCTTTGTGTCAGTCTCTTTTTGCTTCTTTTCCCTCTGAACCATAACAAAAGCGCTGGCACACCGTGGCCGGTAATCAGCTTAGCTCCTATTTTGTGCAGAACTCACTTCTGGAAGCGTGTTGTCAAAGGCTCTGGGGCCACAAGCAGGAGAATGCCTTCAAGGTTGAATTTGCATTTCTGCTAAATAAATACAAGCTACTTCCCTGTGCTAAGAGATATTGCTTGTTGGAACACGGCTCTGTAATAGGGCAGGAGGAAGTTTGGATGGTTTGAGTACAGAGACTTCATCCATAGCCCTGGGGAGTGAGGGGGCTTCTTGTTCCCGATCAGGTTGGGCTGTGATCTTCTGTGAAGTTGTGTGAGTCTCACCTGGGTACCACTTTCATCACTAATTGCTCCTTTATGTTGCTTTATTCAAATCATGTATCCCTGTTTGCTTTGAGCGTAAGGACATCCAGCAGTTAGCGAGCCATTGATCGCTGTCAGCACAAACCCTTAGTGTTGGTTTGTACTCTTTTGTAATAATAATAGTAATAAATCACGTTGCATCTCTCCTCTTTCATCTTCAAATATCCTGAAGCTTTTTGCGAGTGATCATAAAGGCAGCATTCTGCCCAGGAAACCTAGAAGGCAGGGGCTGCTCCTGTCCTGTTTATTGATGCTCCGGAGCACCAGGAGATGCTCTGTGAAACACGGGAACTCCCTCAGGTTTGATGAACAAAGGATTTTGCCTCTCCCCATGGAGTTGAGGCATCAAAACAAGACCAGATGGCATTTGAAGCGCCTCACTCTGACAGCCAGGTTTGCTTAAGCCCTGATGAAAACACAGGAGGTCAGACTTGAGGAGCACGTGCTCCTCCTGGATTTGTTTCAAGCTCTTCTGAGGTCTCCTCTCTCTTTCAGTACAAAAACTGGGACCTTGACCGTGTCCACCTCCAGCCTCTTTTGCACCGTGGGTGGCTGGGTCCCCACGGCCCTGCTCCAAATGTCAACTTTTGGGAGGATTTTATTTCCTGTGAAAGTGTTTCTCACATATCCTTGTTTAATGTGAGCTAGCAGAGGGTGCCAGCTCTGTTGGAGACACTTCTCAAGTGCTGACTGAAATGTCACCATTCCTCCCGCGCATCGCCAACACCTTCGTGCCTTTGTGCTCAGGAGAAGGGCTGTCAGAATCCAGCCCAGGGGCAGGGAGCCCCATGGAAAGGCAAGTTGATGCTTCTGGCGCTGCTGCACAGCACAGCAGTGCTGTCACATCAGAGTGAGCTGCAAATCTCAGTTCTGAGGTGACCGTGCTTCTGTTGATGGAAAGGACACAGCATGCAGAAAATGCAACCCAGCCCTTCCCCAGCGCTTTCCCCAGTGCTGTTCCTGGTTAATGTACTGAAAAAGGGTATTTCTTTACAGCCTTTCGCCTTCCCGCTCATCTGTAAGGAGCTCTGGTGTCACCACGTCTGATTCTGCTCCAGCTGGATGAGCTGGGTTGTGAGATGCACTCACCACTTGCGTACCTCAAGGCAGGGCATTGCTCACATAGGGAATCACAGAATCATTAAGGTTGGAAAAGACCACTAAGGTCATCAAATCCAACCATCAACCCACCCCTGCTGACCGCATCCCTCAGTGCCACATCTGCCCTTTTCTTGGAGGAGATCTCCAAAGCAAAGCAGGGCTTGCGCAGCTGCACTCATCCAGGTCTTGCAGGGCGGAAAGTGAAAACAAAAATGAGGGAAACAGTTGTCCTACAGGAAGTTACAGCTCTCAGTTTGGTAACTGACCCCGTGATGGCACTGTGAGTGATTGGCTGCACTGGGGGATTGTGCGGCTTTCTGCAGCTGCCTTTTCTTTCCATCTTATGGCCCTTCCTAGCACCAGGCTGGCACTCATCCCCTCCTGCTTTCTGGCAGATCGCTGCCCTCAATCACCTGCAGGCTCATTACCCGCATTGGGAAGTCGCTGCGTGCGCCGCGTGGCTCCAGCAAGCATTTCCCTCCCGGGGAGCAGTCACTAATGAGGAGAGGACCGTGCATCCTCCATGCTGTCTGCAGGAGGGACGTAAAGCAAACAGACAGAAAATCAGTGCCTCTCTCAGATCCCTGGCCTCCTCCACCTTGTCATGTGGGTTTCAGGAATCGTTTTAATCTGTGGCAGGGACTGCCTGACGGTATTAGGATTTTTCAGTGACTGTCATTTTCTTTGTTACTTTCAGGCTGGTTGTTTCAAAACTCATTACCCTTGGCGTTTATTTACTGGGGCTGGAAGCAGCCGGCACCGTGGACTCAAAATGGAAATTGATTTATGGGGACGGTGTGTGATCTAGAAAATGTCAATTTTGTTTTCCTCTTGAGTCTCTAAATTAGTTTTGATTCCAATGAGGTTTTATACCATACTTATAAATCAGCGCCGAAGTGTGTGAGCAGGAAGATTGAAGTGGTTGAGCAGTGGATCAGGATCGTGGTGTTGGTGTTGCAGCTGTGTTGCAGCATTCCTCTCCCACGTAAGGATGCATTGGGTGAGCAGCAGTGGTTCGTGGCTGTGATGTGCACCCAGGGAGGAGGCTGCAGAAATATCATCCATGTGCAAATGAAGAAGTGAATCCTAAGGTATCCCAAGTGGGGAGGGACCCGTGAAGATCACCCAGGCCAAATCCTGGCTCAATGCAGGGATAGGTCAGTGCTGTTAAGGGGTAAGGCTCTGTGTTTTCAGAAATGGTTTGCAATCTAGAGAAACAGCCCCCATGCTGAGGTTTTTGGGAGTATTGCAGTCTCAGCACCTCTGAGACCAGTAGGTCTCTACCAGGACTTGCCTCAGGCTGCGAAACCACTGACATCTTGTGAAATTTGGGGTTGTTTGGGCTTGCGTGCTGGCATTCACAACCTGTGAGCTCCTACTGTGTGCAGGTGCTCCCTGAGCACAATCTGGGGCAGCTGATGTGCAAAGGTGCTTGAGGGAGGATTGGAAATGCAGAAATCCACCTTTGATCTGGAGCTTTCAAGCGTTGGGATTTGACACGCTGCAGAGTTAGAAATCTGTGTGGGCAAAAGTTGTGTAATCTCCTCACTGCTTTCTTGCTGAGAACTGCTAGAAAAGCCATCAGAGAGTTGGAAAGGACCTTTAAAGGCCAACTGTTGCCACCCCTCATGTTGAGCAGGGACACCCACAGCTCCATCAGGTGCTCGCAGTTCCCTCCCCTTTCTGCACAAGGTGTGGAGTTGGGTGCTGTGGGGAACACGCAGCAGGAGGTCGGTGTGCTGGGCTGGGCACGGCACAGTGGTGGTGAGCTGCTGGGTGAGCACCATCCTCAGGACCACGCAGCATCCAAGCGGGAGCTGCTGAGCACACGGCAGTCAAGATGTTGGCTTTGAGCTCAGTGAAATGTAGGCAAATGAATGCATTTTCTGCCACTGGGCAGGAGCCTCTACCTGCCGGGCACGCTGCAGCACGTTGCTGCTGGGATAAGCTTGGTTCAAGCTCAGTCGAGTACGATATCATTTGTACACATCGTCATTTTGAATCTCTGCCGCTGTCTTTAGCTTCTGCTGCTTTGCAGTCCATCTCTTCCCTCTGAGCCGCCTTGACAGCTTTCCTTGCACACACGATTGATTTGTCGCACACTTGTGCGACTCTCCGCTTTTTATTTGCTCCAGCTTTGTGCCTTAATTGAAATGAAGGAGATAATACAGAGGCATGCAGAGGATCTGCTGTGCTGACCTCAGATCCCTGTCCCGAAAACTTCCCATGTCCCGCATCTGAATGAAGCATCTCCTTCTGCTGGCACCTCCCAGCCCCTGCTTGGCTGTGAAAATCTCATTCCAGACAAGATGCATTAACACTGTGTTTATGGGGTTACTGCTGTAATCCCCAGAATTCACGCTGTGCTGCTTTGCTGTAAAGCATCTGTACGTGTCAGAACACCTTGCAAAGAAGGGAAAAAACAATTTTCCTTTCTCCTTAATAAGCAGAAAAACAATGAGCCCCGTATTGCAGCTCTTTCTATGAGTGTTCTTGGGGAAACAGAGTGCAGTATTTGGGGCAAGAATTAGGGTGCTTGGCTGAACAT
Organism: Lagopus leucura; assembly: GCF_019238085.1. NCBI lineage: Eukaryota > Metazoa > Chordata > Aves > Galliformes > Phasianidae > Lagopus > Lagopus leucura. Next base: position 3,340,112 of record NW_024962275.1, read on the forward strand.
TTGCCCAGCTTTGAGGTCTCCAGGTTTTTACCAGTGTGATTTCGCAGCATTGGACATGCGGTGTCTGTTGGCCCAGGCACATTTGGAGGCAGCTTCAAGTAGGGAACTTTCAGGAGCTGCATGATAGATGTCCTCGGGTTGTGGCAGAAGCAAGCTGGCTGCTAGCAGGCTGGGATCCTCATTCAACCACATCACAGCAAATTGATCCCCAGGCAATTGGTTCCCAGGGGTCCCATGGCACTCAGAGCTCTGGGATGCGTGCTGCAGGGCTGGAACAACTGGTGGTGTCAATATGAGCTGGGCTGCTCTGAGTGCACTGGAAAATTATTGAAGTCAACATGAAGTCTTGTAGCAGGTGACAAAGTGATCTCAACTTCATTGGTGGTTTTTTTTTTCCATTTGTGACTGGTATCACAAAGCTGCTACCCTTAGCCCAGTAGGAAGCCAAGGGGGGGTTATTGGTGGGGAGACTTTTAGGTGGTCAGGAAGAAAGGAGTTTTGTGTATGTGTGGTATGCTTGCTTTGCTTTGGGTTTATTAAGCAAATGGTGATGAGTTTTTTTTCCCTTTAATTGGGGAGATGTAAGCTTAGAGCAAATTTGAAACAGATGGAGTTGGTGACATCACCCTTTGTTTTACTCCTATTAGTGCAGATTACCTACTTTTTGCTAAGTCCTGAATTCAGGCTTAAGCTCCCACATCTCCTGCCCTTTCCATTCCTTTCTGTCTGCCTATTTTGCTCCTCCATCACAGCTCCCTCTCCAGATTTAGTTGTGGTGCCTGCCTTAAGAATCACAAAACCATGAAGGTTGGAAAAGCCCCCTAAGATTCCCCCCCTTCCAACCTACTGTGTCCCTCAGTGCCACATCTCCAGGGACGATGCCCCCCTCCCTCCCTGGGCAGCCTTTGTCCGTGCCTCACCACTCTTTACGTGCTCCTTCCAGCCCAGATCCCTTAAAGCTTTCACCTTTCCTTGCCTGTTCCAGCTTCATCTGTTGGCTGCTTCCCTTGTGCTTAGCCCTGCTTTGCTACTTCATGTTCCTGTGCAATCATTTGCACTAGCGTTCCGGGCAGGGCGTTCGATGACCCGTGAAAAAAACACCATGCATCTAAAGGAGCAGCAGCAGCTTGAGCCTCCTGCCCAGCCCCAGGACCAGCAGCTGCCCTTTGGGTGCAGCCATGGGGCTGCAGGGGGGGCACGGGCAGCACGGTGCTTTCCCTGGTGCAGGGCAGGGCGTGCTGCCTGGCAGGGAGCTCCAGCAGGAACCCACTGCAGTTTGCTGGCAGCACATGAAAAGCCCCATCCACAGGATGTGTTTGTGCGTGTTCTGCTGGGGAGAGCAAAGGGAGGGCCGAGAATGGAAAGGAAGGGAGCTGAGTTACGCTCTGCGGTGTCGAGTTTGTTTCCAACAAGTTTTCTTTTGTTTTCCCAAAAGGGTTAAAACTCTTTTTATTTCCCCTTTCTCCAGCAGCGCCCTTGGAGATATCTCCAACAATAACATCACTGCCGTCCTGCTTGTGGTGCTGTGCTCATGTGGATGGGATGGATTGCTGAAAGCAAGGGCTCTTTTACCCCGAGCACCTGGTGGGGCAATGAATTAATGTGTTTTCCTGGTGGGAGCAGGAGAAAGAGCTTTACCAGGCTGTGTCACAGCTGCTTCCATTTCCCTGTGCTGGTACAGGCAGCCAGCTCCTGCTCAGCGCCACTGTCCTGCGAGCTCCAAGCATACTGAATGTTGCTTAAAAACACAGCCCTGTACAACTCCCTTTTCCTTTTGCAGTGTAGCTCCGTGCCTTTATACCTGCTGTTTAATGCCCAGGCATGTAAATACAGCTTGGTTTGTCTTGGCTGCTCTAGGGATAGCTTGGCTTCATCCTCGCCTTGGGGCTTCCAGCACGGTGTGTGCAGAGCGAGGCCAGGCACAGTGCTGGGGCTTTTCTCTCGGCCAAACAACTCAGGCATCTTTGGGCCTCCCTTTCTCCATTTGGAAAACAGCACTGGCAGTTTTCAGTCCTTTTGTGGAGATGAATTAACACGGAGTGACACTGGATTTGCTCCTGAGCACTGGCGCTGCTGTAAGAGCACCTCTGCTCCCCCAGAACTTCTGAGCTGGGCTCATCTCTGGGTAAAAGCGTCCTCGTGTTCCCCCAGCATCTGGAATTGGGGCTGGAGGAGCCAAGCATCGACCTTGCAGCACTGATTGCTGTTTTTCACAGCTCTCCAGTAGCAGTGCTCAGGTCAGCACGCTGTTGGCTCTTTGCTCCCATCTCCCAGGCTGAGGGTGGAAGACAGAGGCTGGGATTGTGCCGGGGCTGCTCTTGAGATAGGTAAAATCCTCTCATCTGTCTCATTTAGATCTTATCACCCGTGTTTGGTGCAGGCAGTCCTTTCCTGCAGCTCTGCTTTCATCCTTAGGCAGTGACTAAGAAAAGACAATTTATTCCTCTGTTTAAATTTATGTAAAGTGTAAACCATTGTGTCCTGAGATGTTTATAAAGCACAGAGGCATTTCCTCTTCTCATTTCTCATTTTTAATCAGAGCTTTTTGCTTACTCACCAAGAGCAAAGCCATCATTTCTTTTCCTTTTTTCCCCTGCTTAAATGAAATGGCCCTGGTGCAGGAACTGAAAAGCAACCAATTGCACTGACAGCGTTTCCTGGTTCCCTGCATGGCCACTGGTGGAGATGATCATCTGCATCCTCGTGGTGCAAAGCACTGAGGCAGCCCCAGCAAAGTGTGTGTGGGGGGGGAAGGGCAGCAGCACTTCTCCTGCCCTGCTGTGGCCCTGGGTGCTGCCCTGGTGGTGAAGGATGAGGCCATGCTGGGATGGAAGAGCCCTGCCCACATCTGGCCAGATGTGTCCAGAGGACTTTTGATGCTGCTGCTTGTCCCCAGCCAGCAATGAGCAAGGGACAGCCCTTGGCTTTTGGGATGCGTGTGGGCAACCCACTCCTGCAGTTGGGACAGATCCTCAGTTTGGTGTATTCTTACTCTGCTTCCCTTTACGAACTCTTCATGATGAAATCTGGGTAGGATTTCCTCGTGTGGCAGTTGTGAATAAGAGCGTTTTCCATCTCTTCATGCGCTGCAAAAGGATGAGAAAGTGTGTCTAATAATAGCTGTGCGAGGAAGGCTGTACACAATAAAGACATTATGAAAAATATTACACTCATTCATATTGATTTTTGCTTTGTTTGCTCGCTGCCTGCTTTATTACCCTGGCAGAGCCATGAGCAATGTCATCTCAGGCTCGGCTAATGAGCAAACATCAGCTGTCAGCAGGCTGGCTTGAAAATTCACTTCCGCAGTTGTGTTACAAAGAAGAGTTAGAAATGTTTGTCCAGAGCTGGGAGTTCTCCTGTACAACCTGTCTGGCATGGAGGAACACCAGGAGGAGAGGGAACTGTTTTGGTTTCTGCTCTGGGTGTGCAGAGCTGCTCCGTGGGGACATCCTGGGCACCAGGGCTGTGTGAAGATAGGATGGCCGACCCCTCAGCTGGTATTAAACAGTCCCTCCCCAGGTTTTTGCAGGTTGTCTTTATTCAGTGACCCTTTTAAGCAGTGCTCTCTCCCCCCCACCCCCAGAAAGGGCTTAAGAGCTTGTTTGCAAGCGCTTCATGCGTTTCAAACTGATCCCAGTTCCCAGTAGCAAGGGCAGGAGTTAGCCCTGGGGTGTCTGGTGGGAAGAGATTTGGGCTGTCACAGGGACTGATGTGTGTGTTTTTTGAGCAGCATTAATTAATTAGAGTTTTGCAGTCCCCTGTCCATGCTGAGCGGCGGTTCCCTTCATTAGCACCCAGGTAAATGCTGCCTGCAGACAGCAGCCTGCTCCCCAAACCTTCCTGTCTCCTTGCAGGAGAGCACGTTCTCAGCTGGGACTAGATTTACAGTGCCATCATGTATTATTCATTGGAAATAATACATATTCCAGCTCTGCAATTGTGCAGGCCAAGGCAGAGTAATTCTAAGGATATCTCTGACCTATAAATCTTAACAGTCAAAGCATTAATAGACTTTGTGTGGTGCGTTTGTGGCTACACGAGTAACTGTTCATCTTAGCAGGGAGCAAGACTAACATAAAAGTTACTGTTTTGCAAGCAGGCAATTCAGTGCAGTGAGGCATCTCAGGTGTTCAGTATTCCTCTACTTTTACTGGGGGAAATCATTGATCTGTGCATGTGTAACAAGTCTGAAGAGAAGTTCAGAGCTGGACTTGGTGCACGGGCTGGGAAAAGGGAGAGCTTCCAGTCTGAGGCTCTGCCATTGGGACTGGGCTGGGGATGCTCGGTCTCAGTGCTGCCTGTGCCCAAGCTGTGACGAAAAGTCAACTGGTTGCTGAAGCTGCAGGTTTTGGTGTTTGTGAGTGGGATTATTTCTGGTTGGGGCAGAGCAGGAGGAAGGGGGGAATGATGTCTCTTCCAAAAAGTGCCAGGATTTGATTGCAAAAATATAGCTTCAAGTCAATAGGATGTGGGACGTCTTAAAGGTGGAGGGAGACTTATGTTGGTCTTTTTGTAGTAAGTGCTATTAAAGATTAAAAAAAAAAAAGGCATTGCTTATTTAAAAGCCGCGTTCTTTGCTGTCATTAAATCTTTGTATTCCCAGTAATATCACTCTTACCCTTAGGTCTAACAGACAGCTTGGAAAGCCCTTTTCTTTAACCGAGTAAATAAGATTTAGCTCCTGCTTGCTATCTACCTGTTTCTATGGAAACCAGATTTTAAAGCCAAGCAGGCTGCTCGAAATCAGCATCGCTCCTGGTACGGCCACAACCTGCCCACAATAAAATGCACCCCGGGGGCTCACGAGGAGACACTGCATGAATGGGGCATGGCTCGCTGCTGCCCAACTGGTCTCATCTCCTCAGACTCTGATAGTCAGGCTATATTTTTGCTGAAGGGATGATTTTGGCTGTGTCTGAGGGGTAATGGAGATGCTCAGGTCTGTGCTCGGTGCAAAGGGAATCCTGGAGCTTTGGCTGTGGCTTTGCTGAAGCAATGGAGATGGGAAGAGTGGGAAAAGCAGGGATCCCACTGGGGATGTTGCCTGGGATGCTGCTGTGAGCCTGGGCTTGGTTCAGGAGGAAACCAACTCACTGGAGTGTTGCTTGTCTCTGGGTTCCCATTCAAATGCATCTAGGTAGAGCAAGCCAAGCACCACTTCCCTCCTATTCTGGGAAAAATTATTAAAGGATAATTATGTTCTTAGACTGGATAACGAAACATTTTTCTCAGCGAGCCTCAGGCCCCAAATAGATGCATTTTTATGTTGTTTTTAACACTGCCTTTTTTTAGACATCGTTTCCTTTTCGTAATTAAAGCTGAGTGATGTGATCGTCTGTAGGAAAATCTCCATTCTGTTTTTGCCGTGTCTGGGGTTCAATGATACCATATAGCCAAAGGGCCTTCCCTGGAGACAGGAGTGTGAGTAGAAACTGTCAGATGGTTGCAAACAGATGGGCTGTGGTCCTCCTGCTCTGGTATCAGCAGTTGTGTCGCATCAGTGGTTAATGTTTTAATGAAGAACTGGAGGGGAGGTTAACGTTGGCTCTCTGGGTGGCTGGAAATCCCTGTGGCATTGGCAATGGTTATGGTCTTCTGTAGCCCATTAGATTAGATTAGATTAGATTGTTTTCACTGCCTTCCATGCGTTTGTCTTTTCCGTCCTTACTGGGGTTGCTGTGATGGTTGGAGCAGTGCTGGAGGCAGCTTTGTGAAATTGGTGCTAGTTGCGGTGGAAGTGCATCGTGACACGGCAGAGAAGGGCTGATGGCCCTCGCTGCGTGGATAAGCACCACATCAGGCACCTTGAACCTTGGTCTGTGTGCCAAAATCCTGACGATAATGAGGGTTAATGACACGCCGCTGCGATAACTTGGGAGCAGACCCAAGGCTTAGCGGGAAGGACTGCAGCCATGGGCAGAGCCACTGCCAGCAACTCATTGGCTTTGGGTTGCATTGGCCGCTCCTTGCTACCAGCCTGGGAACGCTGCCATACTTTGTGTGGGGAAGGTGCCCTCCATCCCATGTGCTGGGATTGCTGTCATTGCTGCCCTCCACTGGGAGGGGACGGGGCATAAAACGTCCAAAAGGTTTTGCTGCAACGAGGTGCAGGTGGATGCTTCCTCCACGCTCTCAAAGTGTGCCTCAGTGGCTGGGGCAGGAACCATGTCCTGCATCTGGAGGATTTTTTCCATTCTTTTTACTTAAAGCCCTTCTGCAATCTCAGTGGAAAAGAAATCCTCCCTCCCCATCACCTATTTATGATTGGAAGTGCTAACCAGCCATCTTTCTAATAAAAGGATGGCTGTTAAATGGAGCCCCAGAGAGCCAAGCTGCTTACAGGGAGCCGTTTCAACTTATTTCCATGCTAGCTTTGTAATATAATTTAACATATTCTAGCCCTTTCTTCTGAATAGTTATTCCCCAGGAAAGCATAGCTGTTCTGTTCTTTTGCCTGGCAGACACCTAGCTTTAAGCTGGGCTGTGGGGAAGGTGGTGGCACACGGGGTGGCAGAGATCTTGGTATTCATAGCACAGATGCAGATTCACCAGGAGTTCAGCTCTGTCCGGGTGACGAAATGCTCTGAAGTTAAAACTCCAGCAACAAATGTACCTGTTGCACTTCCTCCTTTGTTTCTTTCTTTGAGATTCCAGTTGTTTGAACTCTGTCCTGGAGCACAGCGCTGCTTCCAACCTGGTGGCATCCCAGCATGTGCAGCTCCCAGCTAAGGCTGAGCAGCAGAAGCCTTTGCAGCAGAAGCAGAGGCAGAGGTGCAGGCATGCTGTCAGAGGATGCAGGCGGATGCACGTTATGGGCTCTGCTGGATATGGAGGTGCACAGTGCACTGTGTGGGGCTCTCTGGGGCCGTTTGGGAAATGCTCTTGGAAGGAGTTGATAGGCCACGTGTCTGCTTTGGGAGATTTATGGACGGGCCTGGCCAAGCTTCCTCTTCTAATGTTTCATTGAAATTTCCCGTGGATGCTGTGGAATGCGCGTTGGTGGAGGGGAGGAGAAGCGGCCGAGTGCATGCAGCTCTGATAGCAGCAGTGGGATGGTGAGTCCTTCAGTGGGGACCGATGGGGCTGTGTGTGTGCTTTGCCAGTTTCTTTTCTCACATAGCATTGTGCAGCATGTTCTTAAGAAGGGCAGAGAATAGGATCGCATAGAGGTGGTGCTGGGTTTGCTGCCCATTGTGTCCCCGTTGCTGGAAAGCAGTGCAAATACTCTGGCTGAGCTGCTTCCTTTCTCTACGTCATATTTCCCCTATATATTCCCCTTTCATGGGGCTCTTCTCTCACTGCTCTGTAACGTGCATCCTGCTCCGTGAGCTCCAGGCATCCCTCGTGCTCAACACTTTGGGTTTGTTCCCAAGCAGAGCTGTGCAGCCCCACAGGAGTGAAGCAGCAGTGCTGCACTCAGCAGTCATTGAAGTGTCTCCAGGTCTGCGGGGCTAAATGTGGGGCTAATTGCATTAGATGTGTCCCATCCTCTGCTCGTGGAGTTGTTCTGCTTCATGCTTTTAACCCCACCTGCAATGCATGGGCACAAGTGGGGGATGCACAGGGTGGGACCATGTGCTGCCTGTTCTGGGGGTAAGCAGGGGTGAGCCTGGCTCTGTGCACAGTGTGAGTTTAGATAAGAAGGAAGGTGAGGAGCAGCAAGTTGGGTTCTCCCTTGTTGCAGCAGGGCTCCAATATATGTAACTTGAGCAGATAATGAACAAACTTGTATTTAAATGTGGAGCTGTTCTGGTGTACAACCTGCCAGCTTTTATCCACCGCATTGCCACTATCAGTGCCACAGCCCTGCAGTTGTGTGGGTGAACAAACGTTACTGATAACGCTCACGTCTGCAGCAGAATAAAGCAGGCTATGAAAAATACATAAGTGGGGCCTTTCTTGGAAGAGACTGGCTGTGCTTCTCCCCACTGTGATAACAGGTCAGGGCATTTTGCTGTGTTTTCTCTCATGGTGCAGTCATCACAGTTTTCTCTCCCTCCCCCAGTGCATGAGCTCATGTGCTCCCATCTCATAGCTCGCATCCCCAGGTGACTGCTGCCATGGAGCAGAAGGGAAAAAGGGGGGATGGGTGGGAGCTGACGTGGGGCCGTGGTGGTTTGGATTTGCTGGTGCACAAAGGGACAGCCCCAGCGGCTCTAGGAGCTCCCTCAGTGTTAGCATTGAACCCCTCAAATTCCAGCAAGTGGTGTAGAGAGAAATCCCTGATCCTGTGGAGTGATGGAGAGCCTCACTTGCAGGTTCTGTGTTCTTGGCATGCCTTGCTCACTCCAAAGAGCTGTTATTCATGGGATGCATCACCTGGAGCGAAGTCTCACAGGCTGATGGTGAGGTCACCCTGTGGCATTCAAGAGCATCTCCTGGATCTGCTGGTGGGAGGAGGATCCAAGCTGCCGTGGGGAGAGCCAGCTCTCTGTTTGGGATATGGGTTACATGGGTCACCCCATGGGGTGAGTCTGCCTGGGCTGGTGGAGCCCCCCTCCTCCTGCCTGCAGGTCCAGTACTGTGTGGACAGCTTCATGCAATGCCCCTTAGGTCTGCTTAGCACTGCCAAATGGCGTGGGAGCAGGATGGTGCTCACAGCTGAAGGTCTCTGTGCCTGGGTGCATCCTGCTTAGCCCTGCCTAGGGCAGAGCCTGGCTGCTGCCTGCCTGTCCCACCACCCAAAATCTCATTTACAACTGGAGAGAGAGAGAGAACATGCTTGATTTAACGTTTTCTTTGCAAATGTAATTTCAGAGAGGGGAATACTTGCATAAATTCACATATATCATCCGACTGTCTTTTCCCTTTTAGTCATTCAAACATGTGATTTCATTCCTCCAGCTGTAAAGCCAAGCAGGCGAATGTTAAATTGTTAAATAAGTCAAACATAATTATTCAAGTACCCAGCAGAACACGCTTCACAAGTGCAGAATCTGAAATCCAACACAACGCACGTGGGCAAACGCTTTTGTGCAGATTGTACTCCTATGGGGAACGTCGTTTTGACAGGAATATATTTTCCCCCTCCCTTTCCTCAGCCTGCCATGTACGGTCCTGATGCTTTTGTGGAACTCCATTCATTTTGGTGGGGAATTATTCAAACCTTTCAGTCAGTCCCTGAGCTGCAGCCCAGACACAGCCTCTGCATCTGGCTGAAATATAGCGTGGAAAAAAGAAACCCGTTTTGAAGAAAAACCCCTTCTTTTATGGCAGAGGGGGAAATGTTGGTTAAAACTGAATTTATAGCAATGTTTGTTTTTTGAGCCTTTTTGTCCAAAAATGGAAGATGGTTGGAAAGTTTGTGAGTTCAAAGGAAACCCCGCAGCTCCAAGCAGTTGGCAGCAAGCCTCCATTACTGCCCTGTGTGTCAGCACCTCTTTCTCCATCAGTTTCTCTGATCTCATCTTCAAATTTGCGTGCATGGCTTTAGGGCTGGAGTGCTGATAAGTCTTATTGGTGGCACTGTCCAGAGCTCCCAGACCTCCATCAAGCTCTGGTGAGCCCTCTTCTTTCTCAGCTGCCCTCCGACCTTAACCCTGTGGCTCTGGGTTCCCTTGGGCACAAGGTCAAGCATCCCCCTGCCTGCTGAACCTCTTGTGGTCATCCAAACCTGAGCCCTTGTGCTGCATCCCATGTGATGCCACCCCGTGTTGATGCAGGAAGGTAAATCCTTTCTCCCTGTTTCCCCACAGCGCAGGGCTGACCACAGCACCGCCCGGCTGCTCTTTGTCCCCAGCGACTGATTAAAAGCTTCAAGAGAGAGCATGTGGTGATTAGAGCTGTGTTTTCCTCCCTGTGCACCACCGTGTGATTATGTGTGTGTATTTTTGGCATCCCTTTCCTGCAGCTCGCTCCTATGTCATTTCCACGTTACGCCTTGAAAATTCACCGAAGCTTCTGGTTCCCGTCGACTCCTCATTTGCTCAATCTGTTCTTATTAATTTTTAAACACGCGCGTTTTAGCGGCGGATAAACAGCTGGTGACACTTTCAAAGTTGCACTGCATCACCACGCAGCTGATGAAGCTCTCCCAGAATGGGAGCTCCTCTGTCCCAGGTGCCCATTGCCTTTCCTTTGCTTTCTGTGCTGCACTGAGCCATCCCACTCAGCAGGGTGAAGCTGAGCTGGTGCTGGGGCATCCAACTGGCCACCCTGAGCATCTTTGTCATTGCTACTTGCACCCCTTAAATCGCTGCCTGAAAGCGTCGTGCCTGAATCATAGAATGAATTTTATCCTAGAATGGCCTGGGTTGAAAAGGACCGCAATGATCATCTCGTTTCAACCCCCTGCTGTGTGCAGGGTCACCAACCAGCAGCCCAGGCTGCCCAGAGCCACATCCAGCCTGGCCTTGAATGCCTCCAGGGATGGAGCATCCACAGCCTCCTTGGGCAGCCTGTTCCAATGTGTCACCACCCCGAGCGAACCTTCCTTTCCTTTTCTTGGGAGCAGCCAAGATCTCATTTTTTATGTATTTTTTTCTTATTTATTTATTTTTAACAGCTGTATGGATTTGTTAGGTCTGAAGGGACCCTTAGATCATCTTATCTCACCCTCCATACAGCAGTGGCTGTGGAAATCCACCCTGCTCCCCTTCCACCCTGTAATTTGTGAGCTGTGACTGCACACGTCCCGCTGAGGGAGCCAATATTTCGGACATGTTTTACTGCCATTCCTTTCTATATCAGTTTGCAGCACCATTTCAGGCGCTCCCATAGCAGTAAATGCAGTCTGTGTAGAGCAGGGACTGAATTTAACCGATCCCATCAAATCAAAGCACTTTACAGGCACATTTACACACTGTTACAGTACAAGCAGGGGACGTAGCTTCTGATTATCGGTGTCTCTGGGAAGCAGCCTCGTGCTCTATTTCCTCATCAGCACAGAGCTCCAGCCTTTCTGCAGGCACAAATGCATTCATTGACAGAATGGTATCAGCATCCCATGGTGCAGGCAGTGAATGCTCCCCTCTGAGCTGCTCTGCGATGCTCTGCCCCTGAGGCGTGGAAGCTGCTCTGCATGGAGCATGGGGGAGCGTGGGAGGCTGCTTTGAGCTGTGCCCCGTGATGGGAAACCTCTGCTGATGTTGGTGGTTAATCGTTCTTTTCGGGGGGGGGGGGGGGAACTCAGTTTGCTGTTCTAAGAAGCACTGAGCTGGGTGGGAGGACCTCTCCCAACCTTTTTTGCTCTGTTGGTGTGCGTGGCTCCTTTTGCAGTGGTGCTGGGAGATGCTCTCCAAGTGAGGTGGTGGGCTCAGACCTGTGTGTGTGGCTCTGGGGGATTTCACTTGGCAAGCCAGATGGTGATAGCAATAAAAACCCAAAGTTTGCAAGGTGTTTGTTGCTTCTGGAGTACGAATTGGAGTGAATGAAGTGAAGGTCTCTTTCTCTTAGTTGTTTCTGCCTGATGTTGCTTTGGGTTTTGAGGTGATGGAGGTGCAGTTGTTGGCTTTAAGCTGTAGGAATGACAGTGTTTCATCCAGGTGAGTGTGTCCTGCTTGGGAAGCTTGGAACAACCCAAAGGTCCATCAACCCCAATGGGCACTGAGGGACATGGCCAGTGGGGATGAGGTGGGGTTGGACTTGATGATCTTGGTGGTCCTTTCCAACCTTAATGTTTTTGTGACTCTAAGCAGCTTTGCTGGGAATGCCTTCATTGAGGGGGATTAAAATTAATGCAACCTAAGCCAGTTTCTCGGAAGCAGGTTGGGATATCCCTGCTTGGCATCCCTTTTTCCATCTGCTCTGACAAATCCAATCAGTGCTGGGGATGGCGGAATGCATGACGTTGGGCATTGTGAGTTACGGAGCACAAAGTGAGATGATTCCAAGCACCTTGCTTGGCACAAGGTGGGCTCCAGCCCTGGGGACATCACTGAGATACTCTGCTGGGATCTCCAGAGCCAGTGGTGAGATGCAGGGTAGTGTTTTGGCTGCCTGGAAGCACAGAGTCAGCAATTAGCTGGCAGCATTCCTTGCATGGCAGTGTTGCTGCTGGTGTTTCCTTCCACGTGCTCATACAGCTCAGCACAATGCCTCTTTGTGGTGGCTTGGTGCTGTGTGGCAGCACAGGGCAATGCAAGCCAAGCTCCGTGCACTGACATCAGCCATTGTGTTCAGAACTTTGCAGCCCGCCTCTGCAAATGTATTTACAGTGTTTAAGCTAATTAGCATCTAAGGCTTTTTTTCCTGTGCTCTTGCTCTTCAGGAACGAAGGGTGGAGTGCCCAGCAGGTGTGAGTGCTTTCAGCAGCATCTCTGCTGGTTTGCAAGGTCCAGACCTTTGGAGCCAACAAGACACTGTTCCACATCTCCTGTGCTTGAGCTGAATCTTTCGAAAGCTTCCCTGTTTGTCCCTTCTTCTCAAAGAGAGAGGGAAGCAGGGTGGAAATGCAGCTATTTACTCCTTGCAGAGCATCATAGTCCTGCAGCCATGCAGGACAGGGGCATCCAAGGCAGCTCCTTTGGATTTGGAGAGGGAAGGACTGTCCTTTCTCCCCACCCAGCCCTACAATCCTGGCCAGCAATTCTTTACCTATTTTAAATTGGCTGATTGATTGCCTTTTCCTTACTTTTGGGGTCAGCTTGTGCCTATCACCCAGCGTGCTGCTGCTCCGTGCCATGCTGAGCACTCGGCATCCTTCCAGGTTAATTACAGATCTGCTGCATTGCTAATTGGGGCAGAGGGAAGGAGCTGGCTTGGCCAGGCACGGAGTTGGGCATTGCCTTTGGCAGCAGCTCCAGGAACTCAACCAAGCTCCTGCCTCAGCCATTTGGAGTTTTCTTTCTCCCTTCTAATTTCCAGGAGATCACGGTTCCCTGGCTTCATTAGCTTTGTTTCCCAAAGGATGTACTTTTATAGCCTGCTTTTCTAACTATTACAAAGCAATGCAAATGAACCCTCTGTGTTTTTCTTAGAGGCAGTTTAGCAGTGTGCGTGGGCTCAAGGGAAGCAGCCCTGCATCTCAGACTGCCTTGTGCTCAGGCATCTCTGGGAGCCCTCCTGGTCTCTGGGCAGCTGGGAGGGCGATGCTGAAATCACATTTGCACCTTTCATTTCTCCTCCCCTCTGGCTCCTGTTGCCCAAATTTATCCCATTATTGCTCTAAGAAGAGCAGAATGTGGCTGGGGCTTCCTGGATCCCAAAGGTGATGTGTACTGTGGTGCAATGGGATCACTTGAGAAGTGAGGGCAGCAGCAGCTAGGGGAGGTGACGCAGCTGTCCCCATGCACTGCTGCATACCAGGACTAAGGTAGTTCATCTTCCTGTTTAATTAATGCTGTTCTGTATCATGTGGAAATGTGAGAGTGGCTGCTGCTACCTTACACCTCACAGCTGGGACTCATCCTAATGACTCATTCCCAAATCAGCACTTGGAGGTGATAACAAGCTTTGCCCATCAATAATTTTTGAGATATCAAGACTTCTCATTCTCCTTCTTCTTTCATGCTCGTGTTTAACCGCTGTGTCATTTATGATCACTTGCAAGTTCTGTGCAAATTGATGGGGTCGAGCTCAGACAGGTGGAGATGCTGTCAGGTGGATGTGTAATTAATTGCAGGGCCTTCCTCTGAGCACTCAGCACTGTCACCGTGCTGTGCATGAGAGCTCCCAGCAGTGCTGGGATGCCCACAGAGTGCTGCTGTGGGTATCGTTCCACCCATTCCCTGTAGGAAATCTCCTGTATTCCCACTCTGGAGGTATGGCCTCAGTGTCTGGTGGCTTTAGTGTTAGCTCCCTTCCTCAAGTGCTTGCATTTATTTTCCCCCAGTCCTTTAACGTCCCGTCAAAGTAAGCTCTTTCCTTCAGTCACTGCCAGGCTATCAGATAGTGATAGCAGAAGTAACTGGATGAGACAGAGACTCAGCATCCGTGTCGGAGAGGAGAGGCCATTAAGCAGCAGAATAAGTATTTATTGCTGTTGTGTTAGAGGAACTTGCCAGCATAAAGAAAGCAGCGCTGGTTTCAGGGCATTAATTTCTGTGCCTGGGAGCAGTGTGGGAGCTGCACGGTGCATCCAGCTCCACTCATAGTAAGGCTCCTCTACATCGGGCTGCCTTGCTCTTGCCCACTTTGCTTTTGTCTTAGGGAGGTGAGGGACCTCACCATCCGTGTTGCAGAAGGAACTGAGGAGCTCAGATACCTCCTCACGGCACAGACCTCAGTGCTCAGGGATGAGGCACTGAGTTACAATTGGTTGCGTTCCCTCCAATGCTTTGTGACAGGGAAAGACAGATTGGTGCCTTAAATATGGGAGAGGATGTGTGTGCATGTCTGACAAGTTTATGATGATGCGGTACGGTGCCATTAGCTCTAAGTCCACCTGATTACCCTTCTCTCCTCCCTGTCAGGGAACATTGCTGCTTTTGCAATTGCTGCCCACTGTTGCAAGGCTGAATAATAGCAGAAAACATGCTGGCCTCAGATTGCTCAAAATAAGGGTGTTAAAATGATACAAGAGCTGTTCCCACTGCAAATCAGCTTTGCCAGTGCCTTCAGTGAAGGCGTGTTTGCGTCCCCAACACTTAATGCAGCCAAATCATGGGTTTAATGCAGCATAACGCTGGGTTTAATAACCCTTTTTAAAAAGGAGCACCCAAGCAAATATGGCATGATGGCAGCAGAGCTCCGTGCAGCCCATCACCACTAATGGCCTTCATGCAATGTGCTCCGGAGCTGCAGAACCCACGGATTGAGACCACGGGCTGAGGTGCCAAAGGGAAGCATTCCAGCACCATTGGGTTCTGTGGATGCTCCTGCAGCCACACTGCTCCTTTCCTCCTCTCAAAGGCCTGGGTGTGAGGTGAACTGACCCCAGCCTTTGCTGCGTGCCCTTCATGCTTTCTCAGAGTAGTTTTTGGTTTGGGTAAAGATGCTCTCATCTGGAAAGTGCATCTCTGACAGTGAGCTCTTGTTAGAGGGCTTAACCTCATTATCTTGAGAGGTGTAATCATTTGTCACTGTGACCATAATGCAGCCTGACACGGGCGCTCTGGGCTGTGGCAAAGAGGTCTTGGGGACAGTCTGTGTCAGATGCTCATTTCAGATTATTTTAACCCTTTGCTATTCCCATGGCCAAGAATCCCTTTAGCAAAATAAGGAGTGATGCATGTCCTGTCTTCCTTGCTGAAAATTAGAAGCAAAATCCAGCTTTTACCTGATCTTTCTGCCTCCAGTTTGCAAACTGGACACCCAACCAGCAGTCTGGACCCACGAGGCTCGTGGTGTTTGCATCCCTGGCATGCGAAATCAAAGCTTATTGCTGCTATTGCCTGGGCACCTCTTGAATTCACTTGAAATTTGAGAAACCACATGCAATGTAATCCACTGGTGGTGCTGGGAATTAACACGGAGCAATCTATTGAAATAGAATCAGAGAATATCCCAAGTTGGAAGGGACCCATAAGGATCATCGCTTTCAACTCCTGGCTCCACGCAGGACCTCTCCAACTAAACTTGCATCCTTGAATACTTTTCAATCCTGACCCATTTGCCGAGTCAAGGGCAAAGATTTCATGTCAGTCTCAAACAGGAATGGGATATTTCAGCAAAGCCAGCCCAACCTTGTTGGTTGAAGGAATTCCCTGCAACAGCTGTGGGATGCTCAAGAGGCAGCAGCCTCAGCTGCGCAGTGTCTGGGGATGTGGCTGCACATCAGCTGTAGGTTTGATGTTGGCTATGCTTGCTGTGCACGTGCTGCAGGGCCTTACAGGCATTATGCAATAGCACACACAGCATGAATGATGGATCCGTAGTCAGCAGGTTATGTTCTGTGCATTTCAGGCTGGCTCACACGCTCCATAGCTTGGCTGCACTGGTCACAGGCAGCTCTGCAGGTCTTGGCATTGGGTTACCAAGGTGTTAGTGGTGAGAGAGGCTCATGCGAAAAGCAGGTGATGGATAGTATTGCTCTGGCACTTTTTTTGTTTGCCACTATCCTGCCTTGGCTGTGGCTCCCGCTTCTCCCTTGCAAACTGGAGCCATCTGGACACGCGTACCTTGCGCCTCATTGTGCATGGCTGCTTCTGTTTCAGTGTCCATTTCCCTGCAGCTCCTCACATCAGTGTTGTTGCTGTTGGATACATTTACCCAACTCAGAACCAATTTACCCAGCTTGTTTCCGGATCTGTGATCTGGTTCCTTCCCACTCATAGGCAGAAGATTTGCTCTGAGGATTTATTTTGCCCTTCATGAGTTTAGATACC
Source organism: Lagopus leucura (assembly GCF_019238085.1). Classification (NCBI taxonomy): domain Eukaryota; kingdom Metazoa; phylum Chordata; class Aves; order Galliformes; family Phasianidae; genus Lagopus; species Lagopus leucura. The sequence goes on from NW_024962275.1 coordinate 3,356,320, forward strand.
AACCAACCCCAAAATCAACCTCTATGATTTCAGGCTTTGATTTCACCTTCCCCCTGAGAACCATCTGTGCAGGTGTGTGACAACACCAAGCTCTCTGCCCAGGCTTATGGATGCTGCGTAGAGCTTCTGATTTGCTCAGTAGCAAACGCTGGGTTGTTCTGGATGCACAGGACCTGGCCAGGGCTCAGCACAAGGCACAGCCCCTGCAGCCAGCTTTGGGCACAGCAAGGCTGGGAGCTTCCCTATGCAAAGTGTGCTCCAGCCCAGCTGCCTCGGTTTGTTTTTGCAAATAATGAGAGAGTTTATTTTAGTTTCCTAGATGCACAGTGGTACTGCTGGAAATAAACAATGCTGGAGGAAATAGAAGAGTGCTATGCATGATGATTTATTTATTTTTGTTGTAGTTTATTTTAAAATCCGTAATTCCTAAAAGAAAGCATTGTCAATAAGGAAAAGGAAAATTAGTGGGTTTCTTGTGGATTGAAGGCTCTGTTGTTGGTTGGGTTTGTTTTTTTGCTTTCAGAAATTGTGTTTTCTTGCTCAGCCAGGATTCCTGCAAAGTGACCAATGTGTTTAAAATCCCAGCTTGCAACTTGGTTGTGTTTCAGAAGTGTAGAACCCTGATGCTGGGGTGTGCATGGCTCTCCTCCCTCACCACTTGTGCTGGGTCAGAGCAATGACCTTGTGCCACACGGCATAGCATAGGGCAAGGAGAAACGAGGCTGTTTGATTTAGCTCATGGCAGAAAGCACAAAGGGAAATGGAACGCCAGGAATGCAAAGAGCGTCCTCGCCCTGAGCGGTGAAACCAGCAGGAATTTCCCAGCCAGTCCTTACAGGTCAGCTTTGGGAGCAGCCCGTGGGTGCATCCGTTCTGCAGCTCCATTGGGTGTCTCCTTGTCAGCCTACGTGTGTGCACTGAGTACAGTTGTCTTGGAGGAAGTAGCACTGAGAAATGGGTGAAGAATCTGCAGAAGACCGTTTTTAAGCTCGCAGCTCCTCCCAGAAGACAAACATGCACATACAGGCAGTGTGTACAAATGATTCTGCAAACCCTCTATGCCCCAGTCCTGGGCTCAGGGCTTTCCCAGGGCTGTGGGATGGGGATGGGGCACCCAGTGCTCCCCAACCCATTGAGCACAACCTCACAGCACCTTTGAGAGCAATCCAAGGGTTGTGCTCCTCTGGAAGCGATTGCTTGGGGCTCCAGGATGCTGCAGCCTCAGTTCTCAGCTGTTGAGCAATGCGTGTTAGGGGGGGATTCCCAAAAGCTCTGAACTGATGGAATAGTGAGCATCAGTCATCAGGGAACTGATGGAAAATCGTTTCTTGGGTATGCTGGGAAAGCAAGGCTGCTGCACTTCTAGGCTGCCTGGAAAGAAAGGGGAGGTGAGCATTACAGTGAAGTGTAATTCCACCTAGTGTCATATCTGTATTAGATTAGCTGTGCTAATGTGTCCTAGGAGCAGCTAAGCCTCAGTTGAGATCACAGACCCCTCGTGCCAACTGCTTTGGATGTGTAATGGAGCAGTTCCTGCCTCGCCTCATAGAAAATGATAGCCAGGAGGGGCAGGAAGTCTTACAGTGTTTCTCAGCAAGTAAGAAGCTCCTTAATGGGAAAAATGAGACACAGTTTAGCAAACACTTCAGGATTTACTTACTTTTAAGAATGTTGTTTAATCCTGTTGAAACTGAGAGGATTACTTCTCCTCAAACTGTGCTTTGTGCTGCCTGGGCTGGGGGCTGGTGGAGCTGTGCTGCTTCCTTGCTCCCCACTCCAACCTGCAGGAGCTGTACTGGGAGAGCCCTCCCTGCTGCCAACCCAGCTCTGCTCAGCTGTGTTTTTGGAGCTGCCAGTTTTCGTGGAAGCTCTCTGTATCAAATCCCTCTTGGGAAGTGGGTGGCTTTGCTTAGTACCTGAGCTCATTGCTGGAGCCAGGTGCCAGGCTTTGATGTGCAGGGATGCTCAGAGATTGGAGCTTTTCATGAAAGAACAAAGCAAGAAGCATGGCTGTAGAAGAGTGTAGAAGAGTGTGCTTTTCTCTTATGTTTCCCTGGAAGTCAAACCCACAGTGCAGCTGTCTGATTCACACAGTGATTTTTGTGCTGTGCAAGTCTAATAATAGATTGCAGAGGAGACTGGGACTTCCCTGGGACTGCTCACACACAGCAGGCACAATGCAGTGCCTCTGGTCTGCCCCAGTGATCCCAAAGGCACTGATGAGCTCAGTTCCTCCTCTCCCAAACTGGTGATGCTAGAGGGCACAGAGGGATTTGGTAAAACGGGCTCCGAGGTCTTCAAAGTTGCTGACAATTTGGGGATTGAAACCTGTTAGGAGGTGGTAGCTGGTTCAGTGCTTGTCCAAAGCAGAGATGGGAATCTGACCAGCTGGTGCCTGCAGCTTGCTGGCAGCAGGGCACGTGGCTGGAACACCTTTTCTAGAAGTGATCAACTTTTGCCTGTGCTCCTCTTTTTTTTGTTACATTACAGTAAAGTAAGGAACTTTATGCTTTCTCTTCTAGTTGCTCAGTGTTCATAGTCCCCCATCAGTGGCTCCAGGGCATCGCTGTAAAAACCAGGCCAACAGGGATGGTGCTGTGGTTGCTATCCAAACAATCTCCAAAGAGTGAGAAATAGGCCAAAACAGGCTCTTGATAGCCACGGCAAAAATGATGTTTTGTCTAATTAAAAAAATCCCTTATTCATGCCCTCTTGATTAGAAGGAATTGCCAGGGGTCACATCTTATTAAAATGAGAAATAAATAAGGATGCTTTACTAGCACCCCATTAGAAGCATTGCATGGTGGACAGTCAAGGCTCTGAGGTGAGAGGAGAATCCCCTGCTGCTCTGTGGCTCCTTTCAGTGCTGGATGCCCCTCGATGATCGTTTATAGGCCAAGCTTTGACAATTCACAGGCTCATTTGCCTCGTTGAATAATTCAGTATCCTCAGTTCTCCAAGTGAAAGTCAGCTGGGAAAGGCCAAAGTGTGGCAGCTCCTTTGTGAAAAGCCAGGAGGTCCCTTCGGAGCGCTGCCAAGCACTGGACAGCTTCTGGTGGTCCCAACCCAATGGGTTCTTTGCCCAACAGGGAGCTGTGGGGCTGGGGGCAGCAGGGACCCATCCTGCAGCCCTTCATGTGCGTCCCAGTCACACATCTCTGTTCATTCCAGTGGGCAGGAAACCATTCCAGAAATAATAGGTTTATCTTTTCATTCTGGCTTTGATAAACAGTGAATAGGAGCAAGGGTAGGACATGGTTTAGATCTGTGCATGACTGAAACAGTTCTTTGTTTTTCTTCACTTAAAATTCTGCGTAGCAATTAAAGCAGGAGCTTAAGTCAAATAAAAGACAGTTCTCAGAACCAGCTCATGGCCTTACTGTTCTTAATGGCAGTGCTGATGGAAATATTTCATGTTGAAGCCATTCTGGTTGCTTTCTGCCAGAAGAAGGCAATGGACTGACAGACTGAAGTATTGGAATGCGTGTAGTCAAAATCTTTCAGTGTTGGAAGGTTTGCCTCAATAGCATCACCATCTCAGTAGAAAGAGATGGAAGGAGTTACAACTCTTCAGAAATAAAATACAAAGTAAAACAGTTATTTTTTCCAAAGGTACCCTGTGCTACATAAACCCTAATGGAGCAGATCTGGCATGGTGGAGATGGGTTGATAGTTGGACTGGATGATCTTAGAGGTCTTTGCCAACTTTAATGACTCTATGGATCTATTATACGAGCTGCAGGATGGGGTTTCCTGGGGCGTTGCATGGTGTCTGTATAGCTGAAGGCTGGATGTCTTTTTTGCTCAGAGGTAAAAGCAGAGGCTGCGATGGCTGTGATGGTGATCACCCAACCTCCTGCTGTGACACACTGAGGAACGGAGCACATCCACCACTGGGTGGCTGTGGGAGCAGAAGGTGTCCTACAAACTGTCCTCTGTCTTCAATGAGGATTTTTTTTTTTCTCATTTCCAGGTGATCTCTGCAGTATCCAGGCTCTCCTTCCACAGTATTGCTCAAACCAAAGGAATTAGGTAAGATCCTTTTGATACTATGCCTTAAATATTGTTTCTACCTCTCCCTGCACAGACTCATAGTGTTTAATCACACCAGGCTTTCTGGAAGCATTAGTGAGACTGGGATAAATCAGGGTTAAGCAGACACCGAGGATGCTGTTGGGACATAGGCAGGGCACTTGTAGAAGCACCTTGCCAGCTGCTCAGGAGTGGCTTACAAAAATAACAAGTGGAGAAGCCATGAGTCAGTGCTGGGGAGGGAGCAGGGTGGGGTGCAGCTCCTTTTTGTGTGGAGGCTTTGCTTAGGACTGCTGCCTTGCAGACCAAGTGGGCTCTTAGTGCCCTGCAGCTGGGCAATGCCTTCCTGCCTTTGGGAAAGGCACCTGAGCACCGTGTGTGCAGCAGGGCTGATAAATGCTGCAGGCAGAGCTGCCTTACTGCTGGGGCTGCTCGTGGAGGGAGTTGGGGAGGAGGAATTCCAAAAAGCAAAACAGCCCTGCTGAGCAGAGCCATGACCTGCATCTCCGCTGCAAATTGATTGCCATCGATTTTCTTGTTTGTGTGCGTTTATGTTACAAATCTGGAAGCATCTTCTCATTAGGAAGAGATTTAACTGGGATGAGTTCTCAACCTCGTGAACTTTTCGTCCCTTTTTTATTTTTACTTTTACCAGTGTTTTTTCCTCCCCTCCCCTCGCACCAAGCTGTGTAGAGCACTTGCTCTTACCACAGACCTTGTCATGGTGCTGTTCTGCTTAGGTTGTAGCACAGCATCGTTCTATGGCAGCAAACACAACCAGATGTGGGGCCACATCCTGTCCTCACCCCCCCACCCCACCCCCTTTTGCTCTCAGCCCGTGCCAACCACCCCACACCACGCTTCTCCCCCCTGGAGTTTATTTCCTTAGCATCACGTGTTATTTTCCCTCTGCTGATATCGCCGGAGGGGGAACAGCTTTTCACGTGTAAAACAAACTCTGAGTCTTCCCATCTGTTAAGCACAAATCCGACAGATCCCACCCGGAGTGGGGGAGCAGAGGTTGAGGAATAGAGGCATGCTGTGAGTTAGGGGCTGTTAGGGACAGACCTGGTGCTGGATGCAGGGCAGGGCAATGTACAGGCTGGGATGTGTCTGTCGTGAATGTGCTGATTTTTCTCATTCATCTTTACAGCATTTACAGTCCCTGCTCCAGTCCCTTATCTCAGAAGCCTCTGGCTCTGTAATTACACAAGAATAGCACAGGGCTTAGTGGGGCTTTGCATATAACTCTGTTTTCCCTGCGAATTAACCCTGCTCCTCTGCTCTATTGTCAGAACAGAAAACACCGTGGCATGAAAATCCCCCACTGGGCTGTTCCTTCCCATCACCCCATCCCTGCAGTGTGACAGCCCTCTCCTTTCTGAGATGATTTCTTAGAAGCCCCAATGATGAGCTAATTGCAGATGAATTAAGTTGCTCTGTGGGAAGGAGCAGCAGCTCCAGCCCCCAAAGGGACTGCCCACCAGGTCCCCAGCCTTGGGAACATGCTGCCATTGGAAGAAATGGGAAAAATCTTGCTGGCTTAGACACAGTGCTCAAAGAACATGGCAAATCCAGTGCAATTAGGGTGGTATATGGACTGTGTGGTCTTCAGCCCTACAGCATGGACACGGATCTGTGTTTTAAGGGCAAGAATTCAGGATTGCGTAAACTAAGAATGAAATAAATCCCCAGCCTTATCACTTCCCCTTAAATAGATTTCATGGCATGCAGGGTAGGAAAATAAAAATCAATCTTCTCTGCTATTCAGTGAAAAAAGAAAATAATAGTCATTCTGTCTAATAATATCTGGATTCATGAACCTTGCCAGAGAAAACCCTGTTTTGCAGAGTAAATCAGATAGCTATCAGGAGAGCAACGTGGAGATGACAAAGTGCTTCTTCCTAGGAGCAAGGTGCAGGCAGCCAAACAAGCAGCAATCCGGACTGCAGTGCATTGGGTGCAGGGTGCTGGGCTGAGCACCATGGTGTGGCTGCAGCCTGTGCTGCACATCTGATCTGCTTCTTCCAGAAGTTCTCTGGAGGGCCCATTTTCACTCTTTGAAGAGAATCAGAGGAAATAAGTTTGATTTTTTTGGGTGAAGCAGTGTGGTGAATGGAGGTGGGTGCACATTTCATTTGTTCTTGTTTGGGAACACGGATTCTGCAGTGATGCAGCAGTGCCCTTTTACCACTGTTTTCACCCATGGGTTGTTTTATAAGGCTGCGTGTGGGGACAAGGAAAAGCTCATCCTGTTGAGGCATCACCCATCAGCTGAGGAGGAGATCTGTATTATCATTTTTGTGTCTCATCCTCTTCTGCATCTGTCTGGATGCTAGTCAGCAGACCCAGGAGGAGGTTACCACCACACTCCTTGCCTACCCATGGCTGGCTCTGATCAAGGAGGCTTTGTTCCAGGTCCAGAGCCCCTGGAGCTTCCCCTGCAGACCTGTCTTGCAGCCCATGGAGTCTTATTATGCTGTTTCTTTTAGTGGCTGGCACTAAATGCCTCCAAGTTCGGTGTGAGGACTTTGTAGCGGACAGGAGTAGTGCATTCTTGGAGGGATGTTGTACAGAGGTTCCCCTGTGAGCATGTTTTCATTCCCTTTCCATGTTTTCTTTCTTCTCTCTGAAAGACAGCAGAACTTCTTGCTGCAGCTCCCCCCCAAAAAAAGCAAACCCCCAGGATTTGCTTCTAACAACTTTTCTCTCAGCCTTTCTGCTGCAGCCCAGTTGTTCCCACTGCCCAGGAGCACCCAGGCCATCACACACCTGGTGCTGGCAAGCTCCCCGGGCTCAGCACGAGCAGGGGGCAATGTTTTGTCATCTCCCCAAGATGTGTTTTTCCTGGAAGCGGAGCTGTGCAAGCAAAGCAGGAGGTGAAGGAATATTGGCTCCTGCTGCCTGCATGCATTTTTAATGCGCGCACTGAAGCCATCTGAGAACGGGAAGGAGTCAGTTTGTTCAAAGGCCTTTTACTGAGGTCCTTAATCTAAGTAAGTCCTTTATATATGAGTTGAACCTTTAAGTGACTTTCTTCAGAAGGCACTGCAGTTAATAAAGCAGGTTTTATAACGTTTGCAAATGTGGAGGAGGAAGGGCCACAGCGTTTGTCACGCTGCTGCACTCTGCTCTGTGGCTGCGTCTGGGGAGGATGAGGAGGAGGGTAGAGGATGGTGCCGTGCTCTGCACGGCTGCTGGGGGTCCCCTGGGGATGGGGGATGAAGACATGTTTGTCAGACAGGTGCGTTGCTTTGTGCTGGTGGTGGCTGGGCTGTGGGCCCCCCGCCCCTGGGGATGGAGGCTCAGTGCAGGAGTGGATCCATCCGGGTGTGAAAATGTGAGCAATTAAAGTCGCTAATGATTAGGGCCTGAGTGTCTTCAGGCAGTGAGGAGGTGGTTGCAGAAGCTGTTTTGCAAGGCTGCTTTTACAAGGACTGTTTCATTCCCTGCCGATGCACTCGCTGTAATTGCACTCTACCCATTATGTTTTTTACTGCTGTTGTGTATCCATTGCGCACACTTCAAGTGTTGCTATAAAACAGATTTAGAAAGCTGCGTCAGGGATCCGTGCCTTGAAAATGCATAGGGATGCTTCTGCTCCTGGGGCTGGGGTACAGCCCTGAAACACGTCTGCATGACCTGAGCTGTCAGAAGTCCTGAGCTCCTGGTGCATGGCTGCCTTGCTGCCCCCAGTCCTCACCAGCACAAAGCTGCAGAGGTTTGGGCACAGAGCTAACAGTCATCGAGTCGACTGGGGGTGGCTCCCTGTGGCACCTGCAGAGCTGCATTAAGAGTGACCAAAGCTTCTTCCTTTGGTGATAAGCAGGATCCTTGGCTACAAGCAGCTCTTTTCCAGCTAAAAACACTTGCAACAGGTTTATTTTGGCAAGCATGTATCCGCACAGACTTGCTCCTAAGAGAGTCTGAAAAATGTCATTGAGATGTTTTGCTGTGCAGCCACTTTATGGGTCAGGGGAATGCTGAGGTCACTCCATAAGCATCTGCTAATAAAAGCAGCTTCCCTCACCCCCTCCATACCCTCGGTTCTGCGTAAGGAAAATGCAGTCCTGAAGTGCACAGCTCTGCTTTGCAGCCAAACTGGGGGCATGCTGCTGTGTCACAGCTCCTTGCCATTGGGGGCCATGCTACCATCAGGCTCCCTGCCCTATGGAATCATTAAAGTAGGAGAAAACCTTTAAAAACCTCAACTCACCCCACCATGCCCTCTGGCCACATCCCTCAGTGCCACATCTCCACGGTTCCAGGACACCTGCAGGGACGAGGACTGCACCACTCCTGTGCCCACGCCACGCTGAGACTTCTTGCACTGTTAGCCTGCAGAGTTTTCTATTTTCTCTTTGGGAAAGATGTTTCTGGATTCCCCTTTTGATTTCATCCATCTGTCATTGTCAAAGTGGAGCTGAAGTGACGAAGAGATCGCGCTGCTTTCTAGAGCGAAGCGCTGCTACGTGGGAATTCAAGAAAGAAAAAGCGATAATGTGTTGAAACATCAAATTATACGAGCTGTTATTTTCTTGTCTCGTAGTCTCCAGAAGTTATTTGGTTCAGATTGGAGCTAAAGATAACCCAGGGCGTGCAGCTAAGCCGTGGGCACTGTGCAGAGGGCTGTGCCGAGTGCTGGAAGTGCTCTCCTGCAGAATCATCATCTTTGCGTTATCTGACGATAAAGCTTGCTGCTTCCTCGCTGAATTTCTATCAGAATTAATCTTGGGAGAATTTTTTTGCAAGTTCCAGACCACAAATAACAGCGAATCGTAATTTTTTTCAGGAGGCATGTCTAAAATTTGGCACCGCACGAGGCTGTTCTTTCCAGGGATGAGTAATGTAACACAATAGCATGATTTTAATTAAATTCAGCAGCTTTTGGTATGCTCCGATGTGCCTTGTTCTGCAGGGAGAATTGATTCCGCCCTGCTTTATTAACGGACGCTAATAGCGTGCTTCTCAGCTGCCTCGCAGCACTTTCCCAAAATCACTCCCTGGGTTTGTTCCCATTTCACAGATGGGAACCAAAGCTCGGGGATGTGCCCAGGGATGGGCTGGGAGCAGTGCTGGGGAAATTCGGGTCACGTGGTCAGCTCCCACCGCCTCAGTGCAGCTCTGAGTAATGCTGGCTTCATCCCTCTGACCCCACTGAAGTCCGCGATGGATGCGTTTCCAGTTGCACGCAAGCATCTTGCAAAGCCACATGGTTTTCTTTGGACGGCCCCGCGAGTGCTGTGCTGATGTAATGTTGTGCTGTGTGTCAGCCTGAGGGGCGTCAGAGCCCATGGCCAAAGAGTGACCCGTGGTGCTGGGGCAGTCCTGTGGTCAGAGACCTGGGAGGTGTTGGAATCACCACCCCTGGAGGTGTTCCAGAGCCGTGGAGGGGTGACACTGAGGGACGTGTCAGTGGGCACAGTAAGATGGGTTCGGGTTGGGCTTGGAGATCTTAGAAGTCTTTCCCAACCTGGATGATCCAATGATTCAGTCACTTGCTGTTCCCTAGGGAAGGATCCATAGCACACAAAGCCATCTGTAGGATGGATGATGTGGCCAGTACCGGTCCCAGAGCTCTGGAGCAGAGCTGCACTCATGCTTAGGTCACTAAGTTAACTTGGGGGTATCCATTTGGGTGTCAGCTGATGACCAAATGTTAGTAAGGAAAGGGATGCTGCTGGGATCCTGCAGATGAGGTCTGAGCACTTCTAGTTTTGTTCTCTGGAAGGGTTTCTTGTCATGCAGGTGTGCAGGTGCATGTGTTTGGGATGAAGGCTCTACTCACAGCCCATGCCTTCAAGCAAGTGGCACGTGGTGCAAGGACATGCCAGCGGGTCCCACGGGTCAGACTTGGCCAAAATTAGAGGAGCTGAGGCCAGCTGCTAACTTAACACCGAAACTAACACCAAAAGCTTGAAGTCTAAAACCTTGGTGCAGTCACAGGCTTCTGTAGGGTTTCTGACTTGCTATGATGTTTGCTTCAAAAGGGCTCATTGGTGGATCTGTACATCCAGACATGGGGTTGAGAGTTACTGCAAGGCATAATTATGGTTCATAGGATATCCTGAGTTGGATTGGATCATTGCATCCAACTCCTGGTCTCCTTGCTGGTTGTAGATACCATGGCATGAAAATGTTTTTCTGCCTGAGCCAGAAGCACTCAGCACAGCCCCATCCATCCCAACAGAGCTGGAGAATCCCATTTGCAGCAGCTTCAAGCTCCGTCTCTTTCCATTTATTCCGAAATCCTTTGCAGAAGGGGCAGCAGATGGGAGCAGCTCAGGTTTCATGGGTGTCACATACCCTTTTTAAAGCACTAAAGTGCTATTGTTGGACGTGGGGAAATGGGGCAAGATTAACATGCTGGCATCCAGCTCCTGGTGAGCGCTGGGCCACCTCCCGTGGGTTTTTGCTAAGGATGCACGTGGCCTCACAGCTCTGCCCATTGGGTCCCTGGGGAGGGCTGTGAGTGGGATTTTGCCACCCTGCTACCGGGCTGCTGTTGTCCTCCAGAAATCAGACTGGAGAGAGAGGGAAAACAGAGGATTAGTTGTGCTGGGTTCATCCTGCTCTCACACATGGATTTGAAGCTAAGATGCTACTGTATAAAATCATCTGAGTAAAGCTGCCCCATCCCTGACCCTCTGTGATGGCATCCAGAGGCCAACAGCTGGCTTCAGTCGCTAGGACAAGGTGCCCAGATGCTGAGATATGTTCATAAATAAATCTTCCTGCTTATTGCTGTTGGAGAGCTGCAGCCTACCTCGTTCACCTTAAATAATTCAGAGGAGGGAGTGGGCAGGCAGAGCCCTGAGCTGCGCTTTCCCCATGGCCAGGGCTGTGCGGTGGAACCAGGGGTGAGGATGCGGTGTGGGATGGACCTGAGCAGCTGCCGAGAGCTTTGTGCGTGAGATGCCTCCCGAAATATTCACTGATTATCACCCAGGGGTGCTCTCCACCCGTGGGCTGCTCCTCCTGCCTTTCCAGGGTTCTCCGTGGTGTGCGTTTGTGAGAGCTCTCCATCCCAGAATGCAGCCGGAATGCTTTGTAAGATCACAGGGATGCTCTGCAGTGGGTGTCAGCACTGATCAGCTGTGCTGGTTCTTGTCGTCAAGCTGAACTCCCTGACAAATCACTTTGTCTTAACGTCCCTTTTAGGCTCTCAAACACATAACATCGATCCTCCTTGTGTTTTCTTCTTTGATCTCTGGAAATGATGCTGTTGGATGCAGCGGGCTCAGTCTGTAAGAGCTCTGCTCTGGGAGGGATGTGGTCCTTAAGAGCCTTTTCCAGCAGTGTTTGGTGTTGCTGGGGTTTTTGCTCTTCATTCATGAAGTGTAAATGGCTCAGCAGGTGTTCTTTGGTGATGAATTGAAAAACAAAGTCCAGTGCTTAAATAATGATTCTAAATGAGAGATTTGTTTTCAAACAAACCTTAACAATTTGGGAACTCTGCAAAACTTCTGGCTTTCAGTGGTCTCAAAGTATTTTATTCATTACTGTTGGGCATTTCCAGCTATTGCACTTAATACTGCTGATGGAGAGTAACACACCCGGAGGTCTGTAAGGATTTCGTAGGGAATCGCAAGCTCTTTGTGCGCTTTATTTCCAAGGTTTCAGCTATTTTGTTATCTTTCTGTTAAATAACTGCACTTGGACTGGTCATAGGTAGCGTGGGTGAGTTGACTGCTCTGCTCCCATGACACAAACAGGGGGAGCATCACTGGAACCACGTGTGGCTTTTGCACGGGCAGCTGGGGAGAGCAAAGCGCAAACCGAAGGCGTCGTCCAAATGGCCATCCTTCAGCTCCGAATTTTAGATGGTTCATTTAGTAATCTTCTCTTTGCTGTGACCTCCTAATTGCATTCTGAGCATCCCTATCTAGCCATTACATTGCAGAGATTCAGGTTATTAATTCTTCTCCTGCCCACGGTCAAGGTGAGGGCTCCTTGTGAAGCTGCCGTCTCCCAGAAACTCTCATTAGGAAATATTTTCCTCTTTGCTGCCTCTGTGCCTTACATGAGGGGGTTTTTATCACAGCACCCAATTACACCTCCAGCCCAGATTTGTGGTTTTGTGATTTTAATGTTCATTATAGCTCTTTCACTTTCGTTCTGCCATGATGAGTGCTGGAGAAGGGAATGAAAAGCAAAACATTTAGCGTTTAGAAGAAAGTAGGTCGTGCCTCTTGGTGGGTTCTTGTTTTTGCTTTAACCACAGGTACTTAAGCAGAGGTCACCTCTGGTTTCTCCTCTCCCCGTGGGCTGTGTGGGTGTTGCAGTGCTGCAGTTGGTGCCAAGGGTTGGGGCACAGGGGTGATCCCAAATGGCACAGCCCCATCTCTCGGCCCCATCGCTCTTCCCCATCCTTGCCCCTGGCACCTGTGCCAGGTTGGAGATAGCTTGCTCATCAAGGCAAGGCAAATTCATGATCCCCACTCAGCGAATTCAGGGTCTGGCCAGGCCGTGCATTAAATCTTTCAGGAGAGGTGATCTATGGTGAAATGGAAGGTGGGAGGGCAGGGGAGGAGGGCACACGTGGGGGCAGCAGGAGGTCTGCATGCAGTCAGTGTCACAAGGTGCATCCAGCCCCACGGAGCCAGGGCCCCGTGCCAGCAATAATACATTGCCTTTAATTAAAGCAGTATTTTTCATCTCCTTAGTACGTTGATTATTACTTCAGAATGAGCCAAGGAATTCTTGCTTTTCCCCCTACTCCTCTCCCTTTCTCTTTTTAATCCACTTCCCTCCCTCCTTCCTTTTGCCTTTCTGGTGTCCTTTCTCTGTCCCCCCATGGTTTTAACTTCTTTCAGCTGTTGCAGCGTCGCTAACATGAGGGAGCCCTGCTTTTGTAAGGACTCCCTCGTCCTGGTCCTGATGGGACTCACTGCTGGTGATGCTTTCCTGAAGTTTCCTCCATCCCAACAAGGCCATCACCATCCCTGTGGGTATTCAGGGCACACGTAGACGCGGCACTTGGGGACATGGTCGGTGGGAATGGGTTGGGGTTGGACCTGATGATTTCATATGGTTTTTTTTTTCCCAACATCTGCAATTCTATGAAGACTTGCTGGATGCGGATTGATTTCCTAGCAGGCTGTTTGTGCAGGGCTTGGGATGCTGCTGGGTGGTGCAGCTCCTCACTGCAGCCAAGACAATGTCCTGATGCCTCAGTGAAAACAAATGTGTTTGCAATGTGTATTTTGCTCTGGAATCAGCCCTGTCTGGCACAATGTTCCGGGCCAGGCTGAGTTCATTGGGGTTCAGGAGCACCAGTAACACTGTGCCCATCTCTTTTGCAGGCCATTCCCTTCAGAGGAGACCACAGAGAATGATGATGATGTGTACCGGAGCCTGGAGGAGCTGGCTGAGTGAGTCCTCACCTTTGCAGGGGGAGGGCACGCAATGGGAAAAGTTGCAATTTAATTCCAGCAAAGTCTGATAAAGTCTGACAGTGGGAACTGGAGAGCCAGGCCGGCTGCTTTGATCGTCCTGCCAGCAGTTTGTTGGGCTCTTATGATGGTCTGTGCTTTCCCACATAGAGAGCCCTGGGAGACGTCTCTGTGAGTCAGACTGGGTTGATGGGGCAGCTCAGTGGGGTCAAGCCCTTGGGAAACCCCCTATCCTGAATCCTAACCCAACTGCTGGGCCCCCTCACCAGAAGCCCCGGGTGCAAATCCTGCAGTGGGTTCCAAGAGCCTCTGTGTTGGGGAATAACCCACACAGGTCCTGTGTGGTGCAGTACACACACCTGTGTGATGTGTATTTTTGCAAGCAGCCCAGTTTGCAAAACCAGGTGAATGCACCAAAGCGTGCAGCACCCTCTGTGCATGGTAGAGCAGCCAATGAACCCTTTGCTGGGTTAGGGATGCCCCAGATCCATGCCAGTCCCTCACACACAACACTACGTGCTCTGGTTGGCATCCTGCATCTATATTTATCTACCTCTTCGGTGCCTGCATTTGCTGCCCTGAGCTGTGTTGGTGATATAACAGGCTTTCAAACAACCTTGAACTAAAATGTATCTGCTGAAGTGCTGGCCCAATTGGAATTCGATGGCAGTATTCCCCCTGGCTCTGGCAGGGCCAGGGCTGTGCTTATGAAGTGCACTCTGTTTTATACATAGAGAGAATCCATATGGGTGGATGTGCGGATTTATGCAGTTGAATATTATCGTTCCACAACATAAATAATAAGCTCCTTAATCCAATGAGTTCCTTATGGCTTTGGTTATTACAAAAGTAAATCACAAATTGCCAGCACAGGAACACAGGATACTGCCATCCCCCGCTTGTGGTTTGGTCCCAACTGCTGCAGTTTAATACAACTTTAACTTATAAAAGGATCCTTTCAAGAATAGCATTCTTCAACACCCCCCCCAAAAAAAAGTTCTCAAAATCCCTTTCACGTTGAGTTTTAAAATTCCTCATTCTCACACACATGAGCACACATGAGAAATGTTTGTGCACGAGCAGACTTGGCCTTGCAGCAGGTTATTCTGCACTGACCCGTGGGGATTTTTGCCTCTAACTGCTTTGCTGCTGGCTGTCATCGCAGCAGCCCTGGGCAATGGGATGGGATGCTGCATGCATTGGGGTCTGAGAGGCTGAGAGCTGCTCCAGCTGCTCCTCATCCCTTTGCTTGAGCCCATTCTTATTCAGCTCCTCTTTACACCATCACATGGGAGCAGTGGGGAAAGGAGTGTGTAAATAAATGTGGGGATAGTTCAAATTCCTTCATAGAAATCAGTGCTCTGTTGTGCAGAGACACAGCCTATAAGATGGAGATATCATTCATCTGCAACAGGAAAAATAACCCTGCAGAGCCTCACGAGCCCCTTCCTGCCCTGATAAAGGAGCATCTCTGCAAGGAAGCTTCTCTGCAGCTTGCTGCTTGCTCTGGGCACCCGTTTGGCATGCTGGCAAACCACGGGGCTGCATGAGAGAACCCTTTCTTAGCAGCTGCCCATCTCGAAGCAGCAGAACAAGGGCATCATTCATGGTCTGGGAGTGACTCAGTCTGCCCCAGCAGCTTTGCCTTTCGTATTGCTCATCACCCAGCAGCCCTGGGGAGGTGAGTGTGTCCCAAATGTCGTGTCAGAGGCGAGGAAATGGTTTGCACAGCAAGCAGTAAATTGACCCAAAAGGCATGGAATCTATTGCTACCAAACAGCAAAGCCACACATAGCAATCTTCTCACTTGCAAAAGAAGCACCCCCACCTCTCTGTGCTGTTATCTGTGCACAGAGAGTGCAAGTTATCCAAGGGGTTATTTTTGCCCTTTGGAGCGTTTCACTTTTCATTGTGATATCACAGTGTTTTGGGGACCGGTGTGAGGTTTTCAGGTTGTGGCTGATATTTTGGGTTAATTCCTGCTCAGTAAAGCGTTCCAATTATGAACAAGCTTGTGATGGAGGTGCAGATCTGGGACCATGAGAAGCAAAGTGCACAAGTAAGCTGTGTGCCCACGGGCAGCACATGGAAGCCTGCTGGGTGCAGAGGATGTTGGTGCCTCGCTCCCACCTCTATCCATACAGATGTCACCAACACTGGGCTGCCCATCCAGGAGGTCATTACAGACAATTTCACAGAGATAACTATTTGATCTTTTTTTAAAGAACAACTGGTGATGGAAAGGGGAGGAGGAACTAAAAGGCTCTCAGGGGAGTGAGCAAATTCTCTGATTTCCCATCCTCAGCCATTGGCCAGATGGCAGCCTGGGAGCAATTGGGGCAGATGGGGAGGGCTGGATGCTGCTGGTGCTTTCCTTAAAAGTGAGAACTTCTGTCCAAACGATGCCATTCATTTGGGCACAGGCCTGATCCATAAGCTGCCCCCCACCATGGTCTCCTTTGTTATATTCTTGTATTTCTTTCCCTGCTGTCACCAGCGTACCTTTGTTATATCTCCCAAAGCAATTACGTGATCAGCAGAATCTCTCAAATGTGTTAAAGAAAAAAAAAAGAAAAAAAAAAAAGAAAAAGAATTGAGAAGCCAAGGTGAGATGATAAGTTAGCTGCCACTTTTCTCATTATTTTTTTGTGTTGGAAAAACCACACACGCCAGCCAGTTAAATAAATTGCTCTGTGGTCCAGGACGCTCAAGCCATAGCACTTGCACACATCTTTTCTACTTCATCACCCAGTTTTTGTGTCCTGCTCGGGCTGTCCCTAAGGTTGCATTCATTGCTGTAACTCTTTGAGGCTCATTTTTGAGATTATAAGGTTCCCCTGTCCTGCCCACAGGGCTGGGAGTTTGGGTTTGGTTGTTGAATGTCTTATTTTAGCTCCTTCTCCCCCTTCCTTTTGCCCATCCTGGTGGCTCTGGGTTTTTCATCAGCAGAGTGAAGCAGTGCTGTGGTATAGGTGGGGTTTTGGCATGGTTGGTTCACTGTGGTGGAGGGCGTTTGCACAGAGCAGTCGTTGCCAGGGAGGAAAACCTCAGCCAACAGCACTGCTTTTGCCTCAAACTGCCTTACATAAGAAAAGCTTTTACCTCTTTTTGCCTTGAATGAGTTTCCTTGGCTGGGCAAGATGCTGCCAGCCCAAAGATGGTTCTATCCATTCTAATAACAGTAATAGCAAACGCTGGTGTCCTCCTCTGAAAGGAGGACAGAATCCCTTTCCATAACCTCCCAATCCAGGCTGTGATCCCTATGGATAACTCTCAGAGTCTGCTGCTGTTAGTGAAGGTGTAAATTGCCCGTGAAGACAGAAAAGAGGATCTGACCTCAATCACACCTTGGAGCTTGCTCAAGTTGTACAGGCAGTGTGTAGCATGCTCAGGATGCTGAGCCTATTGCCATGATAAATGCTCCAAATAGCTGCCCTGCTTTCCCACTCCTTCCAGCATTTAAAATTTGGAGCGCTCAGAGGTTGCTACTGTCAAAAATCACCCAATGCCTGTTCTCTGCTTTAATCATAGGGTGTGAGCAGTGTGTATTTTCACTTCTGGCAGACAAAATATGAGTGATGGAGTGACGCAGAGCAGCAGTGCCAGCAGCTGGGCAGGCTGCTCCGAGAGAGCTGCTCCGTGCCACTTGGCTGGGCACCAGCATGCTCTGGTGCTTGTCAGCAATACAGCAGAGATGTGCGTTCATAAACAAGGCTCCATCCAGCAAGGATGAGATAAAAGCATCTTTCCAATTGGCCCTGGGGTGTGGGAGCTGCCTGTGTTTTGGTCTTGGGGTGAAGGTTTGATGTTGATGCGTAGGGGTGCGTTGGCCAACTCAACCATACGCTTCCTAATATCCTTTGAGCAGGGAAATGATGTATGGAGAGGCAGCCAGCACTCCGAGAAGGGAAGATTAATCAGGAAGCAGGAGTTACTTGCTCTGGATGAGGAGAGGAGCTGAGAATATAAATATTGGTACAGATAATAACGGTGACGGCAACGCTTGGGAAGGGGAAGATGGATCACCAGCTATTAGTGGGCATTATTACAGCAGCTGCAATGCATCACTATGGAAGAATGGGATGGATACATCATGCCAGTGAATTTATTTAAAATCCCCAAACTTTTATTAAATAAATCTGCTTTTAAAAATAGAAAGAACTGCATTTAGAAAAGAAATAAAGCCCAGTTTTGCAAACAGATGTGCTGTGCTGCTCAGTGCTGTGTGATGTAGAAATGGTGAGCGCTATGGTTTGAGCACAGCTTTACACCTCAACATATTTCTATGTAATTAATGCCCGTGTTGAAAGAGATCGTTTGCAAAATGTGTGAAAGCTGTTTGATATTCCAGTGCTTCTCACTGTCCTGATCCCATGGGATTGACTTTGGTTGGAGCTGTTAGCGATCTGCACCTGTAGATCTTGAGCTCTAAAATTACTGTTGTTGATTGGTACTTGTGGCGGGTTGGATTTTCTGAAGAGCTGTAGGACTTCACAGACCTCTGGGGGACTTTGTAAAGACTCGTGTGGCAGTGAAGTACTGAGCACCATCACCTTCTGATGTCCCCTCTCAGTGGCAGCTTACAGTCTGTGCTTGCAGGGGCTTTTCCTATTGCCATGGTTGCTCTCCCTCCCTAGCAATGAACACTCGTGGCTTCCCCGTTCCATACCAGCAACGTGCCTCCCTGTTACCCCTGGTCTCTCTCCTTCTCATTGCAGTGAGCACGATCTGGGGGAGGATATTTATGACTGCGTGCCCTGTGAAGATGAAGGCGATGATATCTACGAAGATATCATCAGGGTGGAAGTTCAGCAGCCCATGGTAACTCTTTACATTTGTTTTTAGAGCTGTGATGGAGGGGGAAGGAAGAGGAGAACATTAAATAAATGAGGGATCCGTAAATGATGGGGAACGCGGCAAGGAAGAGAAGGGCTGCCCTGATTTCTGCTGGCACAGAGCTGGGAGGAGCTTTCCATCACACTATGAGCTTCCAAATTGTCTGCCATCCTCCGAATATCTGCCACCTTCGTGTAAACTCTAATTACTGTCTCCTGCCTGCAAACAGCAGACGGCAGCGGAGCGCAGCTGCCTGGAGCAAAACAAGCTCGGTGACAGATCCCCCCCACACCAGGCATGTGGCAGTGCTGGGTGGCACTGGGAGGCTGCAGACTGGTGCCCAGCTCTGGCTGCAAGCAGTGCAAGGGACCGTGACAGTGCTGAGCGAGGCATCCATCACTTCACGCCTTGTCCACAGCTCCCTCTGCACCATCAGCCTGCCTTGAGCCAAGAGTTGGGTGCAGATGTTCCCAAGGAGCCTTGCCAAGGCACGTGGGGCTGTCTGCAGGCTGTGCCAGAGCAGCCCAGCGGCCACCAGTGATTTTGCCACTTTGCTACTGGTGCAGAAACCAGTTGGCCCAAGGGCTGCTGCCAATTGGAGAGGTTTTGGGAGGAATTTCTGCCACAAAAGGCAAAAATAGGGCGACAGTCCCACTGTGTGGGTGCCCAGCACTTAGGGGCACCGAGGGCAGTTTGTCACTGTGTCCTCTGCAGTATTCTGTGTTTTCTTGGACACTGCTGGGTCAGTGGCTCTGGTTCCCTTTCTTCCCTGTGTTCAAGCAAGAAAGACTATTTTTAATATGGTCACCCACGTTCCTGTCTACATATTGGGTTTTTTTAAGCTTTGTTGCCATAGCAAGTGTGTAATGCTAATTGGTTTCTTGTGTTTCTGCATGCTTCAGATTAGATATATGCAGGTAAGACATGAATGAAAATACTAGGCTCCATCCAGCTGATGGTTCCAAGCCATGAGTTCCAGCATGGTGTACAGAGGATGGTCATTCCTGTGCATGGTCATTAATCACCTCCCAAACCCTAACACCTCCCAGCACGTGTTCTCAGCTCCTCTTTGCAAATGAAAGGGTGAGAAGAGCGGCTCCAGGAGTTGAGGCTTTGAGAAAAAGCATGTATGTGTGATCAGATCTGACCTAAAACCACGAGAATTGGCAGCCCTGGCAGGGGATTTGTATAATTCTAACATATTATTTATGACCCATTTAGGCTCTGCTGTGAGTTTCATCTTAAGCAAAAAAAAAGGAAAATTAAACCAACAAAACAAAAGCCAGAGAGAGAAAAAAAGCATTTATCTCTCATTTCTTCTTTAACTGATAATCTTTGGTGATGTAGTTGTTGTAAATGGAAAAAAGGCAATGCTGTCTGTGATGAAACATATTGAATAGCAGAGCCGAGGTCTCTTCCTCTGATTTTTGGATAAAAATTCTTCCCTTTAACCTAAACCAATGACAGTACTCCTCTGCCTTTCCTAACCTGCACTTGTTCTGACTGTGCCAGCACTGGAGGCAGAACTGGAGCTGTGCCACCCTTCAGACTCTGACCATGCGTTGTTTTAACTTTGTCTAGAAAATGGGCATGACAGAAGATGACAAAAGGAATTGCTGTTTGCTGGAAATCCAAGAGACGGAGGCCAAATACTACAAAACACTCGAAGACATCGAGAAGGTAAGCGCTGAGCCATCCTTTCAATGCCAAACCCTTCCACCTCGTCACTCAGTCCTGCATCAGTCGTGCTGGGGTGGTCGTTGCACGGGAGCTGGCTGATGTGACACAGCAGCATCGATGCTCGCGTGTAAAACCGCAGCAGGAGGAGGAGATGGGAAACACATCCTAACAAGAACAAACGTGCGGTCAGAGCCAAGCAGTGCATTTCTTTCTGATTGGAAATAGACTGAGAAATTCCATCTTTTGTTCTCTTGCCCCTGGGTCTGAGCTCCAGCTCCGTGCAGCCGGGGCGTCTCGCTGATCAGAGCCGGGTTGCAGACAGCTTATCGCTTTGGTTGCTGCTGGGTGATTCGATGGTTCCTTTCTTCTGGGCACTTTTTAGAAGTGCTGAAGCTGCTCCGACTTGTCACTGACATTAATTGGATTAAAAGCAACGTTGCGCTGCTCGAGTTGCTGGGTTTTAATTGGTTTTGATAAACGATGGTTGGGCCTTTCCTTGGGAAATAAAATGAATGGTGGAGCTGTGGGTGCTGCCAGAGCCCGGAGGTGATTTTGGCTCCAAGAAAAGTGGCAGGAATAGAGAACAATAGGGAAAATGAAACTGATGTTTCTCATCACCCCAACCCTTTTGTTTCCCCTTTTTGTAATGGTTTGCCTCCATCTGCAACCTGAGCGCAATCAAATGACGTTTCCCATTTTCCAAGCCAATATCCTGATGTGTGTAAATAGTGCTTTTTCTTTGAAAGTAGTCATAAACCTTCTGTTTTGGTCAGGTTGCTGCTTTGATATTCCTTCACAAAGGCTTGTGGAGGAGTAGCAGGTTCCAATGGCATATTATGGGCTGCAGGATCCTGTCTGCAGAGCGTTGAATCCGGGCTTTTTGTAGTTAAAAGCAATGTAGGTATTTGTCCAGAAAGGCATTTCCAATGTAATCCTATCAGCTGCTCTTTTTCAAGGGCAAAACTCTTGTGAGAGATACAAAGAGCTGAAGAGATAAGTTGGAGCTCCTCACAGCTGCAGCTGAGGATTGAAATGTGGTGGAGAGTCCATCAGATTCATCATAAAGAAATTAAAAATATACACCCAAAACAAAAAAAAAAACAACCCCACTTATTCACTCTTGACTTCCAATCCCCTTTCCTTTGCCTCCTGCAGAATTACATGAACCCACTGAAGCTGGTACTGACCCCACAAGACATGGAAGCTATCTTCATCAATTTGGAGGTAATGGCACAAACTGCTTTCAGCCTTTGCTCCTTCTGTGGCAGCTCAGCTTTCATCCTGCTTAAGAAAGGCTTTCAGATTGCACGTTTCTTGGTGTGTTCTTCTGGATAGGTTCAGCCCTTTGTGTGCTGAGTGGCTTTAAAAGATATTTTTAGTGCTCATTTTAAAGTTAGGGTTTATATAAACTCTAGGTAAGGAAATAATTGTATGAGGTGGATGTTGCAGAGCTGAGACTTCACCTGTCTGTGTTTTACAAAGTACTTAGCAGTGCTTTGGGAAGACAGCTGGGTTGTTGCAGAATTAAAGCCTGATGGGGATGCAGGATGGAGTGAAGCACAGAGCCCTCACTGGGCAGAGCACACTGTGGGCTCCATTGGTTTGCCCTGCTCATGGGCCAGTAGCCGTGCACAGGGGGCTTCAGTGCAGCTCTGTTGGTCCCACGTTGCATCTTATCGTGGCCGTGTAGGGCTGCCCTCACTAGGATGGCTTATTTTAAAATCAGCTGCATGGAGAGCATCACTGCCTGAGGAAGAGGTGAGCGTGCCCTTCTGTTTGCCCACTCGCTTTGGGTTTGTGTAAAGTATTGATTGTTTCTTTGTTTTAGGACCTAATTAAAGTGCATTTCAATTTCCTGCGAGCCATCGATGTCTCTATGATGTCTGGAGGAAGCAGCCTGGCTAAAGTATTTCTGGAATTCAAAGAGAGGTAAAAGGAAACACAGCCTTCAGACAACTCCAGTTTAACAAATCAGGGCTTTGAACTGTAGGATTCATTTCGGACCATGAGGTGCATCTCAGCACAGCGATTTCCTATCAGTCGTTCAGCAGCTTGGTGCTGTAGCATCACCAGGTGCCTGCACTTAAATACAACACGTGGACAGAGGTGGCTGGGAGGGGATAAAGGTGGAGACGTTATGTTTGTGGTGGACCAGAACGGAGCAAAGCCTCCTCACCTTCATGGGCTTTAGCACTGTCTCCTCCTGCAAACCTTGCAGGGGCTCGAGGGCAGGATCTGGCCTTGCTGGAGACGTCTGTCTGGTTAGATCAAAGCAAGGGTTAGCTATAAAAAAAAGCCATGTCTGGCATTGGTGTTGTCCAGTGCATGATGAGTAAATGTGAAAGTTGCTTTTGCAAACATAATAGGTTCTGTGTTTTGGCAGCTGCAAGGAGGAGTGTCCCAGAACACAAAGATAAGGTTAATAAAAGTCTTTAATATTCTTAATACTAATCAAAGGCCTGATTCATTGTGGACTCATGCCAGGGTTTTATTTCACCGTGCTTAAACCAGTGTCTAGACATAGAAATGCCATTCAGAAGTCAATAACTCCAGAAATACCATCTGCATTAATAATACACCGTAAGGTCAGATATTCCATCGCTCACAGTGCCTCTTTTAGAAAGCAAATGCTTTTGAATTAAATAAAAAAAAAAAAAAAAAAGGGTCCGGAGAAGAATGCAAATAACTCAGAAATGCTTATAAAGCTCATTTAGGTGGTTTTGATCTCCTCATTCCTGGCACAGCTTTGTGCACACCAGTGCTGTCCCCGGGCAGGAATCTTTTCCTATGAGCACAGCAGGAATGGGGCAGAGCATCCCTGAGAGTTTGGCCACAGCAGAGGTGGTGCCACCCTTTGAAATGTTGAGAACTTGCTCCAATGTCACCAAGAAAAGGACCCCAAAAGCCAGCTCTTGGGGTTGAATCGTTTGGAGCAACCTGAGCTCAATCAGCAAGGCCCTCTCCTTCTTGGGGAAAAGCCACAGGGAAAAGGGACACAGTCCCATTACAGCAAAGAGATGGGAGGCAGGAGGAGAGCTCATATGGGGAGGTGCTGTTGCCCCACTGGAAGTGTCTTTCAGAGTCCTGTTGGGTCCCTGTGCCGAGGACCTTCCTTCCCATCTGATGTACCTGTGACAAAGGGCTCTTGTTCCCATCTGTGTCCTCAGAGACATCCCATCCAGATGATGCACTGCTCCGCTGCTCTGCAGAGCTTTTTAAAAAGGAGCTGGTTTGTAACTCTTTATGTGAAAGCTGGGGCTTTGGAGTTATGCTCCCAAAGCCTCTTTGGGGCTTTCCAAGTGCTGGCAAGCCAGATACTATTGCGAGTGTTCAGAAGTTGTCAAGGGGAAAAGGCAACAGATTGATCTGTGTTGGCTGCAGGTTGGTCGGGGTGGCACAACCCATAAATCTCCCAATTCAGTAACCACTGGGTGTGAGTCCCGTGCTCGTGGAGCAGCATCAACCAGGTGCTGGGTTCTGTCTCCCTTGAGAAGAAGGGCCCTGAAATAAGGGATGAGTTCCAGCGAGTGATGGAATATGTGTCTTATCAGCAGCAATACAGTTAGCAGCGGGGAAGGGGGGGGAAGGACCTAAACCTGTCGTGCAGGATTAATGAGCAAAATGGAGAAGGAGGGGGAATCCACAGCAAAACTGCTCTGTTGCTGTCAGGTGTTTAGATTTATAGCCCAGGGCATCCTTACGGAGCTCTGCTGTGCTGCCAAAGGCTGTCACCAGCTGCTGTCACCACACCACCCTCTCCTTGCTCAGTGCACACCTTGTGAGGAGCACACGATGCACTGCTGTGCACGTGGAGCTCTGCTGGGGCACATCCAGCTGAGTGTCCCTGGGCTTCAAGGGGGGTTTTGAAGCCTCTTGTTCCCTTATTAGGTTCAATAATTGCCACCGTAGCCATTCTGGGTGCTGCTGAAGCACCTTGCCTTTGTGTTTGGTGAGGCATTCAGAAATGCCAGTGAGAAATGCTCTTGGGAAGTGGATTTTCATTGGATTTTTGTGGATTTTTGGTGCAGGGAAGCTGTTTTGCTCGCGTGCACCCTTGCTCTGCCTTTGCAAACCATGGTGTGGCATAGCCAAAAACGCAGAGCATTGCCAGCAGGGAGGCACGGAGCTGATGAAGACATCAGATGGATTATAGCAGCAAAAGCCAACTTGCAGCAAGGCGTGTGCTTGGGCTGCAGGGGTCAGCGCTCCCTGCTCTGTGCATTTCACAGAACAGTCAGCAATGCATCGGGTTTCTCTGAGCCCTGGCAGTATCCTGCAAGCCCTGCGCTGTGCAGCTGTGGCTGCAACATCTGCTCAGCCCCAGCTGCAGGAGGACAGGGCATGAGGCTGGCTGGAACCCAGAAATTTGGGGATATCATCAAATCATTTGAGTCGGAAGGGACTTTTAAAGACCATCTGGTCCCACTCCCTGCAGTGAGCAGGGACAACCACAGGGTGCTCAGAGCCCCTCCAGCCTGACCTTGTAGCACCCACAGAACTGGGGCTGCAGAACCCCTTTTGCTGAACTGCCCTGACAGCCTCCAGCCCTGCTAAAGACTTCAGCATTAAAAGTGCTGCAGTAAAAGAGTGCTAATACTTTGCTAAGAAGCGACATGGGGGAGTTGCCATTCGCCTTGTCCTCTCGCCATATATACATACATAGATCTTTTATAACAGGTTATAACAGCCAGCAAGTGTTTCCAATTACATTTGCCATTTCCCCCTCTCCAGGCTGCTGATTTATGGCAAGTACTGCAGCCACATGGAGTACGCCCAGAACACACTCAACCACCTCATCGCCAACCGGGACGACGTGAGGCAGAAGGTGGAGGTGAGCAATTGGGGGCACCCAGGGCACCCATTCACCCCAAAGCCCTTTTGCTGGGGAGCAGGACAGCGTAAGCTGACCCAGATGCCCTGGAAGGGGTGCACTGTTTTTTCCCCAGCTTTATTCTAGACACTAATCTGTATTTGCTGGGCTGTCTGTGCACTTTGCCTTGCTTTCTGCAAACGCCCCTTTACTCTTTGGGCAGCTGCCCAATTTAGGGTGAAGGCTCTGTCTTTTTAAGTATCTTCTCTGGGTTTTGCATCAGCTCTGAGCCACGTGCTCTGCATGCTGCAGCAGCCTCCCCTTGCCCTGTGCTTCTCGCTTTTCTCCCCCTGGCCCACAGAAGCCCTCAGCTAACACAGCACAGTCTCATATTTAAATGGGTCTGGGTGAAGGCAGCAGTGCAAAACTTCATGCGATCACATTAGCCTATCTTAATGACCTAATCCTTATCAGCAAAGCCACAGCAACTGTCTGCGTGCTTGCTTTGAGCCCCCCACAAATAAAGTGCATGCTCTCAAGCCACGGAGGAGGTGAGTTAAGCTAATGTGTTTCATTTGACATTTCCCAAGGTCTGGGAGCACTGTCTGCCCTCCTAATGAGCAGTATCTCATTAAGCTGCAGTAGCTCAGCTGCATGAGACCGCTGTGCTGTAGGGCCCAGCCCCTGTGAGCTCCTCCTCAATAACAGAAGCAAAATGTTGCAGCCGTGGGGCTTTGGGGGATTCTTATGGGGGGGGCTGTCATCGTTCTCCCCCAGCTGCCGCTCTGCTCACGTATTGATTTCTCTCCCAGGAATGCACGCTGAAGGTTCAGGATGGGAAATTTAAGCTGCAGGATCTGCTGGTGGTTCCCATGCAGAGAGTTCTGAAATACCACCTCCTGTTAAAAGTAAGCGGTTCAGCTTTAGCACTTCTCTCCAGCTGCCATCCTGGTGTAGCAACTTCAGGCTTTGATGCTGGAGAGCAAAGCATTGCCAGATGCACGGGGAGGGTTTGTTCTCCCCTTTTCAAATGAAATAATTAGGAGAGCTCCTTAACGCGCCGCAGTATTTGTGCCGTCTCTTAAAGCATGGTGACCTGGGGTAATTCTGCACTTGTTAGCCACGAGAGGCACTTAATGAATATAAAATAAGCTTGCATATAATCTGATTATGTGTGAAATTCCTGCCGTCAGCTCTGCAAAAGGGAGCTCGGCAGCACCAGC
Organism: Lagopus leucura; assembly: GCF_019238085.1. NCBI lineage: Eukaryota > Metazoa > Chordata > Aves > Galliformes > Phasianidae > Lagopus > Lagopus leucura. The sequence continues at coordinate 3,382,296 of NW_024962275.1, forward strand.
ACGTTGGCTCCAGCCCCGTCCCATTGCCAGCACAGCAGCTGCAGCCCTGCAGATTGATGCACGGTGCTTTCCCCATGTACCCACGTGCTTTTGTGTTTCAGGAGCTGCTCAGCCACTCATCAGACCGGCCTGAGAAGCAGCAGCTAAAGGAGGCTCTGGAAGCAATGCAGGTACAGCAGACTCGTGGGTGGACAGACAGTCCAGCATCCTGGGGAGGGCAGCTCTCCTTTAGGGCACGTGTGTGTGGATTGCTGTTTGATGGGATACACTCCCTGCTGTGCACTCCAAACTTGCAGCAGGATCACTGTCAGCAGAATTCAGCCCATTAAATCCAGGTTTTCTCTCTCGAGAGCATTGCAGGGTTCATCCCTGGCCTTGATTGTTTGCTCTGAGGTCACTTTGTTTTCTACCTCTTGAACCTCAGCTTTTTAGTGACGCTGCATTTCCCACAGTTACATAACTTTGGTGACCTTTTTAGCCGCTGTCCCTGCAAGCCAGTGAGTCCAAGCCCATATGTAGGTCATTCTAGTTAGGACTGAAGGACACTGCATTCCCACTCCGCTGCTGAACAGTACAGCCTCAAACAGCCATGCTGGGAGAGGGAGAAGGGATTCCCTCTGGTGCCACAAATCCCACTCCCCTGAAAATGTCCTTCGTGGCTGATGAGACAAAGCAGCAGACCTGGTGACAGCTGTTAAACCCTGCTTATGGCCCCGTAATGCAGCACCCACTGCTGCTGCTGCTGATAAATAAATGGATGCAGTCTCTGCTGCAGAGTCAGCATTTTTGGGAGGAAGCTGCCAATAGTCATCAGAGAGGTTTGTTTGCTTTCTTTGCCCCATCACAAAGTGCTGGGCTAGCCAAGGGGCGTAGGAAGCAGAGCGGTTTGATTTTAATTGATTTGTAAACCAGGGCTTAACTTACAGTAGTGCTCTCCATCAAGATTCCAGCCTTTCTGTCTCCTTTGCTGGTGGATGTCGGGTGCCCTATGGGGTGAGCTGTGCAGGGGGTGGGTATCCACAACTGGAGCTGCCCTTCCCAAAGGGCTTCACTCCCTTTCACTTTGCATATGTCATCATTAGCACAGGGAGGGGGCAGGAGTTGCACCCAGAGGCTGCAAGTGGTGCTTGCGTCGTCCCTACACCTGAGCACACAGGGCTGAACCCCAGAGGATGGGGATAACCCTACACACCCAGCCTGCACGTTGCTGCTTCAAGTCACCAACAGCCCTGGAATTGGGTTTCCCTTTTGCACTCAGGATGGTCTGCTCAGGAGGAGGGAACAGCCGAGCACTGATGGAGGATGCTGACCTCCATTCGTGAGGCTTTTACTTTTGTTGCTCTTCATAAGCATCCCTGGCTCGGGTGTTTGGTGATGTTATAAGTATTGTCATTTCAATCAGTAATTATCATGTGTGATTAACCCTTCCTGTGTTGGGAAGGTCTCACCTGGAGGGGATGTCTTAAAAAATTCCGCTTTCAGATTTAATCCAAGATGACAAGGAGCTCTTGCTGAGGACGAGGAGGCAGGGAGCAGATAGGAAAATAGGGAGGTATGGTTGGAAGGATGTAAGAAGTTGTAGTTGAAGGGGATGGGTTCTTTCTCTTTGGGCCAACATTTGGGCAAGCAAAGAGTTTTTTTCAGAGAAGAGCAAGAACCACAGAGCGTCTCCTCATTTTACAAAATTGTCATTGCATGGTTGGAAATTCTACTATAGGACAGAGGTGGGTGTTTTGATAATGAAAATGGCTCAGAGCTCTTTTCCCGGGGGGGATGAAGGGAATTAAGGTGAGCTGAGGTTCTTGCTGCTTGGGCTCACAGCAGATATATGCCATGCTTTGGGTTACTGGGTTCATGCATTGCCCTCTTATGGGAAATGGGAGAAACTGCAGCAGAAATGTTCCTGCATTGCCAGCACAGCACACACCGAGGTGCTGGGATGCAGCTCAGGGGTGCAGGCAGCCACGATGGATGCCAACATGGGCTCCTTTGCTTCATTTGTAATCACTTGTAATACAGCAGAGCTCTGTTGGGCTGCTTTTCCTTTTCGTCTGGTGTTGCCTGTGATTGCAGCATCCTGTGCTGCCTGGGTTCCTGCAGTGCTGCTGCTGTTCCAGCTCCCAAACACACGCAAGGAGAAAGAGTGGGAACACAGCCCAGCTGCTGTATTGAAGGTGTTGGTTCTATTGGGGAAAATAAAAAATCAATGCTCACTTTTGTCTTTAGGACTTGGCCATGTACATAAATGAAGTAAAGAGAGACAAAGAGACATTGAAAAAGATCAGCGAATTTCAGAGCTCTATAGAAAATCTGGTAAGTTGGAAGATCCTCCTCTCACTCCCAACTTTGATTAGATGATTATTAACATAACTGCTTCCTTCTGTGCAATTATTGCTGAATCTGATGTGCTGCCTCAAGTAACATCACTGCGTGTTTCTATGGTCCCTGGCCACTGATAATATTCTGGCTGTTAGTATCAAAATGGGGGCTTTATCAAAAAAGAAAAAACAAACTCGCTGTGAAATAGACTGGATGAAAACACTGAAAACATTCCTCCAACTTTCTCATGTTATCAGTAGGGAAGGGAATCCAAGAACTCCCCCAAAATAGGTATCTGTCTGCTATCTAATGTAAGTATTTGATTGTAATTAGTAAGACAGAATGGTAGACTGGACATTCCTGCTCTTGAAAGCATAACAAAGCCTATCTGGAAAATGGCACGTACAATACACACCTCACCCCAAAATCTCAAGGAGATCACAGATTCATTAAGGTTGGAAAAGACCTCTAAGATACCAACCCCAACCCATCCCACCATGCCCACTGACCATGTCCCAGTGCCACATCTCTGCAGTTCTAGAACACCTCTGGGGATGGGGACTCCCCCACTTCTCTGGGCAGCCTGTGTCAGTACCTGACCACTCTTCCTGAGGATGTATTTTAAGGAGAATCTCATCTTCCAAACTCCAGAGGTCTCAAACTTGCAGTCCCATTGCCATGCACCAGCCAGCCTTCCATGCCCTATCACTCGTGTGCTCACAGCCCTGAAGAAGCCCATCCATTTAATGCTCAGAGCTGCAGGCTGATAAGCTTTATCCCCCATGTGGGGTGGGAGGGGAGGGCAGGGCAGCTGTGAGCGCAGCTGCTCTGCAGTCCCACTTTGCATTGGGGTAATGCAATTTGGGGTCTGAGATGCTCCAAAAGGGAGGGGAGATGCTGAGCGGTGCCCACCCTGAGGGCTTCCCAAAGATGTGGTGGCTTTGGGTTCTTTGAGCCCGGGCTTCGTTTGAGAACAATGAACTTTTAATTGATGATTATTTAACAGATGGAGAGAAAATCCTTAATTTTGTAGAGAAACCTGCAAAAATTCTCAAGTGGGATACGGGTCATTGCAGCCCATGGGTTTTGAAGCAGCCGTGATAATCCTGATCCACGTGAACAGTCAGACAGCCTGCTCCACAAGGCTGTGAATGCAAATGGGGGCAGTGAGCAGCTCCCTCCTTCGTGCAGCAGGTTTGATGTGTGGGAGATGAGATGTTAACAAAGCAGCGGCTCTGTCTGCTGATCAATCCCACGCACGTTCCGCTCAGCGTTTCCTTTTGTTGCAATGGACTGGAAGTTGTGGAGTGGTTGGTGTTGTGTATACAGAGCCCACGCGGCACAGCGATGAGTGCAGGCTGTACATGCAGCTGCATACAATATTTCTTTTTTTATCTTTATTTTCCTGACGAGTGGTGCTTCTTCACCAGGGGTTTTCCCTTGTAAGCAATGTGCAAGCGAACTGATGCATGGGGTTCAGCAATGCACGAGGGCTTTGGAGCTGAAAACCCAATTGACCAAACCGTTGGGTTGGACGCCAGCCTGTCAAATCCCCAGTCTTGGTTCAGGATGGGAATCAAAAGTAAAGAGCCCTGGCTCTGCTTTTGTAGGAAACCCAAAATTAATTTGTGGGCTTTTGCATTCTGGATCCCAAATCTTCCATAATTGCCTGGATTTGTGAGCCCTGCCCTGAGGTGGGTGCTCTCCTGACACTGAGGTCGGGGTCCTGCACTTGGGGAGTTTGGATTTTGGTGTTCCTAAGCCCACTTCTATCTGCAGGTCTCACCTATGCGTTGCTTTCTTGCAGCAAGTGAAGCTGGAGGAGTTTGGGAGGCCGAAGATAGATGGTGAGCTGAAGGTCCGCTCCATCGTGAACCACACCAAGCAGGACAGGTGAGAGAGCAACAGCTCAGAAATGTGCTGGGTACATTAATCCCTAACAAAAGCACATCCCTGCTAAGGTGACAGCCAGAGGAGCTGGCTTGCAACCGCTGCTCTGTGTTGGAAGTTGTAGGAGTGCACACTGACAGAAAGCACATCAGTGTGAAATCGCAGCAGTCAGAGCTGCCCCAGCTGGGGATGCTCTGCAGAGCTCTCCACGTTCTCCCTCAGAATGGGGACCTCAGTTTGCTTGCTTAACCAGCTTGCTTGTTTGCTTGCTCTGGGCAGGTATTTATTTTTATTTGATAAAGTGGTGATTGTCTGCAAAAGGAAAGGATACAATTATGAGCTGAAAGAAATTATCGAGCTGCTCTTCCACAAGATGACCGATGACCCTATGAACAACAAGGACATTAAGAAGGTAGGTGGAGTGGAGATCAGCTCTGCCAGAGAGCATTTTGGAGCTGCTCTGGCCAGTCCTTGGGTAGCAATGTTCCCAGCAGTCTTTTTAAATAGAAACAGTGCTTGCAAAATGCTGGAACATAAACAGTCAGCTGGCAGGACAGCCTTACAGAGTTGGGAAATGCTTAGGTGTACAGGGCTGGGCTTGATCCTCTGACCTCCATCTGTGCAAAACAGCCCTGGAGAGGATGGGTGGGAGGGAGGAGGGAGAGGAAGGCAAGGGGATGGCAGCCCTGCTGCCAGCTTGCCAAAATCAGTTCGATGAATGCAGCTGCCTCTGAAGGAGCAGCATTTTGCTGGTGTCCAGCTATCAAAGAGGCAGGAACTTGTGTGTAGTTAGATGTTGTATGGATGGGACGCATGACATTGGGTGTGAAAAGCCCATTTTGCCACTTGGATGCTGAAGAAATGCTGCTAGCTTTGTGTTTTAATGCAATATATTTCCTCTTTGCTCTCTAATGCTTTCTAGTCTCATGGAAAAATGGTAAGCAAAGCACGCAGTTTTCTCTCATGTTTTTCTGTGCAGAGTTGTAATGAGACAGGCAGAGCATATGTGTGTTGTGCAGGTCAGGTGTTCCTCTTGGGCTGTCAGTTGTTGTCAGGGGGAGAGATAATGGCTGGGGAGGATCTACTGGAGCAGAAAAATCCCACTTCTCTCATCTGCCACCGTAAAATCCCATTTGGCCATAGTGCACAGTGCAGGGCGGATTCAGGCATCATTAGCTGTGATGTGCTGCAGAGATAGAGTTGTTCTTCCTACTTCCCTACTGTTATCCTTGCAAAGGTGCAGAGAAAAGGGGCAGGGTGCTGAGAGCAGCTCTTGAGAAATGTGAATAAAAGCTCAGGAGCTGCTCAGGTGCTGGGAGTGCAGCGATGCGATCGCTTCTTGTTTCCTCTTGCAGTGGTCGTATGGCTTCTACCTGATCCACCTTCAGGGAAAGCAGGGCTTCCAGTTCTTCTGCAAGACGGAGGAGATGAAGAGGAAGTGGATGGAGCAGTTTGAAATGGCAATGTGAGCACTGGGCACGGGGCGAGGAGCGTTGGGCTGCTGGAGAGCAGCTCTGGTGGCAAAGCTCCCATGGAAAGATGGGACTCTGTGTGAAGGGAGGCAGGGCCCAGCATGAAGTTATCCCCCGAGTGTTTGCCCCAGAGCTTGTTTCCAAACATGGACCGAAATGCAAACAAACACCACGAGTGGCCATGAGCACAGAAGAGGTGATGGGGGCAGGTCAATAATCCCACTCCTTCCTGCAGGTCCAACATAAAGCCAGAAAAAGCCAATGCAAACCACCACAGCTTCCAGATGTACACATTTGAAAAGACCACCAACTGCAAAGCATGCAAGATGTTCCTAAGGTGAGCCACGCACTTCTTGCTGTTCTTCATTTACAAACAGACCGAGGTAGGAGCTGAACTAACACCTTGTGATCTCCTTTTGCACAGAGGAACGTTCTACCAGGGCTATCTCTGCCCAAAATGTGGAGCTGGTGCTCACAAGGAGTGCCTGGAAATCATTCCTCCCTGCAAGATGGGTGAGTTACTTGGCCATGTCAGTAGCTTATGACATTGAGGTTAATGGATGTGAATGATCCCAAAGTTCACCCGCCTAAAGTGCTATCAGCTGCTTGTTAACAGCTAAAGCACATCTGATGATGCTGTCAACTGCCTTCCAGGGCTGCAGCTCATAGTGGTGGGTGGTTTCATAAGCAAATGGGCTGACCAAACCACCAAAAATCAAGGAGAGATCCCTGTCCTCAAACCAACCCAGGCTCTTCTGTGGTGACCCAGCACAGCACTGGTGCTCTGTGCCATGGGGGATTTTCATGGAGCAGCATCAGAGGGGGTGTGAAATCTCAGAGCTTGATGCAAATGAGACATCCATGCCCAATGCTGATCCCCTCCCACCAGGTGTGGAGCTGAGGAGTGACCCCACAACACCCCTCCTTGGTCAGGTGTTGATGCTGCTTTATGGATCCTCGTGGCATCAAGGGAAGCAGAAAATGGGTTTGCTGCCTGGTAAACTAATGGCCTATTTCAACATTTCTCTTGCAGGCTCTTCAGCAGACCAGGTAAGTTGTTTGAGGACCCTTTCCCCACATCCCTCCCTCTGTCCTTGCCTGGTCTGGTGCTCAGCTCATGGTGGGGCACTGGCAGAGGTCTCAGGGGTCCCAGTAATTGGGGGCAGGATGGGAGACCGATGACAAAAAGTGGCCCAGTCTGCATGACACCAGGGGCTTCAGAAGGTGCCAACCCCCAGCAGAGCGAGGGAGGTTTCCTATCCTGATGTTTTCAGATGGGGAGAGCTGGGACTGCTGTGTCCTCATAGGAATTTTTCCTCTCTCTTTGCAGGATTTGCTGAGTGCTGGACCTGGTAAGGGCATTGCTGCGTTGCAAGAGGGCATCTTGATTGCAACTGGAGGTGTCATAGAGGCTTGGGCACATGGGATGTGGGGAGAACTCCTTCTGAAATTGGAAATAAGAGCTGATTGCTGCAGGAATGGGATCCTCCTGTTTCCCAAGGCTTTGGCACTGCCTGTCAATAACTCCCTGCTCAGACAGAGGAGGGCACAGACATCTTCCTGTAATGCAAGCCACGCTCTCCCTGGCAGAGCAGCTTGGTAGTGATGGAACATGCCCATGCCCATGCATGATGCGCTGCCCTCTGGTGGGAACCTGAGTCACTATGGTTGCTGCAACCTCTTTTGTATATTCATTTTATTTTTCTTCACACCAACCTGGTCAGAGTGCTGGGCTGCCCTGCCCGTGTTCTGTCTCGAAGAAGAAGGAACAATTTGTTTTTGTGCTTTTCCTGTCGGAAGGAAAGCCTGGCAAAAAGAAACCGAATCAGATCATTGGTTTGGAAACACAGCACAGCGCTCCTGCTGGGTGGGGAGAGGCAGCTGGCAGCAGAGGTGGGGAAGCAATCTGAAGGCAAACACAGTGGTTGTAGAGCACTGTGGGTAGCTCTGTTTAATGTGTGATTAATTAAAAGACAACTGGACTTTGGCTGCAAACTACTGGGTTGGAGAAGTGCTTTCTGGGCCCCGCTGCAGCCCAGCACAGAGCACATGGTTGCAGGCATTTTGCTGATCCCTTTCATTTTCATGCTTTCTGCCCCAAACACCTGCCTGCTGCTGCCGTTAGATCTGCAGCTCACGGGACAAAGAACAGCAGGAGGTGGGAGGTTATTGTCATTTTGCTTTTCTTTAGCAGGGATGAAACTGCTTTGCATCTCCCCCAGGTCCTAAAATGGTTGCAGTGCAGAACTACCACGGGAACCCCGCGCCGCCTGGCAAGCCAGTGCTGACATTCCAAATTGGAGATGTGATTGAGCTGCTGAGGGGAGACCCCGACTCGCCTTGGTGGGAGGTGAGGGCCCTTCCCTCAGAGAGCTGCTGGCACGTTTTAAGCCACTGTCATCTGCGTTGTCCCTTTGTCACATCTTCTGTAGCGCGGGGTTGGGCTGCACGGTGCTTGGGAGCTGCATTAGGGTTTGTCCTCATCCATACACTGCTCCTCTGTGCACCTCGCTGATCCCCAGCTCTGTGCTCTGCAGGGGCGGCTGCTGCAGACCAAGAAGTCAGGTTACTTCCCCAGCTCGTCCGTAAAGCCCTGCCCCGTGGATGCCAGGGTATGTGTGTGGCTGTGGGTCGGTTGAAAGGGATTCCTGCTTCATTCCAGGGGGCATGAGATGCCCTGGAGGGCCCTCGGCTCTCCCCAGTCCTTTTTTACTACACGCAGCAGTGCTGTCAGCTTACTTCCCAATTAAAAAAGGCTTAAATAAATGAAAAAAGCGCAGCACATTCATCCACAGCTATTTGGGGGGGGGGGGGGGAGGCTGAGGGAGAAGCACTCAACCCTGCCCTGCACCCCCAGATCTGGTGGCTCTGAAGCTGCCTGGCAGAGCCCCTCCCATGGATAGGAGCACCTCGTTAGGTGCTGGGCAGTAATGAGCAGTGCTCTCTTTGCAGCCTCCCAACAGTCGTCCACCGTCACGGGAGATCGACTACACGGTGTACCCATGGTGAGTCGCACCGAGATGTGTCAGCTTTGGTTTTAATTGTTGCTTTGTCATCAACCTGTGCCAACACAGAGCTGTGAGTGCACCTTGGTGTCCAGGCATTGAAATCCACAGTGTCTGTGGGGATTTCATCGTTGAGAAAATGACTTGGGAAGGGAAGATGTAATTTCTGCCTTGGCAGGAGAGGTTGTGCTTCCATTTCCTCTCGCCTCCTCCTGCTGGCACCATCCAGGGTTTCAAGTTCACGAGTCTAAATTACTGTGAGTCTAAGTTATTCCAGCTCCCATTGAAGCCTCCTTCCTCTGGGGACCAATTCCCAGCCAGTGGGGTTTTCTAGGAGCCCTGGAAACATGAGGGACTTAGAACCAGAGAACCATTTGAGTCAGAAGGATCCTTTAAAGGTCACCTAGTGCTATGCCCTACAGTGAACAGGGACACCTACAGCTCCTTCATGGTGCTCAAGGTCCATCCTGACCTCAGCCTGTCCTCACAGGGGGTGTTCCATTCCTTGGAATGCCCTTCAAACTGCATTGCCCATTACTCTTTATTCAGTGGCAGTGGCTGATTCTGCCTCTGAAGGACTGGATCTGTTTCTCTACTTCCCCAACCTTCTCACCTTTAATAATTAAGAGAGATATGCACCTTTTTGCCTAAAATACGCCAGTGCTTGAAGGAAGCTGAATCCTAGCTCACAAATGCCCTGGGGAGGCAGCTGGCCCCGGGATGCTCAGCCTCTGTGGCTCAGGTTTGCAGGGAACATGGAGCGGCAGCAGACGGACAACCTGCTGAAGGCCCACGTCAGCGGCACCTACCTGATCCGTGAGCGGCCAGCCGAGGCTGAGCGCTTTGCCATCAGCATCAAGTGAGTGCATCCTCATGGGGCGCACGGATCGTGACCCCAGGAGCACCAGCACACCTTTTGCTGAGCGTCTTTGCGTCCGGTCTTAGGTTCAATGAAGAAGTGAAGCACATCAAGGTGGTGGAGAAGGACAACTGGATCCACATCACGGAAGCCAAGAAGTTTGAAAGCTTGTTGGTATGTCCTTGAAGCCCTTTGGGAGCACGGCAGGCTGATGCCAATCCTGCAGAGCATCTCCCAGCCACGGCCCCCGTGTGCTTTGCAGGAGTTGGTGGAATACTACCAGAACCATTCGCTGAAGGAGAGTTTCAAGCAGCTGGACACGACGCTCAAGTACCCGTACAAGTCACGGGAACGCTCTACCTCCAGGACCTTCACCCGCTCTCCAGGTAGGACCCATCTCAGCCTCATTACTGCGTTTCCAATGGGAAACCTCACCCGTTCTGTGGAGCGTGGGCTCGGTCTGAGCGGGGATTTGCAGCCTCCCAGCAGCTCTTTGCTGCCTTCCCCCGTCACGCTGCCCCACTGTGCTCAGCAGAGATTTGCTGAAGTGCGGAGAAATGTGTGGCAGCTTTGGTTGGGTGCATTCAGGCTGTCCTGCCCACTTCAGCTTGTGTGTGTGGGGGTCTGGTTGCAGTGTCTCTGGTGGGGTTTGAATCCCACAGGGACTCCTTTAATGGGGCTGATGGGGGAAATGGAAAACCGGAGCTTAAAAGCAAAAAAAAAAAGAAGGAAATCAGAGCAAATGGAGAGCAAAATCTGTGCTGTTGCAAAGCATTTGGTTTTGTCTCAAAGGCCGGGAGCAGAAATTGGAGGGAAAAAAAATTGTTTAAAACCTTTTCCATGATAAATTATAAAAATGCTACCGATGGAAAACAGTTCTTGAAAGTTGATCAGACATCTTTTCCATTTGTGCACACCCCTGTGCCCTGGGCAGTGGCTGCACCTGCCATGGCTGCCCCAGTCCTGAGCATGTGACCTCTGCATGCCCTGCCCTGTATTTCCCCATTGGCTTTTACAACGTTGTGCATTACGATTTTCTTTTATTTTAATTTCCTTTTTAATGCGTGTTCTGCATCTTTCTGTTTCTCTCTTAACCTCTTTGCAGCCTCCTGCGCTTCCTACAACTTTTCTTTTCTCAGTCCTCAGGGCCTCAACTTTTCTTCTCAGAGCTCCTCCAGTCCCTTCTGGTCAGGTACCCCATGGAGAGACCCACAGCATCCCCAGCTTGAAAGCCATCACAGTGGGACCTGCGTGGTCCCTGCTGTCCCTTCTGCACCCACAGGCAGCTCTGAGGGCCCTGGCCATGCCCTGCCGGTGGCTCAGCCTGGAAACAAGTGAATAAATCATGGCTTTGCAAAAAGCAAATGCTCTCCCTAAAAATCAAAGCAGGAGTTTTTTGGATTGATTGGAACTGTTGCTATTGAGAAAGGGTGCTTAAATCAGTGACAAACTCTGTCGCATTGGGATCTCATGATGTACTTCAAGCTCGACTTGCTCATCCCATGTGTTTCACCAAAGGAACATTGGCATCACACCAACTTCCAGCCTGGTTGTCCTTGCTGGCTAAGGAGAACATCTCAGTGTCCAGCAGTTTTTGAGCTCTGGGATCTCAGCCTGCTCAGGAGGACTGTGCTAAAGGGGATGGGAAACCTGGGTTGTGTGTCTGGGGCTCAGGCTCCCCACAGTGGAGTTCTGGTTTTAAATGCATTGCAGACCAGTGTCTTCCTCCCTGTTTACAAGGGTTCAGAGCAAAAATGTGTCCTTTTTATGCTATTATTTGCCAGCATTTTCTTTTTGCTGGACAGGGAAAGCCATCTGCTGAGCCACGTGTGTTTTCCCCTAAAGCTGTTGTTTGAGCACACAACTTTTCAGGGTATCAGGACATAACAGGGAATTTGGGATCCTTTAAGTGCACACAAACTGTGACTCTGTGCTGAAATGGGCTCTGAGCAAGCTCCTGATAAAAGAGCTCAAAGCTGTTGTGGTTCTTGCTCCATTCTCCAGCCTGGTGGGGATGGATGATTGCACGCTGTGTGTCCGCCTCTCCTCCATCGCCATCCTCATCTCCTTCCACCCCAACAGCTGGAAATCTGGGCAAAGCTTTTCCTCAAGCTTAGTTCAACCTTGGTTTGCAAAATTAAAAAAAAATAATAATAAAAATGAATTAACACTCAAAAATCCCAGGACAAAAAGGACATTTGATCAAAACCCATTTCTTAAAGGTTCTAATTATTTTTTTCTTCTCATTTTGCAAACACCACAAAAAGAACCTTTCCCCCCCCCGCTTGCCCAGGAGCACCCTGCAGTGATGTGGACTGTCCTGGACCTCTCTCCCTCTCCTCCAGCCCATCCCCACTGCTCCTCTGTGTGCAGTTCTCCAGCAGTCTCCTCCCCATGCCCTGCACTTCCCTGCACGGAGCAATGGAGATGCACTGCTCAACATCTCTCAGAGAATCCAGTCCCAGTTTTGAGGTGGTTCAAACACAAGCTGACTTGCCAAACACCTTTTGGCACGGTGGTCCCATCAGGAGTTATAAATGAGGGAAAGGAAATTTTTCCATGATTCCACCATGAATAATTGTTGATTCCTTTGAAATCTTTCCTTTTGCCACCGCCTTCCCTTCTCACCAAATTGCCCCAGCAATGGGTCACAGCCCCTCCTGGGCAGCCATGCGGCTGTCCCAGCTCTGACCACGGGGCTCTATGACCCCAAGAGGAACCACTTCACCCCTGACCACCCCATTTCACATGAGACCAGAGCTGATGCAGGTCACGGCGTTGCAATGGGAGCCAGCGCCGTGGTGGAAAACCCAGGTTGAACCCCGTGGAGCTTTCCCCAGGCTTCAGCTGCTCCATGTGGTGGGGGCCAGTCCCAACACTTCACTTTGTCCCCCTGCAGTGTTCACCCCACGGGTCATAGGGACGGCAGTGGCACGCTACAACTTTGCAGCACGGGACATGCGGGAGCTGTCGCTGCGGGAGGGCGATGTGGTGAAGATCTACAGCAGGATCGGCGGCGACCAGGGCTGGTGGAAGGGGGAAACCAACGGGAGGGTACGTGCACTTGGTGTCCCATCCCCTGTGCAATTGGTGTCCCATCTCCTTCCTACCACGTGGTCCATATCATGTCCAGATCTCTTCCTTAAGCTTGCATGCAAGGAAATTAATCATAGAATGATAGAATTGTTAATGTACTAATGTCCAACTGTTGACCCATTCCCACCATGCCCACTAAATGTGTGGTTCTGTGATTGGAAGCCTCAGTGGTCTGGGGGAAAGCAGCAAGCTGATGGCTTGCTCAGATGTCCCCTAGGGTTTGCAGCACTTGGGACACATTCCTGATCCCTTCTTTATTGCAGCTACAGACTGAGGCAGTGTACAGTTGCTCTGAGTCACTGTGCAAATTTTGGTAGCAGCTGCATCTAAGAACTGCGTCACCTCCCCATCACTGCCACATGGCTGGGTCAGATAACTCAGCATGTGGTGACAGAGGAGCAGTCCCAGAGGTGGGACAGGAGCTCCCTGCTGCTCCCCACCGCTCAGCTCTCCATCTTCCCTCAGGTCGGCTGGTTTCCCTCGACGTACGTGGAAGAAGAGGGGGTGCAATGATGCTGGGGATGCCTCATGGAAAGTCATCGAGTGCCCGGAGCGATCCGCTGCAGACCACACGCTGCTCCCCCAGCAGCCCGGCCCCACGCCTGCCAGCAATGCCGGGAGCACCACCGCTCTCCCCAGACTCTTTAGTAAATCCATTCCTCTGTACAGCATGTGTGTGTGCGTCGGGATGCCTCCAGCCCCGGCCCTGTTCTGTCTGTAGAAGATTCGTGGTCTGTCGGATGACGTTTGTGCGGCGACTGCTCCTGGGAGAGCCGCGCTCCCCTGAATGGACAGAGCGGAGGGACTCTGCGTGGTGCCCCCCAGGGGGGTATCCGGACCTTATTTTTCCTAGAAGTGTTTTCAAATGGTGTGGCTGAAAGCCTGGGCTGTGCCCGGGGGTTCAGAGGTGAGCATGCAGGGCTCGGGATAGGGACCGTGGCTGCATCATGTTGGGATGCACCTTGGGACCAGGGATGGAGCTGCTCATCCCTGAGGGATGACAGCTGTGAGCTGGGGAGCACAGCTGGACCACGGACACGGGAGAGAAAAAAGCCCTGTGGGCATCCCGAGCCCCTTTCCTCACTTCCCCCCCCAGACCCTACTGCTGTGCTGGGGGTGCATGGGGCAGCCCAGGACACTGGGTGAGCTGCTGGTGTTGCAGGGCTGGAGGTGTGCCTTGCCACGTGTGAGTTTTGGAGGTCACAGGGGCACAGGTCCCGGCGGAGGAGCAGATGGGAGAATGGATTGAGCACCTCAGCGAGGTCCATTTTTCTGCAGCCATACGTGTCCCACCTCACTGAGCTCAGTGGGGCGAACCCACATGAGTAAGGGCTATGGTATGAAGTCCTGATTTATCTCAAGACATTGTGAAAGCATCTCTTCTTCTCCAGCTGTGTGCACTTTTGGGGGCCGAGAGCATTGCCCCCTCTTCTTCCCACAGGCTGTTACCGCTGCTGCTGTCAAGGAAAGGTCCGTCTGTCTGTGCATTGCCACTTTGTCCTGAGTTCCATCCATCCCAGTCTGTTCTTCCCACACTGCAGCCTGTAACGCATAGGCAGAGCTGCTGTTTGGAGAGCTGGGCTGGCATCTTCTGCTGGGCGCTGCCTTTGCCACCCAGCTCCAGAATTTCCTTCCAAAGTGCTGTTTTGAACAAATACATGTGTGTGCGTCTGTGTGTGTTTGTAGCGAGGAATGACTTTCCTATCTCTGAGCCTTGAGAAATGCCCTCCTGTCTCTGTGCATAAGTGGCATTTGGAGCTGCTGCTGTGCCCGAAGCTGTCCCTGGCACGGTGTAAAAGCAGCCCTGGGAGACACCAGCACCGTGCAGTGCTGTGTCCCAGCCTTGCTGTCAGCAGAGCTTGAGGGATTACATGGGAGAGCCTGGGGATCCCATTGGAAAGGGCAGTGTGTTCACTTGGGAACACGGCTGTGTTGCTCAGTGAGAAGCCCAGGGCCAGATCAGTGTGCTGCCCAGGGCTCTGGATAGGGCTGGGAATGTGTTGGGTTCCTTGGGCTCACCACAGCAGTGCCCAGCAGGGTGAGGGGGCACAGTGCAGGGCTCGGGGCTTTAGCAAGGTACTGTTTGGTGCTAACCTCTTCCAGGCCAGCTATTGGTGCTTAGTATGGGATGTGTCCAAGGGGTCCTGTTTGCTAAAGGAGCTGAATGGTTCGTGCTCTGCAAGGGAAAAAAATTGGGCTGCAGCAAATGAGGAGCAGGCAGTGCCCTGCTGCAGCGTGAAGGGCCTTGCTCAGATTTCCCCAATTTTGGTGTGCCTGAGAGCACATCTAAGGTGGGCGAGACACACACAGACAAGAGAACAACTGATGGCCGAAGGTCTGCCTCAGATGCTATTAAAGCCCTATGCAACCCCCCCCCTCCCATCTGGGATGGATTCCCTGTGCCTGCACTGGGTGCATCCCCCTCAGAAGGGCACGGTGTTCCCCCTGCAGAAGGTGCGTGTGTGACATCTCCTGCACAGCCCCCCAGGTCCAACCCCCCCAGCAAGGTCTCCCTCTCGTGTTTACTGTTGTAAGAAACTTGTTTTAAAAAAAAAAAAAAAGAAAAAAGAAAAAAAAAGAAAAAAAAAAGATGTTTTTCGTTTGTAAGTAATTATTCAGCCATTTGCCACGATATATATCTGTGAATAAGAAGGAAAATGTGTTTGTTTGTTTGTTTGTTTTTTATGATGGCGAGAAAATTGTATATATATTTTAGTTCGTCGCGGACGTTCAGAATTGCAATGGGATACGTTGGAAAATAATATGTAAATTCCTTGGGTTTTTCCTTTGCACTGCACTAACGGGGGTCGAACGGGCTCGGGTGGAGGGGTCCAAAGGTAAAACTGTTTGTTTATGGGATAGGTTCTAGCTGGCAATTTGGAAATCATTTGAAGTAGCTTGTAATGCTGGAATAGAATCTTTAGCTGCTACTTAGAAACCCTTTTGCATGTGGTTCTTCCAGACCTTTTTAAGTTACAATACATCCAAGTAAATCCCACGATGAAAACAAAAAAAAAAAACCCAACAAAAATAAAGTGTAATTTTGCTGATAGCTCCTTTTATATTTTTTTTTTTTGGCAGCTGTGGTTTTTATCACCAGTAAAACCCACACGAGAGGGATGGGGTTTGTGTTGGGCTTCTGTGGGGTATAGTGGGGATGGATCCTTCCTGATGGTCGGTGTTCACACCCCACCCAGAACTGCATTGCTCAGCTGATCCCATCCTGCAGCCTCAGACCCAACGGGGCTCAGCCAGGGCAGCTCCCAGCAGCTGTTCCTCTGCAGCTGCCCCTCTCCCATTGGGGTGGCTGAGAAGGGAGCGGGTGATTTTTCACAGCTTCCATTCATTTCTTTGGATCACGTTCCCAAATCCCACCCGGCTCTACATGCAGTGGCATTTTCCAGAGCGATGAAATAAAAACCACAGCCCTGCTTACAAATTGCCCCAGGTGTTTTTGGAGGGAGGGGAAGCTTCCACCCCAGGGATGCTACTGTGAGCTGCCCTACTACTGAATTAATAATGTTTTTCCCTGCTCTTCTGGCTGGGGTTAGAAGGATGCAGCTCAGCTGGGTGTCACCTTGGCTGAGCTGCAGACCCCTGCCTGGCACAAACCGTATCCCTGTTGGTGCCATTCAGTCTCAGGGAAGCTCTCCAGCACACACCACGTATGAAATGCTGATCTCTGTGATCTGAGCACTGTTCTGCCAGCAGAAACCCACAGCACAGCACTGGAGCATGGAACAGGTGAGTGCCAAACTGCATTCACGCCACCTCCTTGCTGGGGACACCCCTGGCAGCACTTGGTGACGTGCAGCCCTGCAGCGTGGTGGAAGTGGGTTCCCAGCAGATCCATGTGGCTTCATGTGACTCCCCGAGAGTGTGCACAGATAAAGGAGGCATTATTCACCATGCCAGGCCTGTGCCATGTGCTGTAACCAGACCAGGAGCAGCCTTCCCCAAGGCATTAACAGGAGCATCTATCTCCAGCTCCCAGCTGGCTCCAGCCCTGTGCCCCGGGAGGGGGAAGGCTGCCCCAGACACAAGTTCTATTTTATCATCTTTTTTTCTTTTTGCAGCTGCTGACATAATCTCCCACATTAGTTGGACTGGCCAGGGTGCTGCTCTGAGCAAACACAGCACCGGGACTGGCTGCATTTACTGGCTGCCCTCTGCAAACAACTCCATGCCCGGAGCACTGCTGGCCAGCTCTGAGCACGGCCCATCACTTGGTGGCCTGTGGCCGGCCAGCACGTGGCCACCTCCCCACAGCAGGCTGCCCTGAGAGCCACGCATGGTAGCAATCCTGAGAACAAGGGCCTTGACAGCTCTGCAAACAGGGAAACTGAGGCAGGGGGGCGCCGAGACCAGAACACAGATAATCTCCAGGCAGTACCAGATCCCACTCCACTCAAGTGTCATGCAGTGGTGGTGCTTTCCAGGATCAAACTCAGGTTGCAGTGCAGGGCAGAGCAGGCTCAGTGCATGCCTGTGCAGGCTCGGCGGGGTGATGGCACGTGTGTGCAGCCTCGTGCAGGCTGTGTGATCAGCTGCAGTTCTGCAGCACGCTTGGCTGGTTCATTTGTGCGTTCGCCGTGGTGTTTTGTATGACCTAGAAAACTCCAGCTGGCGCATGCAAGCCAGCATGCCCCTTTATTTTGTAATTAGTCTAAGGGGAAGGATTGAGCTGGTTAAGTTCCCTTTGCATGATGCTGACCATCAGAAACGCACACCTCCCTCATTCTGACTCTACAGCTCCGTTGGAACCCGATGTTCAGAGGAACCATAGTACAGCAGAGCTCTGCACATCCCTGCAGGACACGGATTGTGCTCGGGGTGTCCTCTCACCCAAAGGTCATGTTTGTAATTTGCATGCACTGATGAAATGGCTCTGTCCCACCAGACAGCAACACCCCGCCGCGAGCAGTTCTGACTTGGTTATTTGGAGTGGTTGGTGGAGGAATTTGGGCTCTCTCTTTAAAACAAACTCTTTCTGTCTTTTAGAAAAAGGAGAGAAATGCCTGAGATGGACCAATTCTGAACAACTGAGCCCCTCTGCTTCTGTTCAGGCTCTTTTCAGAGTGGGGTGATTTGGATGCAGGCCCATCCTGCGTTCTATCCAACGCATAAACAGGGGCTCCCAGGAGTGGTGATGCTGAACATGCAGAACCCCTTAACCCACAGCCTAGGCAGCAGAATCCAAACCTCTAAAGCACTGCACCTCCTGCCCAGACAGGCCCTCATTACAGGGTCCTCCTGAGCAGGAGGAGCACAAAACCTTTGTGCTGAGAGAACTAAATTAAACCTTAAATTAAACCTTTTTGTACAGCTTCTAAATGTTTGTTTTGTTGGTTTTTTTTTTTTTTTTTGGTTTTTTTTTTTTTTTTGCTGTTCACACCTTTGCTTTGAACTCACGGGTCTGCCTCAGGAACTTTGTAAATCCCTTTAAACCCAGCTCTTCCAATGCAACTGCTGGGAACTGGGGCGGGAGGGGCAGATGTTGAAGAGCTCTGTTTGCTCCCTGGCAGCCGGTGAGCCCTGCTGGCTGTGAGCCCCCCCAGCCGTGCTGTCTGGAGCCAATCTGAGAAGAAAAGTCAGAATTCCGTTCCGTTTTGCATTTCTCCATTCTTCCCGACTTTGTCGTTGAACGGCGGAGCGACAGAAAAGGAGTAAGAGCTCATCCAGGGCTGGGGAAGCTGTGCTTGGCCCCGTTGGCTGTTGGAGCTGGTTAATGTTTTTGCAGCGGGGCCGGAGGACGGCGGTGCGGAAGAGGAGGAGGAGGAGGAGGAGAGCATCGGAGGAAGGCAGACGTCCCACGGCCATCGCGAGCATTGCTGGTGAGTGGATCGTGGATCTTCTGTGGGGATTCCTGGTGGGATTTCCCAGCTTTGCATGGTGGCAGTGAGTGGGGTCCCATAGGGGGGGGAGCTCTGCAGCAGAACCCAACCCTGCTGCTCCACTGCAGCCCGCTGCAAACTGCTCCAAAGCCGTGTGTGCCCAAAGCACGCCCCCAGTTTGTGGTGTAGGGCTGGAGGGCTTGATCTGCCCCCCATCCCCCCCAGCAGCCGTTGCTCTGTTTTCTTTTGATAAGGAGCAAACCTTGCGCCTTTGTCGTGGCTTTTGAACGCGTGGAAAAAAGAAAAAAAGAAAAGCACACAGAGAAAAGGGGTGGCTTCTGTGGGCTGGCAGCGAGCCCAGGAGCCGCCTTGTGTATTTTCAGGTCCTTTTTGTAAGCTGGGCCCCTCTGAAGGGTGTTTGGAAACTGCTGTTTGGATACAGTTCCCTGGTGGATGGGGGTCTGAGCTCATGCTGTCCCCTGTTGGATTCCACTCGCTGCCACCATGCTGCTCTGGGTGCTGCTCAACCCATTGCCCAACATGCACGTGCTGTCACCAATACAACCATTGTCCCAATAGTGACCAGCTGGCACCCCTGCTCACAATCTGGGATCTCTGCAGGTTGACATGTCCTACATAAGCTGTGCCCTGCGGGTGGCTGCCCCCCGTCGCCTGCCTGCCCCCTGGAGAAGCCCCCGACCCTACAGCAGCACGACAGGACCCACAGCCGAGAAGAGCGTTCCTTACCAGAAGACACTGAAAGAAGAAAGCAATGGGAGCACGGGGCCCAGCCGACCACCCCCAGCCTCAGCCGAGGTGGTGGTGGTCGGGGGGGGCAGCCTGGGCTGTCAGACCACCTATCACCTGGCCAAACTGGGCATCACCAACGTCGTCCTGCTGGAGAGGGACCGCCTGACAGCGGGCACCACCTGGCACACGGCTGGTGAGCTGCAGGGATGGGAGCCTGTTGTTGCTGTTCGTGACCTCATGTTGCAGCAGGGGAGGTTCAGATTGGATACTGGGGAGCGTTTTATTCTCCAAAAGAAAGGTGCTGTGCTGTCACAGCTGCATGGAGAGCGCTGGAGTCACCATCCCTGGGGTCTTCCATAAGCATGGGGATGTGGCACTGAGGGACGTGTCAGTGGGTATGGTGGGATGAGCTTGGGGATCTGAGATGGCATTTCCAACTGTAAGGATGCCATGATTGCTATTATTAATGCTATTGCTATTATTGTTAATAATATGCCAATTTTCTTTGGCAGGGAGGGGGGAAACTACAAGAGTTTAACTCGGCCATCATTTTCGGGTGCTGTGTCTTTCAGGGGTAGTTCTCCACAGAGCCCCAACCCCCCTTTTCCTATTAATTTAACCCATAATCAGCAAAAAATCCATGATCTGTCGCTCTCCTAAGTAGCCACGAGATGGAGCAAGAGCCCCAGCGGGGTGACACTGCCGCGAGCGGGACAGGGGGGGAACCACGGAGCGACCGGAGCTCCCACCTCGGTCCCACTCGGCTCCGTCCCACGCTGTCCTCCATAGGTTTGCTGTGGCAGCTCCGTCCCAGCGACGTGGAGGTGGAGCTGCTGGCGCACACGAGGGATGTGGTGAGCCGCGATCTGCCGGCCGAGACGGGGCTGCACACGGGCTGGGTGCAGAACGGGGGGCTCTTTATCGCCTCCAACAAGCAGCGCCTCGATGAGTACAAGCGGCTCATGTCGGTAGGATCAGCCCTCAGCATCCCCCTGGGACATAGCGTTGGTCTGTTGGGGTTCGTTGGGTTGGCATCAGACAAGATGAAGCGCAAAGATGATCCTTTTTTGCCCTTTCAGACGTCGTTTTCCCAGTTTCAGAGCAGCTTGTGTGCAGCCTCATCCCATATTCCCATGCAGATCATCACACCCACCTCCAGATGGAGGGTTTGCCTTAGAGCAACGTCATCCCTGGGCCATGTGGGGGACTGGGGAGCAAAACTTTGTCCTTGGGTTTCCTCCAGCATGGGATGAGTTCATGCTCATGGTTTTCTTGTCTGCTGGCAGCTGGGGAAGGTGTATGGCATAGAGTCACACGTCCTGACCCCGGCACAGACCAAGGAGCTGTACCCACTGATGAATGTGGACGACCTGTATGGCACTCTGTATGTCCCCAAGGATGGCACCATGGATCCTGCTGGCACCTGCTCCACCCTTGCCAGAGCAGCAACAGCCAGAGGTGCTACGGTAATGCCTAATTACTAATTAATGCCTGTTGGCCCTCCACCTTCCCCAATTCTGTCTCCAGTAGTTAGATCTTTGCCCTGAAGGATTGTTGTCATATTGGGCTTTGGTGACTCTTTGGGTCACGGTGATAAAGGAGGGAGGAACTGGGAAAGTATAGGATGAAGAAAAGACCATTAGGAGCAAGATGAGACCCCAAGGCAGGTTCCTTGGGTTTAAGGCACACTAACACACTCCACTCCTCAAAGCAGGAATTACCAGTGTGTGGCTTAGCTCATGTGCAAGGCATGGACATAACGAATGTCCTCTGCAGCTGTGGGTACGCAGAGGTGTGGTTTGAGCCTGGAATGGAGAGGAGTGTTACTGTCAGCAGTAAGAGGAGTCACTATTCCAAAAGAAAGATGGCCAGAACCCTGCTGAGCTTCACCTTTCCCAGTGCCAGGGGTGATCCCAGCTCTGACTCTGCCTCTTTTTCTCCACCTTCAGATCATAGAGAACTGCCCCGTCACCGGCATCCAGGTCAGAACAGATGACTTTGGGGTGAAGAGGGTGCATGCAGTGGAGACAGCCCATGGGACCATCCAGACTCCTTGTGTAGTCAACTGTGCAGGTACGGATGGGACAGCTCTGCTTTGCACAGCATGTGCCAGGGATGCACCAAGCCCATGTCCCCCAGCTGATGTGTTCTGTGTGCCCCAGCTGATGTGCTCTGTGTCCCCACAGGAGTGTGGGCGCGTGCCCTGGGCCAGATGGCAGGTGTGCACGTGCCACTGGTGGCAATGCATCACGCCTACGTGGTGACCGAACGCATTGAGGGTATCCAGGTGGGTCCTGCACCGCTCCTCTGTGTGCTCCAGTGATGGTCAGAAACAGAACCACCCCTCCTTGCCCCACAGGACCTCCAGGACCCCCTCCTGTGCTGCAGGACCAGGTTCTGCGTTCACCCCCCTGGTAGCACAGACAGCTGCCTGCCTTATTAGAACCATGTTTAGTATTTAATGATGTTACAACTAGCAGGATCATTTTTTATTATTTATTTATTTGTTCTCAGTGGAATTACTGTAGGGTCTCTGACATGCTTGGTGTCTGAAAGCAGCGCTCATAAAGATGCCAAACACCTTCTGAACGAGCAGAGCTGCTGTAGCTCTCCAGGCACTTCTGCACCACCCTGAGAAATCTGTTCCGCCTTCTGGCTATTGAGAACGGCTCAGGAGCTGAAGCAAACTTCATTCACTCAGGTGCCAGGGCTTGCAGAGTAACACTTTAATTAGTTTCCACCCTGCTGATACAATCTGAGCTGGAGCTTTCAGTCCTCGATGCCTCATATTCAGAAGTGCTGGTGTCTGTTCACCTTTCCATCCCAGTAGCTCTGCTGGGCTGTGCAAACACAGCAAGGGAGAGGCTCAGAGCAGAGGCTGCAGCTTGCGAGCCCCAGTGCATCCTGTTCCATCCACTTCATTTCATTTGTCAACAGGAATGCAGGAGGCCCTACAACAATACCTTGGCTCTGTCTAAACGTTCACCTATTCATCATTCACAGGCACAAATCCCTCGTTTGCTGCATGCTGCTGTGCTTTTATTTTCACCCATGTAGGTGGGTGGCAAAGCCAAGCTCAGAGCAGGATCTGGGATCAGACCGCAGCCATTGAGCCACTTGGAATCAAGCACCCAAATTTTGGGGCTCCCTGAGCTCCCTCTCCCCCGTTAGGTTGGGAGTGCAGAGGGTGGTGCAGCCCAGCTGTGGTCCAGCTGCACGCTCAACCTGCTCAGATGTCTCTGTGGGGATGGGCTCGTGGGCACATGGGGCTGCTGGGGCTGCTGCAGCTCTCAGCCCTGGCTCACTCCTGCACCTCCCTTCCTGCAGAACATGCCGAATGTTCGGGATCACGATGCCTCGGTGTATCTCCGTCTCCAAGGCGATGCCCTTTCCGTGGGTGGCTATGAGTCAAACCCCATCTTCTGGGAGGAGGTGAGCGGTGCTGGGAGGCTCTTGAGGGAGCGAGGCAGGTTTGCAGGGGACCCACATCAGTGGGGCGGGTGCAGCAGTGAGCTCCTTGTGGCCCTGCGCTGCCCAGCCTGACCATGGGCTGATTTTGGGAGCTCAGGAGAGCATTGCCCCCATTGGTTTGCAGGTGATGAGGAAACCAAGCAGTGCTCAGGGCTAACCTTGCTGTTCTGCTGGGTCCCTGTATCTTAATTCGGGCTCTGCCCCAGCCCTTACACTGCATTTTTCAATGCCTCTGTCCCAAGGAGGAGGGAGTCCCTTCATCAGATGATGTCCATCCCCTGACACATCTGTAATGTACAACAGAACATGCAGGGGCTTTGGGTTGGGTGCTGGCTTTGCATCTCTGTACTGAGCTGTTCTTAAAAACCCACTGGGATCTGCAAAGCAGCTCTATTTTCTGGGGCCACAGAGGTTGGTAGGGCTGAGAAGCTCTTACCCATCAGCTGTGCTCTAATTTGTGTCCTGATTCCTGTTTCCCACCTTCAGGTGTCAGAGAAATTTGCCTTCAGCCTCTTTGACTTGGACTGGGATGTTTTTATGCAGCACATCCAGGGTGCCATCAACAGAGTGCCGGTGCTGGAAAGGACGGGCATCAAATCCACTGTCTGTGGGCCAGGTAATGCAGTGCCTGGGAGCAGCAATCTGCTGCTTTCAGGCTGTGGGTCCCAGCAGATAGGGAGGCTAGGAGAAGAGGGCAGTTTTGTGGGATGAGCTGGAGATGCAGGAGCTGACACAGCTCTGCAGATCCTTGCATGCTGTCACTGCCCTACGCTCTTATTCCTGATCCAGCCCATGCACTTACATCCCATTTGTCCCTTCCTTGCACTATGCTGTGGGACATTGGGGTTTGTGGGAGCACTGATCAGAGCCTGTGCTGGTGGGTGTGCATTCTGGTGGGGACAAGAAGGGCTGCCCAAACCCTGAGAGACACAGAGAGGACCCATCCATGCTGGGGCTGCAGTGGTGTCACTTTCCTGGAGGTGGCATACCAGGCTGAGCCCTGCCTTCTTATGGTGCAGAGCTTGGGGACAAACAAAGGTCCCAGCTGGTGCTGGGGCTGCTGACCTGAGAATGGAGCATTTTCTCAAGTAGCGACTGCTGTTTTCCTGATATTTGTACTATTATTGTGGAGTTTTATTTATACTATTATTGTGGACTGTGGAGTTTCAGGCATGAGGCCTGAAAACATTTGGTTTGCTTCCAGTGTCTTGCAGCCCACGCAGGTAGGAGTGATGGCACCATCGAGTTGAGCCATAAGCATTTGGCCTTGAAACCCTCCACATGCCGAAAAAAAAATATCCTTCTTGCTGAAGCACTTAAAGGGAAACCCTGGAGAGCCCTGGGAAGGAGCTGGGCTGTACACAAAGGGAAAGCAGGGCACATCTCTGGCCCTGCAGCATGCATAATGCAGAGGCTGCGCCCTGGCTTTGATTGAATTGCGGTGTGGTTGGAGCTGGGGGCCTCCAGCAGACAGCTGACAGCTTATAGATAGATGTCAAGTGTTTGTAATGCAGTGGGGTAATTTGCAAAGGGTCAGCACTCCTCCTTTTCTTGATTTAAAGGTGCTGCTGGTCTGCTTGCCACAGAGGAATCAGGCTGGGCTGGAGCAAATAGCAAACACTTGTTCTTTCTGCTGTGCTGTAAATATTTCACCACCAGAACAGAAAGCTGCCCCTCAGTGAGGGAGTTCCTGCAGTGATTATGGGAGCAAAGTTTGGGTGCAGTGCAGACCCAGCTCACATTTTGCACGGTTGCACAAAGTGCCCTAATGCAGGGAGGATGGCACACCTCCAGCAGGGTGTTCTGCACTGCCCTTCACGTGTGGGAGGTGCACCAGGGATGTGGCTGATGGTTGTGTTGGGAACAAGAGCTTTGGGCAGCAGCAATGGCTTCACTGAGTAGCTTAAATTCCTGGCACTTCTCAGCAGGAATCAATAGCAGTGAAAGAGAAATAGAAAGAGGAATGAAGCCACCAATGGCAGGAGCAGGATGAGGTCAGAGCAGGATCTCCACGGGACAGATCCTGGCTGATGCATCTCTCTGTGTCCTTCAGAGTCGTTCACAGCTGACCACAAACCTCTCATGGGGGAGGCTCCAGAAGTCCGAGGTTTCTTCCTCGGCTGCGGCTTCAACAGCGCCGGTAAGAGAGCGCAGGAAACCCCACTGCGTGCATCCCAGTGTGAGCATCACAGCCCGGCAGCGATGGTGCTTGGCCTCATTGGTGTCCTCACCTCTTCCCCAGGGATGATGTTGGGAGGAGGCTGCGGGAAGGAGCTGGCCCATTGGATCATCCACGGCCGGCCGGAGAAGGATATGTACGGCTACGACATCAGGCAAGGCTGTGCTGGCACCCAATGGGGAGCATGGGGGTGGGTGTCCAAATCGGGTGTCTAGGCAGTGTCTGTGCCACAGCCCCTGTCCCCTGAGAAGCTGGAATCAATTAGGCCCATGGCTGTAATGAATTTACACGTGGGATTTATCTCATTTGCCTCATTCTGCTTCTACGCAAACTGCGTCCATCAGACTCGAGGAGATTGCAGTGTTGAGGAAGGACGGGGTAATTATGTTTGGGTTGTGTTGTTGTTCAATTAGTGCTGTGCCTAATCTTCTAAGTTAATAATCGGGGGTGATGATTGCAACTGGAGAAAGATTAGTGCTCCCTCTCTGCAGCGCTGCATGGGCCGGGAGATTTGGGCTGCGCAGATGTTGGCTCTGTAATTGCTTTTGACTTGTTCAATCGTGTCTGATTGGGTTTGGGCTTTCTTGCAGGGCTGCTTGTGACAGCAATAAGCTTGTCAGGGATAGATCTGTGAAAATCACATTGCTTTGATGGGAACGGTGGTAAACAGACCATGGAGCCAGCACGGGAGCTGCTGCTAACACATAGAATCACAGAATGGTTTGAGTTGGAAGGGACCCTAAAAGGCCATCTGGTCCCAATCCCTGCAGTGATCAAGGACACCCACAGCTCCACAGGGTGCTCGGAGCCCCTCCAGCCTGACCCTGGCTGTCTGCAGGGACGGGGCATCCACCAGCTCTCTGGGTAACCTGTGCCAACGCCTCACCACCCCTATTGTAAAACACTTTTTGCTCATATCCAACCTATGCTGGTTTGCAAAGCAGGCAGCAACCCCATGGCCCCACCACAGCAATGGTGCTTTGCCAGCTGCTGTGCCATTGGGCATCGTGGCCGTGCACAGCCCTGGCTCCTTGGGGTGCTCCATCCTTCTGGTGCTCTGCCTTTCCTGTGCTTGTCAAGCTGATAGCAGTCCTGTTTTGTTGTTTATTTATTTTCTTTATTATGATTACTGAGCTCCTCTTTAAATAACTCCCGTTCCCTCACATTTAAATATTTATCCTCTCAAATCACTCGCTTGTAAATATTTCATCTGGCAGCTGTTGCTCCTCTCCCTGCTGTCAAAATGCAGCGTGGTGGTGGTGGCAGGGCTGGGGACGTCCCCTGCCATGTGTCCACTGCCATGTGTCCCTACCATGTGTCCCCTGCCACCTGTCACATGTGGGCAGAGTGGGGAAGAAAGCCAAAAATACCATTCTGAAAGGTCCTGTATGTTACATTTTGCCTTGCCTTCTGCCTGCTGCTCTACAGAACTGGGGGCTCTGGGCAATGGGGACAAGAGAGATGCCACCAGCCAAGAGGTGACAGTCCAGGAATCACAGGGCTATGGCACAGGGTATGGCAACAACACCCCGAACCCGTGCTGAACTGGCACATTCCTTCAAGGAGATCTTTCTATTTGAAAGAGGAAAGCATGTCAAACAAATTTAAAATGCTTTGGGTTTTATTTATATTTCAGTCTAGGGAGAATTGGATGAAAAATGCGAGGAATGCTTGTGGCTCTCTTCCTCTTCTTGCATTTCAGGCTGGGTTGTGCAAGAAGAGCTCTCTGAGGTCTGCCCAGTGCTGAATCAGGGCAGAATTAACCTCAATTTCTCTCGTTTCTTGTTTTTCCCCAGTGGGGTTATATCCTGCTCTGGTAAATCTGACAGGGCCAAGGGATGGCAGAGCCATGGGGACAAGCATTTTGATGGGCAAGAGATGTGATTTGGGTTTCTCTGCTCTCCTCCCTACAAAAGGGAGTAGAAATCACAATTTTACACCACGGCAGCCGCCAGCACCTCTCACTGCCAGGCTGTGCCTGGGGATCCTACGCTCACCATCCCTTTCTCTGCCCTTCAGGAGGTTCCACCATTCCCTCACCGACAACAACTGCTGGATCCGGGAACGGAGCCACGAGTCCTACGCCAAAAACTACTCGGTTGTCTTCCCCCACGATGAGCCGCTGGCAGGGCGCAACATGAGGAAGGACCCTCTGCACGAGGTGGGCACCCCCGTGCGTCCCTGCTCCCATCCATCAGCGTGGCACTGCTCACCCCGCTGCGCAACGCAGGGATGCTGGGGTGGGCTGACCCCAAATGGAAGTTAGATGGTGGAGATGCCAAACATTCCCCTATGACTCAACGTAGCGCAGGTCAACGGATGATGAAAAAGTTCAAAGCAGAGCCCCAAAAACACTCACAGAGCCCAGCAGGGAGCTGAGCCCTTTCCAATGACTGCAAATTCACACTGCAGCATCCCTCTTCCGACAGAGAGCAGTAAAACAGACATTCCTCTCCACCGGCCCCCGATGTTTGGTTGACAGCTCCGTTGTTTTCTGTCACCGAGAATGCAATTTATTTTTTAATAATGTGTCTAATAAGCAATGCCCATTTGACTGACAGCCTGGTATTTATGCATGCAGCTCCAGTACATGTGCTTGCGTTTTATAAATAGGCACTGAATCATTGCTGAAATATTCTGCAAAATGTATTCTTTTCCGAATGGAGGTACCCAACAAAAATATCTTAATGGATCCCTAATTAATTGCTCATGGAGAGATTTTCCTGAGAGCGCAGAGCAGGAATGAGAAGGTTGCTGTGTGAATCTCTGATGTTATTGGTGTAATTATGGAAATCGTTGGGGAGATTGGTGCTATCTGCATTCAGTGCAGTGCAAATTCAGTGCTGAAGCAGTGATTTGTGCAGTGCAGGTTTTGGTGCTCGTAGTGTTGTAAGGGGGACACAAACATCAGCCAGTCCATAGGGCAACGAGGAGTTCTGCTGGCTTAGAGGGCAACCCCAGGAGCTGATTTTGGCTGCTGATAGCTGATGCCAAGGGGTTGCAAGTTGGTTTTTGAGCGTACATTGCAGGTGGCTGGAGGAGGGCTCAGAGAAAAGGGCTGCTTTTAACCTTTTTGTTCCCATTTCTCTGGCTTTGTCTCAAGCAGGAGCTGCTCCAGCAGGGCTGTGTGTTCCAGGAGAGGCATGGCTGGGAGCGGCCAGGTTGGTTCAGCCCAGGAGGAGCAGCTCCGGTAAGCACAGTGCCGGGTGTGCAGGGCGTGCTGCCCTGAAAGCAGTGCATCTCCCCAGAACAGGTCCATGAAAACATCCATTAATTCACTCTAACAATAAGCAGAAGGAGTTCTGTGTGCGTGTCTGCCTGCCCCTCTGCAACAGGCAGCCGTAATAGGGGGCACTGGTGTCCCTTCTGTACATTGGGAGCTGTGGGAAGAGGCACCCAGATGAGGACCTACCAGTTCAGCCATGTCCCACATCCCTCTGCCTCTCCCTGCATGGTGTGGAGCAGCCCTTTGGCTTCGGGGTTCTTCCTATTACCTCCCCCCCATCCTCACACTTCTCTCCTAGGTTCTGGATTATGACTATTATGGTGCTTACAGCCGGGAGCGGCACAGGGAATACACCTACAACCAGCTGCTGGCAGATGAATACACCTTCGACTTTCCACCACATCACAACACTGTGAGTGCGGGGTGGGGGCACATCTGGAGCTGGTGGGGGTGATGGAGGCCCCAGAGCACCTGCAGCACTCTGCCTTTGGATAGAGCTGGGGAGGCTCAGGGGGATGGAAACTCAAAGCTGGGGGCAACGTTCTCTGAAAATGAACGAAAACGCATGGCTTGTGCTTGGAAAGCTCAGAAGAGGCCATGTGAGTTTTATGGCTGCTTTCCCAAAGGAAAGAAATGGAACCATCTTGGGGAAGCTTCATCCGCAGAGCATTGGCTCCCCAGCTAGCTCAGTGTCCCCAAACTGCAGTGCAGAGCAAGGGACCCGATGGAAATGGGGGAGGGAATGCCTGGTTTGATCAGATGAACCATTATTATTGATAGCTCTCACTGTGTTACTGACATAAGGAATGAGACAGGGCGTACACTGACTTGTCACACTTAACACTGACTTTTCATGTATATTTTGAAGCCCTCCAGTGAACTTTTAAGTCACCAGGTGTGTATCCTGGTGGTGCTTCTCATTACGTAAATGGTTTCAGCAGCGTGTTTGCTTTAATTTTAGATCAAGAAGGAATGCCTGACGTGCAGAAATGCCCTGGCTCTCTTCGACATGTCTTATTTTGGGAAGTTCTACCTGGTTGGCCCCGAAGCCACCAAAGCAGCCAACTGGCTGTTCAGTGCTGATGTGAGCAAAGCGCCAGGTACCGCCAGCCCCTCTCATTGTGCGTGGGGCATCCTGAACCAGAGCGCGCAGTGGGGACCCAAACCAGCTTTTGTTCCATGCATGTTACAACCCTAAGGGGAAAAAAGCCTTGCTCCCATCTCTGGGTAGGGCACGGTGCACCCAGGTGCAATGGTAGTAATCGGTTTGTTTAAGAATTGGGATAAGTGTTGATGCTCCCCATTGCTGGGCAGGGCAGGTGGGCAGCATGTCTCTCCCACAGGCAGCACCGTGTACACCTGCATGCTGAACAAACGTGGAGGGGTGGAAAGCGACCTGACCGTCAGCAGGATCAGCCCCGGTGACCCCAGCTCCCCGCTGGCCCCTGCCTTCCAAGGTAAAACCCTGGGCAATGGGGTTTGTGCCTCCAGCCTGAGCCAGGCATGCAGCTGCATCCTCGGGATGCTCCCAGCAGTGGGATGGGAAGCCACAGTGATGGGCTCAGCACAGGGCTCTCTGTCCTCGCTGTGCTCAGGACCATGCGTGGCCGCGGGCGCAGTGCTGATAGCATTTATCTAATGGCAGCCACCTGTTTTTTTCCACTTCCACCCTTCGCTGTCTATAACCCAATTATCCCCTTTGTGCCGGGGGCTTGTGCTGCTCGTCGGTGTTATTGGGTTTCTTCAGGCCAGGATGGTGCTCTGACCTCTCCCAGAGCCCTTATCAGCTGCCATAAAGGCGAACTGAAAGGAAGCAGAGCAGCCAGCCCTGAGGGCAGAAATGGCATTAGGGAGCAGCAGGGGAGGAGGGCACCAAATTGGGCTGCAGCACCACTGGCAGCACTGTGCTGTGCTGTGCTGTGGCACTCTGGCATCCCACACCCCTTTATCCCCAGTGCTCAGGGGCAATGTGGTGATGGGGAGTGGTTGGCAGAGCTGCAGGGTTTGACAGGTGATGGAGAAGCTGAATAGGAACGAGTCTATTCTTCCAATTACAGTAGGTGGCTGCACTTATTATCGTTATGACAGAATATCAGAGAGTAATTTTGTAGTGGCAGGAAAGGAAGAGGAAAGATCGATCGCGCAATAATCAGCTCCTAAACCACATCCTTGGGAATTTTTCACCCAGGATTATCAACAAGATGAAATTCCTCCTCATACTCACACGCACAACTCCTTGCCTACCCCTCCCTAACCCTGAGCCCCAGTGAAGTTACATTACAGGACTGCAGTGGGGTTGGATTCCCAGCACAAAGGAGGCTCCCATCTCCCACATGCAGAGGTTCAGCCCATCTCCGATGCACCATTCCCTTCTTCCTCCACGCCACGACATTGATTCTTTCTTAGACAAAACATTAAGATTTTTTGCTGTTCTCCTCAAGAACAGAGAGTTTTCTCTTTCCATGATGTTTTCTCCCACGTATCTCCAGGGCTTGGGCAGCTGGCAAAAGCTCCATCAGCAGGGCTGGTGTGGGCAGTGTCTCTGAACTCCCCCCTTTGACTGGGGAAGCTGCATGCAAAGGAAAGCAAATGCAGTGAATTGTGAGGCTCCTGTGGTCCTTTGGAGGCCAAAAGCACTTGCATTATGCTACCTTTGACTTCAGCCCTTAAAACTGCTTGCATAAGAGTGGAGCAGCACCTACCAGAGTTGCTCAAAGTGCTCCTTTTTTCATGGCCCCACATCCTGACTTACACTGAACACAGCATCACCCCCAGCCCAGTGCCATTGATCTTAAAGCACTGTTGGGGTTGGGGGATGTCATTTTCCAGGAGATGGTTACTACCTGGCCATCGGTGGGGCCGTGGCTCAGCACAACTGGTCACACATCACCACAGTGCTTCAGGACATGAAGCTGCAGTGCAAACTCATCGACTGCTCGGAGGAGCTGGGCATGATGAGCCTGCAGGGTCCACTGAGGTGAGTGGGCTTGTGGCCTCTTTCCCTGAGCCCCATTCGTGGGATAAGATCCCCAACCCATCCCACCGTGCCCACTGACCTTGTCCCCAAGTGCCACATTTCCACAGTTCTTAAACACCTCCAGGGATGATGAATTCACCACTCCCTGGGCAGCCCATGCCAACACCTCACTGCTCTTTTGGAGAAGAAATCTTTGCTATATATCCAACCTGCTGAGAAAGCAGCTGATGCTCACCAGGAGGAGAGCAGTGAGCTCTCTGCTTTGCTGTTCCCCCACAGCCGCACTGTGCTGCAAGAGCTGCTGGACACCGACCTCAGCAATGAGGCCTTCCCCTTCTCCACCCATAGGCTTGTGAAAGCTGCAGGATGCACGGTAGGACAGCACTCGGGGTCCCAAGGGATGTCTTCTACTGCCTATGGGTTTGTTGAATGTCTTCACTGGGAAATGGTTTCCTCTGCAGTGTGCAGACAAGTTTTGGGTTTGTTTTTTGTTGGAAAAAGCCAAAAACCACGATGGGAACTGGGCATGGTGGCTTGTGCATGGTGATGCTGGAGGGAGCTGAGGGCCCTCAGGCAGATGAGGGATGAGCACTGGTGATAGAGAGATTTACGTGACACTCCAGATCCCTTCCTTTACCCTTAAAAAAAAAAAAAAGAGAGAGGTAGGGACAATTTAATATGAAATGTGTCACATCCTTCCTGGAAGGGCTGAGGAGCCCGAGGACTCAGTGCATTTGATCACAGAAGAAGCCTGACAACCTTAAGCTTTCTGTTTAAGCACGGATCATTTTGCATTTGCTGAGAGTTCAGTGCTCGTGTCTGCGGTTATGCAATGGGACATGGGGATGGCCACGTGCCAGGGGCTGAGCCTTGGGGGTGATGAGGGGAATCCAGCCCCACTGCCCACCCAGGGGGAGCCAATGTGTTTTCAGATACTGGTTTTTTTTCCCAAGATTGTCATTCAGCAAGAAAACAGCACGGCTGGGAAACAGAATCTCATTTTCTTGCTTACTTGCTTGATGACATGCCCAGTCAATTCCAGCTAAGCCCTTGTAACTGGAAATGGTGGTTAAGAATACGCTTTGAGTTCTAGGCAGAAATCAGCTGAAGTAGTGCAGTGATACCGGTTACGTGGGTCTCTGCATAGCATCCATTGGTGTAACAGTGGCTGTAGCAGGAAACAGTGCTTCCATTTGTTTATTGATGGTGTTGTAGGAAATAATGCAATTTTGGAACTCACTGCAAATCTTCCTGAAAGTGGCTCAAGAAAATAACAGCAGGGATTCCTCTTCCTCCTTCTCCTCCTCCTTCTCCTCCTCCTGCTCTTCCTCCTTCTCCACCTGCCTGGTTTGTGACCCCAAAAAGAGCCCCCTGCTCTCAGGGATGGGCTTTATTTGAAGTCATCCCCAGGGAAAGTGTTGCTTGCTTGGGGATTATGCCATGTTGTGTGCTGATGTAGCCTAAAACGCACTGAACAGGAGAGTTTGTGGCCACAAAGTGTCAAAACATTGTGCAAATGTTGGTATCAGGGAAAACCCTTCTGCGGGCTTATCTTGGTTTCCCATTGACAATTACCCCATACAAAATACTTCCATGCTGTGCTATGAGAATTGCCCCACTGGGGTGAGTGTTGGTGGCACTGGTGGGATGGGGCTTGATGCCACCCCAGGGGTGTGTATGGGGACAGTGACACTGTGGTCCTGGATGCCTGGGGGTGCAGCCATAAACTTTGTGCCAGCTGCCATTGGAGCAGGGAATGGGACAGGAGTGAAATTGGGTTAAGCCACACACGTGGACACTTTTCATTAGGAGTTAAAGTGGCTTTAATTCGAATGCAGCCAGCTGCTGAAAGGCTTGCTGCTAAATCAAATAACGGCCATTTGGATGGTGAGGAAGAGCCTCGTCAGGGCGCAGAGCACTTTAAGTAAGGCACCCCCAGAGACGGGATGGAGGCACGGGGGACCCTAAGGCCAGCCCTGATTGCAGCTCACCACATATCACTGGGAGTACTGACAGGCTACAGTCCTCACTTGTGAGAGCTGTGACAGCCTCGCAGCATCTTCTAATAATCCACTTATCCCTCTGAAAGGTGTAGCAATGTTCTCATCTGCTGGAGTGTCATTGGTTTATTTGCATTTTGCTTCAAGTTTGCAAAAAAAAAAAAAAAAAATAATAATAATAATAATAATAATCCTGTCCTACAAGGGAGAAAACTGCTCACAGAAACGTTTTGGTGTCTTTTAAGTGCAAATGCCCTGATTGAAAGGAAGAACAGCTTTTCTGCCCTCTCTGGGTGAGCTCAGAGGGGCTGAACGCAGCCCAGCAGCCCAAAGTGGGAGCTCTGAGGTTTTTGTGCATTAACACAGAGGTTGAACAGAATCAGCTGGTGAGAGAGGAGAGTTCCTGCAGAGTTAATGACTCTGGAAATTACCAATTGGTTTGTGAACGTGTATATATAGTGTCTCTCATTGTATTAAACAGCAGCGAAAGGGCCCCGTTTGAATTTCACTGCTGGGTGTGGGGTGACGTTCGGGTTTGAGCTTTCTAGAATAATCAAAATGCTTTTGAACTGTTGCTCAAAGACTCAGGAGTTGATGCTATTTCATAGCTCTGTTGGAAGCTGAACAGAAACCTCTGCTCCCTCTGGGCGTGCTCTGTGTGTTACACACCTGTATGCAGCCCCTGTTCCTCTCCATGCAAGCCTAACACCCGGTACCCCACATTTTCCAACCATACAGGTTTCCTACAACAAATGGCTTGGCCTTATTGTCAGGATGCCTGGTTTCCTGCAGCAGCAGCCTGGTTGGGGCTCTGTGCATTCAGTGTTGGATTAATTACACTGCTGGGAGCGATGCTACAGAGCACTGCCTCTGCTGCGGGATCCTGAGCATCCTCGTGGGGTGGGCAGGGTGTGGGTGGGGATGCTGGGCTCAGCCCTGGGTGCCAGCAGGAAGCTGTTGGGGGTGGGATGCATCCCCAAAGTGCCACATAGAGAGCTCACAGTAGGACGGTCCCACTGGGATCTGACTTCTCTACCCCACCAGCAATACAGCAGATTTCAGGGACAGAGGGATGCAGTGCTCATAGGGTGTACTGGATCAGCAGAGGGAGACAAAGGTCCGGCTGGTGTGGGAGCATTGCTGCTGACCGACGGTTGATGCCACACTGCACAGCCCTGCTCTGCCCTCAGGGATTTGGGGCTTTTGTACTCTGCAGGTGCGTGCCATGAGGCTGTCCTTCGTCGGTGAGCTGGGCTGGGAGCTGCACGTGCCCCGGGAGAACTGTGTCAGGGTGTACCAGGCAGTGATGGAGGTGGGCGCCCGGCATGGCATCGCCAATGCTGGCTACAGAGCCATCGACAGCCTCAGCATCGAGAAAGGTTTGAGCTTCTCCTTACGGCAGCACTGGTTGCTTTGCTTCTGACCTAATGTGCAGATGTGTTGTTCCCAGCATGGGGGTGGGTTAATGAGGATGGAGGGCACCAGAGCAACTTTCCCATCTGTGGGCTTCTCTTGAAGGTGCTTTGTCCAAGGCCGAGTGAAGCAAGGGATGCCCAACAGGCTGCTATCCCAGTCTCCAGCTTTTGCTCACCGAGGCAGGGAGACCCCTGTTTGTTCTCTGCAGGATACAGACATTGGCACGCAGACCTCCGCTCTGATGATACACCACTGGAAGCAGGCTTGGCATTCACCTGCAAGCTCAAGTCCAGCATTCCCTTCCTGGGACGGGAGGCCGTGGAAGCCCAAAAAGCTGCAGGCATCTTCCGCCGCCTCGTCTGCTTCACCACGGATGAGTAAGTGCAATGCCCTGGGGCACTTCCATGCTCCTTAGCACCCAGTGCCAGTGTGATGAGACTCACAGAGCTCCCACCCAGCCCCATGCATGCACACGGGGCTCAGCTCCCACCTGCTCAGCTGCTTTCTGTGCTCTAATTCAGGCTCTAATTTAAGTCCCACCACACATTCCCTGCTAGATACTTAATGGGAGCTGGAAACAGTGTGACAGGGAGTGGGTTGATCGTGTTGCAACCAGAGCAGCAGGAGGGCTTGTGAATCAAGCTGGAGAGGATTTGACTGCAAAACAGAGGGGGCTGTGAGGGCTGCAGCTCCCATGCCAGGGGGAGCCCCAGCACATGGGGCTGCCGCCTCCAACCCCCCTTCCTCTGCTTTGTGCCATTCCAACCTGGTTCTTTCCTGCCTTCACCCTACAGGAAGGTGCCGATGTTTGGCCTCGAGGCCATCTGGAGGGATGGCGAGGTGGTGGGCCACATCCGCCGGGCAGATTTTGGCTTTGCCATTGACAAAACCATCGCCTACGGTTACATCCGCAATCCTGCGGGGGGACCCGTGAGTATGGCACTGCCACGTCCCTCCCTGTGCCCAAGGGTTGGCAGGGATGCACAGCACCCGTGTTGGAAGCCATATGCACAAATATGTTGCTGGCAGCTGGGGTGAGAGACATTGCACCCTCGTGTCCCTCCCCCATGCACAGTGGTGGTGGCACAGGACGAGATGGGCAACGATGCTGCAGCTCAGATGCTGCACTGTCCTCACTGGTGGCATCCAGACTGCCACACAGCATGGCCCTGCCACTGCTATCCACCCCCAGCACTTTCTCAGATGTTAATTGCAAGCAAGTATTTAATTGCGGTGGTAAATTAACTGACATTATGGGAGCGACTAGCCAATAGGGGAACGGCAGGTTCCTAATTAACCCTGGGAGACTCCTGGCTGGTAAATCAGGTGCCCTCGTTAAGCAGTGTGTTATAGACAGAGAGCTGTGGGCCTATGTGGGGACAGAGGGCTCTGGGTGATGTCCCTTGGGACTGGCTCTCTTGCAGCACATATGCTTGTGCTTTAATCCTCTGGCTTGCCTTAATGTTTAATCCTGTGTTAGTGCAGTGATCCTGAGTCAGGCAGTTCAGGGTATGAGCTATCTCTGCAGCCTCCCGGGGCAACATCTCTCTATTTTGGGGCAAAGAATAGGTTTCTCCTCAGGGCAGCTTTGTGCCATTTGGCACAGGGAGAGGGATGGGGATGTGTGCAGATCAGGGGGATGCAGGGCTCAGGACTGCTCATTTCCTTTGGGGAGCTGTGCAGGAATATTTCAGTGAGTATTTAAGGGGTTTCAGGCTGTCCCTGTCCCAAAACCAGGAGGTGGCTGCAGGCTTTGGGATGCAGCAGTGGAGTCTCCAATCCTGGGACCCCTATTATGACTATTTCCCCCTATATTTAGGTTTCTCCCTTCCCTGCCATCTCTCTCCCAGCCACCCCTGCCTGCCCCAGGCAGTGCGATGGAGGTGATGGGATGGAGGTGGCACGGGGACAGCCCTCTCCTGCCTGCAGCGAGGCACCAATGCGGCACAGCAGCACTGAGTGCACCCCGCCGGGCACATCGATGACAACTTTCCCCTCTCTTCCCTCGCTGTAGGAAATTCTCTGTGCCTATAGGGCCGACAATGGGGCCGACAATGGGTCTGACAGCTGCAGACGCCGCAGGGAGCAGTTGTGCTTACAGGGGCTGTTTGCGGGGCCCCAGCCCTGCCAGCTCATTGTGCAGCCGCCTGCGGAACGCGGCGCTCATTAAGCAGATGTTAATGCACAGCCTTAATCTCCCTGCTCCCTGTGCCTAACTCCCGCTTGATTTACGCCGTGACGGGGTTTGCTGTGTGGGCAGGGATCTTTCCCTGCATTAAGGCATTTTGGGTGCTGGTACTGGTGAAGGGGGCATCTGCAGGGAGATGCTAGTGTGGTCCTCTCCTGCAAGCAGTGTCTGGCTGGGCGATACTGGGGACTGACCCCATTGGGTGTGCATCCCCCTGCTGCCCACCCAGAGTCTATTTGTGAGACCACCCGACTTGGATGCTGTTGAAAAAACAAAAACAACCCCCCAAAAAAGAAATATTGGTTTCTTTAACTCCATGCTTTTAAAAATCTACTTTCCTCCTCTCTGTGCATCCTCCTGGGATGGCAGAGCTGGGTTATCTGCAGAAATCACTGCTGTAGGGTTGCATGGGAGAGTCCCCTAAGTGTGGGGAGGGTTCAGATATGGGGCTAGGGGGTGGGGGAGCCTGGCTGTGCCTAACAGGGGGTTCTCTGCCTTGCAGGTCTCACTGGATTTTGTGAGGAGTGGCAGCTATGAGCTGGAGAGGATGGGAGTGCGTTACCCTGCCCAGGCACACACCAAGTCCCCGTTTGACCCGGACAACAAGAGAGTGAAGGGCATCTACTGAGAGCCTGCAGTGGGGAGAAGAGAATGTTGCTGGCCCCATTCCCTGCCTGGCAGTCTGACGTGAACTCACTGAATAAATTTGGGTCAGATTAGAAGAGAAGAAGAGGAAAAGATTCCAAAAAGTCCAAGAATTTTGTTCCTGGATTTTCTAAATGAAGCAATACCACTACAGCAATAATTCTTTCCCATGGGTTAATCGACCTGAAAACAGTGTTTTGCTTGACTGCAAATGAAATGGTTTCAATTTTTGACTTTGCTGGAAACCCTTTTCCCCCTAAACATAGTTTCACGCTGCTTGGAAATGAATGTTTTAAACTAAATGTTTGTCATTAATACAGCCATCACCTCCAAACCTGCCGTCCCACCAGGCTCTGTCCCCACTCTGATGGGTGTCACTGGGTTGGGGCTGTACCCTGGGAGCCTGGTGGGTGGGGGGACATGGGTAAATGGGTGGCCCCTCAATAGTTATAGCCCTGCATATCCCTTGGGAAGGAGCAGGGGCAGGGGATGCTCTCCCTGCTGCAGGATTCTTCTGAACCGTGCTGTAATTGGTTTTATCCAAGACGGTTTTAAGCATGAGCTTCTATTGGCTCCATTGGTAACTGTCACCTAAATCCCTTTAAAAATCAAGCCCAGGGTGCCCATTCTGTGCTCACTTCAGTTTTGTTTGCTTTGCTGAAGGGCTGTCTCTGTGCAGGAGATGGGGAGGGCTGATCTTCCTCAGTCCCAATCACTGACCTTTTCCATTTCCAGCAGCACAAGAGCAAAGGCAAGTTTTGAGCTGTGCATCCAGAGAGCAATTGGTGCCCCAGGGAGTGCCACTGGCTTGCACTCTGCTTTTGAAATGAGGAAAACATGACGGTGCCACACAGCGCCTTAATACTGAGCTGGGGGAAAGATTTCCATCTTCTGTCCCTGGAGAAGACTGGAAAATCCCAAAGGCGACTGCAGCTTGGATCTGGCTCACTCTCATACATACTGCATGTATGTGTGGGTCTATGTGTACATCCTCTGAATCTGGAGGAGCTCCACTTGTGTTGGCCCACACAGAGTGTCCCCACTGGGCATTCTGTGCTCAGCTCGCTGTTCAGGGTTGCTGGCAGCAGGGCTGCCCTGCAGTCCCCATGCTGGCACCATCCCAAAGGTCACCATGGAGGGGGTGATCCATTGCAGGTGCTGAGCTGCCAGCCCCAGCTCCCAGCCCTTCCCTGGTAGCCACCAGCACCTCTGCCCCATGCAGGTAACCTATGGAAACCACCCTCCTCTTCCCCATAATCAGAGGGAGCAAAAGGACAGGTCCGTGGTCCCTTTGCTCACCCCATCACCGAGCTGTTTTAATTACAAATGAGCACAGGCAGCGAGGGACTCTGCCCCATCCTTCACAGCACAGGGTCTGATCTCTGCTGAAGCTTTTACCTGCCTGAAGAAATAATCACACTCCATGCTTTTCATTTTATTCCCTCTGACTAGCTCTGCTTGCTTTGCATTCTCTTTGGAGCCAGTTCCAATCCCTTTGCCTCGTGCAACAAGCGCCATGGGCAAGGGTTTGAGCTCCAGAATGCTTTGGTTTTGCTGCAAACATTAACAAACGAAATCCAGGTGGATTTGTCTGTGAATAGGATGTGATAGCGATCCCTGAGGGGCCACACTCCTGTCCATTTGTCCTAATAAATGTGTGTTCACGTTGGCTACTCGGGGATGCCAGGATTAGCCGTGTGTCTGCTGAGATAATGCAGCGCTGTCTTCCCTACCAAAGCTCAGTCTTCATCCTGAAAGGATGTGTAGGGGTTGCGTGTATGGAGAGCATGTCCCAAATCAAGGGAGGCAGAGCCTGGTGTGTGCACATGGAGCCTCTGGGTTGGACAAGGCCCCCAGCTGGGATGGACATCCTGGGTCCTTTCCCTGATTCAATCAAAAAGCAATTATTTTTTTTTTTTTTCAGTTTTTCATTTCAATATTTAATGGAGTCATTCTTCCTTCCAAAAGGTTTGTCTCTTTCCCCCCAACCCCCCAGTTTCCCTCCCCCATCTCCCCCTTCCTCTCAGTCCCATCACCAAAGCATCATTTGTTCCCATCCACTGGCATCTGGTCGCATCAAGGTGAATAATCCCCAACGTGGGGGAGCACATCAGGGGGGATACAAAAAGGCTCCCCCGCTACTCCCACATCTGCATTCCATACCTCAGTTTCCCTGTGGAAAAATGTTTTCTTTCCCCCCATCCCCGGGGCCAAGCTGGGTTCGGCACAATGCGAACCTCCGCGCTATGATTCTGGGGGCGGAAAGCAGCATTACTCAGAGCCAGGATTGCTAATAATGCACTAAATATAGAGCTTTCCATCTCCAGGGTACTTTCTGAACTGGGAGAGATGAGACCTAACCCCCTCCGGAGGCAGGAGCTGGGGCAGAGAGGCAGGGAGCAATGAAATGATGCTCCCTATGGCTGTCCATGCTGCATCCCATCGCAGTGACGGCACACCAGCAGGGACTGGGATTCAGCTCAGCCCCTCCTGATGTCACCCAGATTGATGGGCATGGGGACGGCAGGACGAGGCCCTGGGCAGTGAGGTTGGGGCTCCCGCAGTGTCTTGGTGATGCTGGGAAGAGGCTGCTTCTCCCACACACCCTGCAAGAGAATTGCATGCTGTGAGACAGAGTACCCGGGGACTCTACGTTTCTACATGCTTATAAAAATGAAATGATCTTTAACATTGGAAGTGTTTTTAACCCAGAGCAGGATGTTTTCCCACGAGGCATTACTAATTATTTGTATTGCAGGCGCACCCGCGCATCCCGGGAACAGAGCAGATGTCTGTGGTGCAGCATATTGCACAAAAGCAACACAATGGGGGAACTTCCAGCCCAAAATGCATTGCCCACCGAGTCAATAGAGACAGCTCAAAGCCACGGGTCCTTCCAACCCACTGTGCTCAGAAAGGCTCCTTACGGGGGCTGCAGGGAGGTTGGAGATGAGGTGACATTTGCAATGTGCCAGTGCAGTTGTTTAAACATGGCAGCACGGATGAGACACTGCAGGCAGAGGCAGGGAAGGGCTGGCACAGCTATGGGAGCTCGTGGTGACCACAGCCAGGAGAAAATCTTCAGCATCTCTCATGTATGGGGGTGGCTTTCTCAGGGATGCTGCCTGCAAGGGGCAACCTGCTGGGTTAAGATTGCTCCTAGGGCTGAGCCTGCAGGGCAGGATCCAGTTCCTATGTGATGTGGTGGGTTGAGTAGGGGCTGGGGGTGTGGGGGCTCAGCATGGGCTGGCTTTGGCTCCTTGCTCAGACAGAACCATCGTGGCCAGGCTGAGCTGCAGCAAGCAGAAGGAGGGAGATCTGGAAACAAAGAGGTAAAGGTGAGTCATCAGCAGAAGGAGAAACGTATAATTTATGTTTTAGGATGAAATCCTTGTAGCGTGTCAAGTAAATCAGGCCAGAACTTAGAGCTTGCA
Organism: Lagopus leucura; assembly: GCF_019238085.1. Lineage (NCBI taxonomy): Eukaryota > Metazoa > Chordata > Aves > Galliformes > Phasianidae > Lagopus > Lagopus leucura. The sequence goes on from NW_024962275.1 coordinate 3,423,057, forward strand.
CCACATCAGTATGCTCTGCATAAAGTGGAGGGGAGCAGAGAACCCCTCCCCACATGACTGGAGAAGGACAGCATTGCTGCAGCATGCCAGATGGAAAACCAGCAGCTTTCTGTGACCTCAAGGTTTAGGGGAGCAGTGAGAGCTTTGGGGCTGTGTGTGCTCTGAACCACCAAGGGAGCAGCGAGGGCTGCTCAGCTCCCTGTCCCATCGCTGTGCCAGCATCACCCCGCTGCCCTCAGCCCTGCCCTGCAGGATGGCACCAGGAACTGGTGGAGAAAGGCACCGTTGGTGCTTTTAAATCTCCACTGATGTATGTCATCTCTGATGATGATGTTGTCACAACCACCATTTCTGGGCATGGTTTTTCTGTCCTCCTTGTTTTGCTGTGGATCTACTTTTGGAGATTGCACAGATGCAGCACACAACGAGCTTGATCTGCTGGGACCTGATGTGATTGGCCCAAATCCTGTAAATCCCCTCACGTTTCTCCTTGGTTCTCCATATCAACATGCTTCAACACTCCGGGTTGCTTAAAGAGGGCTGTAAATCACCTTATGCAAATGCAGATTCTCTAATTGCATCCAGCCATGCACACTGTAGTGGAAATGCCAAGTCAGGGCCTGAAGCAGTGATTGAGCACCTGGTGGGAAGGCAGGGCCAACCCAGGAGAGCTCAGGTGTATGCAATGCACTGAGTGACCAGAAGGGCTGGAGCCAGGATCCACCCCTACCCAGACCTCATTTAAGGATTGGCAGGGGGAGGTGAGGGTTTCTTGCTGTAGATTCCTGCATATCTGAGGCCTTCTGAAGGTAAGCAGCTTTTTCCCTTTATTTCTTCACTCCTGAGTGTTGCAACTGAGTAAATCCTCACTTGGTGCAGCCTGGGATCTTACTGCTCTGTTGTCATTTCTACACTTTCCATCATGTTGTACATGTATTCTTTTAATGCTGGTGCTGGGGCTCTGCAGCAGCTCCCTGCCCTACATTTCCAGGTACCAGAGCCCCAACCCATCTTATGGGCTCAGCCCAGCAGTGTTGCTGAGCTGCTTTCCCCCCAGGCCTGGATTTCTGCCATTTGCACATCAGCCTTTTGCTCTGGAAGCTCTACGTACCGGGAAGCGCACAGCCGAGGATTTGTTGCAGTGCACTGAGATGGGAGCGAAGTTGTAGAGGGATTTCAGCACATCTCTGTTGAATGCATTCCAAGGGATAGAGGAGAACTGCTCTGGGACAGAGACCTGTGGGCACGTGCAGACCTCCTCATCATTAAACCTGTGCAGGAGAGATGCCACGCTGAAATGCTGTAGAGATGTTCTGGTGAGCATCCCTCCCTGCCTTAAGCTTAACCTGGAAAGACTCCAAACTGCATATGGAAGACTTGGGGCCTGTCTGTGCGTAGGATAATCCCTACAAGGTCAGATCTCCCTGCAGGGCTGCTCAGTGTCTGCCTGGGATCACACGGTGTGCTTTACAGACCCCTTACACTGGGCCATGCAGCACAGCCCCAAACCCAGGCGGTTCCCCATTCCCGGGGGCTCACGCTGCCTCTAGCCTTAAAGCCTGGGCTTGGTGCCTGCTTTGGGGTAGAACTCCTTTCAGCCATGCCCTGTTCAACCAGCACTAAAAACCCCCATTCCCAGTTCTTCTTCCAATATTGCATAGAAGGATCCCAGCACTTTCCCTGCTTCAGTCACCCTGTACCTGTTGACGGTGTTGAAGTAGAGGTGCAGATAACCCGGATCCACGGCACTTTTGCAGAGCTCCAGTTGTGTTTGGGGGTAGTAGTGCACGTAGTTCACGCACATCTCCTCCATGATGCCAAACCCACCCTGTGGCACAGACACCAAGAAACAAAACCCCTGTCCATGCAGCAGCCGTGCCGGGATCCAGCCTGGCAATGCTGGAGCTACAGGGGATGCAGAAAGGGCAGAGGGGCTGCAGGGCACTGAGCTCAGACCTGTGTGCACTCACTGCCCTTTGTGCAAGGTCAGGCATTCAGGCCTGATTGTGTGCTTTACATTAAAATGCAGATTTTCTCTAAACCCTCTGCTATATTTAGCTTTGTGCCTGTTGATGGTACCTCTGACAGGCTCTTTTTATTTTCTTTTTGCTAGGAAAAAGAGAGAAATAACATGCCTCTCACTCAAAAAAAAAAACCAAAAAAAAAACCAAAAAAAAACACTTCTCTTTAATTACCGTTAATCCCTGGTGGAACAGTTTGTGATGGGAATTAGAGTGACACATGCTACTTCTCAATTAGCACCTTGGCATCCCAGCTACAGGCAACATAGCCTTGGCTCATTTCTTTTCCAACCCTTCCCCCCCCCCCCCCCTTCTTGTTTCTGGTTCAGCCCAGTTTGCACTGATTTCAACTCCTCCAATGCTGCACTCACCACGGTCACTTTGCTCCTGCCCTCTGTGTTGTAGGTACAGGTGGTGATGAGTTCGTCACCCTGTGAGGTTTCAACAGACATGAGGGGGTGGGGAAATACAAAGCTTCCCCCCTCCCCAGACAACAAATACTGGCATGAGTGAATCCGTAATGCACCAGACCTCTGTGCTCTTTGGTGGTTCAGCCCCAATGCCCCCCAAGCACTTGCTACAATTGCACCTCCCTGGAAGATGCCCTTCAGCCATACCCCAAGAAACATTTCCCCCTTTCCTTAATTCCTCAGAATTTCTGCCCTTAACAGTGCACCTGGGCAACAGTTTGCACAGCCAGATTTGCACCCAACTTGGCTGCTTGTCCACCTGCAGCAGCCCAAGCACAGCACCATGGAGGGAGGAGCAGGGCACCCGTGGGCAGCAGTGATGGAGCAGCAGAGAGAAGATGGAGTCACTCACCGGAAAGACTGCGACCAACTCCTTCAGCATGCGGATCTCCTGAGTGGGAGGAGGAGAAATGTGTCAGAATTGCACCCACGGGTGGCACCAACCCAACGCAGGGAGCAGGGCTGTACCTGGAAGTGTGGGCTGTAGTGCCCATCAGCATTCACCACCTGCTGCTCTCTGCCATCCCGTGACAGCACAGTCACCACTTTCCTCCCTGCCAGGTGAGTGTGGAGCTGGGAGGCGAAGATGCGGATCCCATCTTCAGGCAGTGCCTGGGGAAGGATGGCTCCAGTTCCGCGACTGACCCCACATCCATCCCATGCATTCCTACGTTGTGTGCTTGGGTTGGGTGCTGCCTGTGCTGAGATTTAGGGTTTTGGGACCCTACTAGTGAGCTCTTTGCAGAGGGGTGGGTGTTCAGCCTGCTGTTATATGCAACTAATGTGCAGCCATGCCTGAAGTCAGCAGGAGCCTGTGAGCTGCTTGCTTCCTTGCCCTTGTTAGTGGTTGCACCAATTACCTGTTTTGGGTAGGTCCTACAAACATAACCACTAAAACCTGCCTGAGAGAAAGGGTGAGCAGTTTGAAAACGTACTTGAGTGAGCTCTTGAGGAGCTCCAGAAAGCAGGGGCAATGTCAGGAGATTTGGAACTAGATGATCTTTAATATTCCTTCCAACACAAGCTGTTCTTTAGTTCCAACCTAAGCCATTCTATAACTCTGTGATCCCTGCATTCCCATAGAGCAAAGCACCCAGCATAGCACAGCACAGCAGTATGACCTCCTAGATGAGAACAGCACTCGAGGGAGATGGAGCAGGTGGTTCCAGAGGAGAGCTGCCTTCCTGGGGAATTCAGTGCATCCCAACCAGCTGCTCACTGTGGATCACATGCAGGGGGCTTTCTTCCAGCACAACTCTATGGGAAAGGGCTCGGGGTGCGGGGCATTCACCTGCAGGGTGCATTTGTCAGTGCAGTATCCTGTGAGGATGAAGGTGGTCTCCCCCGGGGGCACAGCCATCACTGGTGTGTAGACCAAGCCCAGCTCCATGATGCCAGCATCGTGGGGACGCAGGTTGGCTGTGTAGTACAGGCGGATCCCTGAGGAATCGCGGCGCCCTGGCAGGAGAGAGGACAGAGCATCAGGTACAGCATGGGCTCAGGACTGAGAAATGGTGCTCTGCTTGGCACAGGTGAAAGGAGAGGTGCTCGAGCTTCTTGCTCACAGCTTTCTCCATGCGTTCAAGGCTTGGTCGCCAATTGCTCCCAACAGAGAGGTAAGCAGTCCCTGTAGAGAGCACAGAGCAGAAGGACAGATCTCAGGGTAATTTGGAGGCACTTATAGACGTGGGGATGGTAGTGATGGGTCAGCAGTTGGACTTGATGATCTCAGTGGACTTTTCCAACCTTAATGATTCTATGATTAATTGACTGTCTCAAAAACATAGATCTTGTTTGTTTTACTGGCATCTCCAAAAAAAAAAAAAAAACAGACCATGTTCTTACTAGGAACGTGGCAGGAGGGAAAATGCAAATTCCTCCTTGAGATGTGGGGCTGGGTGTGAGCCTCCAGTCTCTGGGTTGGAGCCCATCATGGCATGAGGATAACAAGGGAGACCCTACTGGTTAACACAGCAAAGATGATAAGTTATGAAAGACGTGAGCTCCATATTTATAGATGTGTTTCTTCTCAAGTTGCTGAAGGTGCTATGGTTGATCTACAGTACATATGCTCTGGTGTCCTAAAAATACACTTGGGTAGTCAAGAAGTTACATGATTTTATGTAAATGAAGAAACTGGGTTGTTTGCAATCCTTTTTATTTTTTATTTTTTTTTTAATGTGTCTCCTGACAACGTTATCGAAGCAGGAATGCCACTAAAACAACATCCAAATTCCCCCATCCCTAGCCAGGCTGGTGCTGTCTCCCTGTTGACTTTGGTATCACTGTTGGCTCTGAGCTCAGATCCCCCATCACCAACCTGCACAGAAGTTGGGGGGCATCCCATAGCAGCCCCCCTAAATAAAAGTGTTGAGCATCTTCTCTGCCCGCATGCTTGAGGGTGGATCTAGGCTCTGGTGTCTGTTCCCTGACAATCCCTGGCACTAACCCAGCTCTCCCATGTCTCGCTGGGTATCACCGTGCCCCCCACTCACCTTTGAATAACAGCGGATTGTGGTAGTGAACCTCAAGGCGCAAATATCTGGAGGAGCCTGGACCACCAAAGGCAAGCCCTGCTTCTTTGGGGTAGTAGAAAGCCTGGAAACAGAGGGGGGGGACATTAAGGGAGTGATGGGGTGGTTTTTATGGCAAACAAGATGAAATGACCAAGGAGAGGAGTGTATGGGCGTAATTCTGAGCCCTGCTGAGAGCGGGGGACATCACTTGTGCCCTCTGTTGTGCTTGGTGTTGAGCTGCTCTTGCAACTAAAGACTTCTTGCCTTGAACATGTGATGGCATAATCACTGAGGAGAGGGGAATCATACTGATTTGAGGAGCTGAGGAGGTGGGCTGAGGTGAGGAGGAAATGCAAACGTATCCTGGAGGAGAATAGAGTGCTAAGCTGAACCCAAATCCCAATTGGGGTTGGGGCAGCCCATGCAGGGATGCTCGTTCCCGTGAGAATGGGCCTGAAACAGTTGGGAGATGGCAGGAAAGGTCCCCAGGAGTGATGATGGATCCCAACTTGCACCCACCTGAGCTCCCATGGCCCATGCTGCAAGCACATGCCTGCAGTAGTTGAGCCGCTCTGGCTTCATCTTGGAGTCACACAGATCGTTGTAATGGGGGATGCTGTCAAATTCGGCTGCGCACTGGAAGATTTCCATGTGGTGGACCAGGGCTTCGTTGCCTGCTGTGATCACTGGCTCATACTGCAAAATGGCATCCGAGGAGAAGGGAAGCACATTAGGATCATTTCTGAGAACCCATCCCTGGTCCTGGTTGCTCGTGCATGCTCCACACAGAGCCCACCATGGGTATGTACTATCGAGTATTACCATGCCATGGGATGCTCATGCTCTGGGCGTGAGGGACCAAAGACCAAGAGCTCTTGGCTGGCTGTAGGACCAGTCCATCAGAGCTCCTGGAGAAACATCTTGTACCTTCCCTGCAGGAGGTTGCACTGGATGAATAACAGTTTGCTCTGCTCTGTGCTGACCAAGTCCTTTGCCAGTTTTGCTAGGCTGAGAGGGCTTCGGTTTTCCACAAAGAGGGTCCTGGCCCTACTGCCTGCAGCTTCAGGGTTCCATTCCTGGCCAGCAGCTGCTCTGGGCGCAAAGAGGTGGATTTGGGGTAGAAGGGCTGCTGAATGGCTCTGGCCAAAATCGCCAGCTGCAAAACTGATCTGCAGCAGCGGGAAGGTATCAGGAGTTACGCACTTTTTACTTACACACAGAAGATGATTCATTTCACACCATCTGTTGGAGAGAAAATCCTCCTTCTAAGCTTTCCATTGCAGAGCCATCCTTCCCCTATAAATCCCTGTGCTCTCACTGCAGCTCGCGTCAGGCTTCCCTTCTGCTTGCTGGGTGCTCACCCCCCTCCTCACCACCCCCCAGAGTATACCTATGCCCAATTCTTTTGCTGTAAGGAATACGTTTGGGTCCGAAATTCTCCCAGTGGAAAGTCAGGGAAGAAGTGGGCTTTGCAGAGTACCTTAAAGGTATGTGAACGCAACTGCTCTGCCCCTTACCATGATAATATGGTGTTTGGCGAAGCTGTCCGGCAGCTCTGCAATGTAACACCAGTAGGTCGTCTCCTGGCTGGGAATAACAATATTGGGGGTCGTTATCTCCATGGTCTTCACATTGTCGGGCAGCTCAGGGATGGTGATGTTGGGCTTCAGCAGCTGCACTCTCTGCAGCCCTCTGTACATGGTAGAGATGTTGATGGCACGGAGAGAATGGACGGGGTTCTCCAGGATCCCATAGATAAGGTGCACGGTGCCATCCTGAAGCAAGAGCAAAGTTAGGTAATTTTGCACGCAGAGTGGTACTTATGTGATGCTGGAGGCATGAGTCCTTGGGTGAGCCAGGGGCAGCAGAAATGGAACACCTCCCCCAGGGCCTCCCTTTGTCCCAGCTCCTTCTAATGAGCTACACTGCCCAAAGTAATTGTGGATGCTCCATCCTTGGAGACATCCAAGGCCAGATTGGCTGGAGGGTAAGCCTGTCCACAGCAAGGGATTGGATATGGATGTGGATAACATTTAAGATCTCTTCCAATCCAAGCTGTTCTATGATCTATGAGCGAACAGTGAGGGGCCCTGCTAAAAGTGTTGTGGGCTGAGGAAGTGCTGCTGGACCTAGGGTCTGTTTGCTGCATCTTTGCTCAGCTCCTACTGCAGCCTCCTATTTGCCTCCCGCTGAGCAGCATCTCAGTGTAACGCTTGGCTGCAGACTGCAAACCCAAGTGATGCAGGAAGGGATTTATATAGACCTAACACATGCTCAGCAGGAGCGGGTGATGCAAACAAGCTAAAATCTACACGTTATAGAGGTTTATAAGTGGTTGTAAACAGACTGTGCCAAACGTTGCTCATGACATCTGTAGCATGCTTCCTTTCTGCTCTAAGCAGCACAAACACCTGATGCTGCCCCACGAAACATAACAGTGGTGAGGTCGGAGGTTGGTGCTCTGCTTGATGCTATGGGGGTTGAGATGGGGCCAAGTGTGCTGCAGCAGGGAGAGGGTACCTCTATAAGGTAGTCCTTGGGGTCACAGGTGCTGAATGCTCTTCTGAAGAGAAGGTAGAGTCCCTCGGGGGCCTTCTGAGCCCCGAGCAGCTGGTAGTCCTGCTGGGAGTCCATGTGCAGCTGCCCATGGGCATCACTCCAGGCATCCTGTGGGGGGAGAGCACCCAGTAAGAGGGGAGGCAGCAGGTCTTATGTGGCCCTAGGGCTCAGGGTGGGGACCTCCAGTGGTGTGCAGGTCATAAGGTCCCTCAGTGGGTCAGCCCTCTTTGGATCATCTCCTTTGAATCATCCCTCTCTGGATCACCCTCCTTTGGCTCGCTCCTCTTTAACCTGGTTAATGGTGGTGACAAAGCCACACCGAGAAGCAAAGCACTATGGTGCTCGTATGCTGAAAGATTGAGGGTTGAAAGTACAAATCCTTCTGTAATTTGGATTTGAGCAGCGTTATTATTTCGATCTTTTGCGTCTCCTGTTGATGGCTTTTGTTTGCCAAGAAAAGGCCTCCAAGAAGTACCTCGCTGCAGCACTGTGAGTGGCACTGCTTCTCTTATCTTGGGGGAAGAAACAGAAGAAAGAGAATAAAGCATCTTGGCACCATTTCAGCCAAAAGTATAGAGTGGTATTTTGAGAACATATTGTCCTTAGAGGGGGAGAGTAAAATCAGCTCCATGAAGCTAGCTTGACATTTGTTTTCATAGGAGCGTATTGTGCAAATTAATCTTGTAGTACATGGGGGGGCAGAGCAAATTTGGATCTTTTAACAGCTGACATCCAGCAGAAAAGCTGCTGGGAGGGAGAACACCGGGTCTGGAGAGGTTATAGAAACCTCCTGGCAGGATGCTGTGTGGCACCAAGTGAAAGCCCAAATGCTGCATGGTGCTCATTCAGCGAGATTAGGAATTATTCTTTATGGTTTTTTAACACAGTGCTGTGAAATGCTGTAGCACTCAGGTCATCCCACATCCTGAATGGTGGGTAATTAGCAAGAAAACAGTGCAGATAATCAGCCCTCCCTTTTATCCTTCCATTGCGCTGCAGATCACATCGCAGCTGATTGCAAAAGAATATGTTTTATGGCTAATTTCAAGCAAGCAGAGAGGTAAAATTTAACGTACTGGAAAGCCTCACATGGGGGAAAAAATATGAATTGCATTCTGCAGCAAAGCACAACTGCAACGTGACCGGGGTGGTTTGGGGATAGGGAGAACATAGGGTTAGTTACTGTAGCAGAAAGACCAACCACCCAAGAGCCTACGATGGGCAGCGTAGGAAAGGGCAGCGATCTGCAGCAGCAGAAACAAAGAGCAAAATTAGAAATGAGTTGTCTCCCTCCTATTCTGCTCCCTTCAGGATTTACGAGCTGCCCAAATACTTCTGCATGTTTAATTTCTGATAACGCCGCGCTGCTGGCAGTCAGCCGTCAGGTTGTGTTTTCCTGCGTCCTGTTGATCTTTGCTGTAGCTGCAGACGTGAGCTGCAGCCGGCTTATTGGCGCTGGCAGGAGCAGGCTTTCTGCTCGATAACTTTTGCACTTTCTCAAAGTCAGTAATGGGAGCTGCAGGTTAATTTTTAATGTTGCTGGCAGCAGCGTGCAATGAACCGAGCTGTGGGTGCCTCCTGCATGTGTGTGTGTGGCAGAGCTGCTCGGTGCAACCACCTGTTGGAGCTCCTGCGGATGCAGCAGACACCCAGAGCTTGGCTCTGTTAGCCATGCTGATGTGCTGTTGTATTTATCCCTTCCTCTTTGCATTTTCAGATCCTATACCAAGCTCATAGCATCAATGTCTGGATCAGAAACCCTGCAGCCCCTTTGAACCATCTTGACCTTGTCCCATGCCCCGTGCCCAATCCTCCAAACTCATGGTGGTCAGATTCACCCATCAGGTAACAACCCCAAACACAGTCACAAAAACACACAACTCACCCCAAAATATGAACTGTGACCATCATTCCAGAGCACGGCCAGGTCTGCGTTCTCAAACTCACCCCGGTCCGACATCCCAAAGAGGAGCCCAAACTTGAGCTTCCTGATGAGGATCTGGAAATATACGGCTTGCTCAGGGTAGCTGACGTTCCATGAGAGCTCCAGCAGCCCCTGGGGATCGAGGGGCACCTTGTAGGGGAAATAAGTGCCACGGGGAACCAAGCCCTGCAAGGCCACCACCAGGATGACCAGGAACACAGCCACCATGGTGAAGTACATGGACGCCAGCTCCCGCAGCCTGAAGCTGGGGCAGGGACACGGCGTGCTGCCATGGGTCTGCATGCTGGGCAGGATGGCACCCACCCTCCTGGCTTTTGCCATTTATGTGCTGGCCCTCCTGGGTGAGCTGGGTAAGTGCTGTCCTTTAATTGCATTTGGTTGTGGGGAAATTGGATTGTGATATTGACCCCCCCAATAGACTCCCGCCCCCCACCTCCTGGCCAAACACTTGTCATTCTCTGCCTCCCTCTAATTGGCCCTAATTGCACATGGACATTATCAATAGCAATTGAACTCGACTGGGCTGATGTTATTCGCTCCTAAATCATCCTTAGTGGCTGAGAAGTGCTGCTCACTTGCAGGCTGCTCCCTGCAGGAACACGTTCTGCTTCCACCCCAGCGTGGCTCTGTCTTTGTTGCTTCTTTGCTTAAAGATACTTTTTGTGCCCCATTTCTTGCTTCTCCTTAGTTTATTAATTTTTCCACATGAACCCCCTCAAGCTCTCAGATCCACACACACACTGCCTTGATTTGGACTCAGAGCTTGTGGCCCTGTTCTGTTGAGGCTGGCTCCTAAAACCAGCGATGCTCTCAGTGCTGCTCAGGATCCCCTCCATCCCCTCACAGCTCAGGTTTCACTCATGCTCCTTGCAGCAAAGTCAATTGGGCAGCTCTGCATTTCCAAGCTACGAGGGGAAACAGGTCAAGCTCAGTCCCCAGGTGTTTTAATGAATCATCAGTGTGTGCCTATCGGCCACACTTGGTGATGTTTTACACAACTGTGACACAGGAGGAGAGGAGCAGCCAGGGGGCTGCATCCCCCCAGGGGCACAGCTCAACTCAGCTCAGCTGCACGCTACAGTTGGAAGCAGCATCCCCACTGTGCTCGAAGCTCCTGGACTCAGTCCTGGACGTGCTGTGCTCTGAGATCCTCAGCAGAAAGCATCAGATGGATGCTCCTCTTGTGCCAGCCCTGGCTCCTCGGGTGGATGTCTGGCTGCGAGAACAGATCGGTGCCTTGCCCCATTTCTAACCTCCAAGCACAGCCTCATTGGCTTCATCTCCCATCTTGGCTTTGTTTCCTAATTCTAAGGGGAAAGAAGCTGAGCTGTCAGCACGGCAGGAAGAAAAATGATCCTCGGCGCGGGGTGGGATGGGGTCTTTAGCTAACAAGTTCTATTGGAGATGAAACTCCAGGCTGCTGGCAAGTGGAGCGCCTGAGCCTTCCTGTACAGAAGGAATTTGCAGTGGAACAGGCAGGCAGGTCAGCTTGAAAACAGCTGAACTTTGGAGATAAGCAGTGAGAATTTACTTAAGGAGAACGAAAAATATGTGTATATAATACGTATATATCTCTCCCTTCTTTAGTTTCTCCCAGGTTGCTGCCCGTAAATCCAGACAGAGAGCAAGGATTCAGTCTTCTGTGTCTTGCTCTGGGGGATATTTTAAGACTCAGGCTAGAGGTAGCAATGCCAGTTTGCTGAGTCCGGCACCCAGACTGCTTGGGGCAATCTCAGAGCAACTCCCACATGTCAGTCGGTGAGAGGGACACTGGAGGGCTGCATGTTCAGCCCCTGTCCTCAAAGCAGAGCACAGAGAGAGCAGCTTTCCTCCAGTGCTGAGCTCTTGCTGGAACTCACATAGCACTGTTGCATTGATACTAGCATGGCAGTATCCTGTATCCTCCACAGAGCTCCTCTATTCTTCTCCATCCACCCCAGCAAGAAGAACTAAGAGAGCAATACTGCACAGAGGATACCTGCATAGTGCCTTGAGCCCCTGGAGGAGGGTTCTTTTTAATGGACAGTCCCTTAGACACCAGCTCGGCCATGCTAGGTGCTGTCTGAACCCAGCAGCAGCTCTGCTTACAGGTAAGCAGGCTTAAGCACAACTGATGCGCTGAATTAAGGATTGAAGCAGGCAGCACCCCTCCGAGCTATAATCCATTGCCTTGCTAACACGGATGTAAATTCGATTAGGGTGAGGGAGGGCACAGAGGGACGGCTGCTGTCTGCTCCTGCTGTGCTGGGCTGCAGCACGCACACAGCATCCCGTGCCCCGGGGCTCTGTCCATGGCCAGATCCTGCCCTGTGCCATTGCCCTGATCAGATTTCCTGGGTGTTGATGAGGTTAAGCAGCCTCTGACTCAGGCTGGCTCCAATGGGGTGGCAGAGAGGTCTGGCATATAGGAGAGATGCTCACAGGGGTGAGGAGGGTCCCACGGATTTCTGCTTGATTCCCCTCTCTGGACAGACCCACCTCTTGCCCTTGGGTTTGTGTCATACCATTGCCAGAGACAGTCGTTATTTAACTCAACAGCTAACGTGGGTGCTGGCCGAGGCAGGATGCTCAGAGGAGCCCATAACCCATCAGCAGTGGGTGGGAAAAGGCATTTCCTCCTCCTGGTGCCTGTCTGTGTCCTACAGCATGAGGGCTGCAAATGAGAGCATCACCTTTGCAGAGCCTCTGCTCTTCCCAGCTTTTCCTGCCTTCCCCTAAGGTGTTTCCCTTTTTTAATCTATTTTTAATTTTTTATTTTCCTCAGGACCAAATGTACTCCCTCTTGCACCACTGGAGGAATCTCCCCAGACTGGAGGCAGAAATGAACCTCAGCTTCGTGGCTCCCATTGGAGGATCCTGAGCAGCTTGGGTGAACACCTGCAGCCCTTTGCAGCATGAAAGGTGAGGAGGATGAGTTGCAACGAGCACCGCGGCACGGCGATGGGGTGATGTGGGAGCAGGGACAGGCCACAGCTAACAAAAAAGAGCAGCATTTCCCCTTGGGATGTGGGTGGGCAGCCAGGTCCCTGCACCAGAGAGACATTCCATCCCTGCTGCTCCCCACAAACTGCCACAGCTGAGCCACCTAATGAAATCCTACTTGCCTGTGCATGCTATATTAGGGTTACCATGGATATGGTGCCACAGACACTGGGCTGTGGCTTTGTTATATAAACAGGAGAGATTGCCACAAATACCCAAAATATCTGAGAAGGACAGGAAGAGACAAAAGCATTCGCTGGGTTTGTTTATACAGGGCTGTGCGATGCAGTGGATGGTGCCAGTGGGAGGTGGGAGAGATTTGAGCTGGATCTGAGAACTGGAGCATAACCAAACTGACATCATGGTGGTCCCAGGCTCCGTAGCTCTTGGAGGTTCCCTCATGTGCTCCCCTCAGACCATGGTGTGAATTGTGCCTTTCTCCAGGCTCAAGCACGTCTGAGCTGAGTGCCATGCAGCCCTATTGCTGCCTTATGGGATGGGATTCTGCTGCCTGCAGAGGGAGGGGAATGGGGCCGGTGATGCTGGAGACCTGCACTCAGCTGCTGGAGCTCTCCTCATCCAGCAAGGCTGAGCCATGCCAGGTACAGCAAGTCCCTTTGTGCAGTTGGAGAAATTGTGTAATTCAGAGCAAAAACGGCTCTAGAAATGGAGGTGGAATGTAAGGGAGATAGAGACATCACAGTGGCTAAAATTGTATTGCACTCCCACTCCCCTGCCAATAAAAGTACCATAAATAAAGTGGCTTTGCAATACCCTTCTCCACGCATTGTAACACAGATTCATGTGTCCCTGCAAAAGATGCTCCAGGCAGGATCAGATGAGTTTCCATTTGCCATCCTTGGCCCTCTCCTGTGGTCACCTCATAGCCTTCCAGCTCCCTTCCCTGAAGCCCCAAAGCCCTTCTGCATGGCTCTGCTCCCTGCTGCCAGCTCTCCTCACAGCTTTTCCCATAGCCATTGATATCTGTAACAGGAGAGTTAGCAGAAGGTATAATAAAGGGTAGATTAGTGGATAAGTATTAAATACATGAATAATTCAAATTAGGGGCTCCACTACAGATTTGTCCTACATGACTTTAGCTGTATCCAGCTTTGGTTCTGCTTGGTGGCCACGTAATCCAAGGGTCAAATGGAGCCACGTTTGGAAGGAAGTTGTCACTCATGTGACAGGCTTGAGCTTGCTCCTCCCTGATGGCAGCACATTGTGAGCAGTACCTTGGGGAAGGAGGAGGGGAAAAATGCCTTGTTCAGATGCTGAATGATGCAGATCATGTGATATTCCTGGGCAGTTTGATCCGAAACCCTGAGGCAGGTATGAGGATGCAGTGTGGATGCAGGAGGGCACTTACGCTGTGCATACACCAATGGAGGCATTGGGGGGAAGCAGCTGCTTACAACGTGTGCACCTTACTTAAAGCCTACAAATGGTTTGGCTCCTGGCTGCTGCTGCTCTGTTTATCCCACAGCCTTGGCAGGCACAGGACCCCTTCCAAACGGCAAGGAGAGCCAATGCAAGTTGTCACTGGCCTGTGGCCAGCTCTCGAGGCTTGCGACTGGCTCCCATGCTGCAGCTCCTCATTAGCACTTCCCTTCTGCAAAAATGTCTGTTGCAAAGTCTGCGGGATTCCAGCTCTTTGCACCCTGTTCTCGTTCAGCCCCTGGCACGGTGAGGCTGTGCTCACAGCAGGCTGCAGAAATATGCCATGAAAACCTTTCTCTCCTTTGCAGGTTCGATAGCTGATCTTTGCAGGGCTGCTTTTAGAGAAACGGATCTGGTGTTCGAGTTCCACAAAATAGGATCTATACTTGCTGAAGGCAGCTCAAGTATTCGCTAAGTCCTTGCTGTAACATTGCTTTTCCTTGCTGCTGTCCTGGGTTCAGATCAGTGAAGAATCGCTTTGACATATTCATTATAAAAGCACTTGGGAAGAAAGGAGGCTGTTTATTTCCATGCTGAGATACGAGCACAGAAACTGAAATGAATGGTCCAAAAACGAGCCTCTATCTTTCACGTTTCCAAACAAAGATGCAGTGATAAATTGCTAGACAATGATGTTTGACCCATAAAAGTAATAAAAAGCTAAAATTGTGTTTTCTTGGCATAGCTTTCCAATATATACTGCGCAAAGTCCAAGCAACCTTGAAGCAGAGCTGAAAAGGAACCATGGTATGGACTGCTCAATGCTAACCAGCGAGGTCTGTGATAATTAAACAGTGATGGTCTGAAGTGGACCTTCCAAAGCTGAACTATTTGTTGTCCCCTTGCTTTCATTTCTCACCGTCAGACTTGTGCTCAGATCCCTGCTCAGGAGTTTGAACTGCATGCGAAGTGTGCTGAAATTACTGGCGGTAATTAGCTTATTTAGGGAGCAATTAATTAAATACAACTGTTTCCCTCTCTATAGATTAAAAGAGTGCTATAAGCGACAGCATCTTAAAAAGAGCAGGTGTGCTGTGAGAGGACCAGAGACTGATTGTTCCATCAGCTGAGAAGGACAGGACAAGTAGCAGAGGGCCAAAAGGAAACACGAAGTTCAGTGTTAGGGACAGCAGCAACAACAGCCCCCAGGGGAGCCCACCTGCCTGAGGACTGGCTCCAAGCAACAGCTTTTCTCTGTTACCAAATGCTTTTGTTTTCGGCTTGGGACACAAGAACCTTTTCCCTCTCCACTCTTTGATGGCCACTCGGATGAGGATGTAATTCTGTGCCACCTCTGCTCGTGCAGAGAGCGGTGTGCTCAGAGCTATAGCGCCGGGGGGAGGGGAGGGGGTCTGAGGATGGGGCTCCCCGAGTCGCTGGGGTGGTTCTGGGAAGGGAAACGGGAGGGAGCGGCTCTTACCAAAACCTCAGCGTTAACTCCTGGTGAATGGCGCGTGGGACAAAGCCGTGTAACGTGTGAGAAGCCACGGGATGCTTGTGGGGCTAAGTGGGGAGCACGGGGAGGGCAGAGGGATTGATCCTGATGCTTTTCCCTTGCTGGGTATAGAGGGGTTAGGATGTGCCAGCACTGGGATGGAGGATCCGTGCGGGACCACCGCGCTCTGTGCGGAGACATCAAGCTCTGCAGAGGGGTTCCCGTCTCTATGCACCGAGGGCTTCCATCCCTCTGTATCCAACCCCCCTCCCCCCGCAGCGAGGTGAGGAGGAGAAGGTAGAGGAGGACCCGGCGGCGGCGGCGGCGTGCGGTGAAAGAAGGGGGCACCGCGTTCACGCGTCTCTACCCGTGCAGCCCCGGTGCGGGGCTTTGGGAAAGAAGGGGGGGAAGCGGGGAAGGAGGAGGGGGGGGGCCGCGCTGCTCCGCACCGCCCTCATTGGCGGCCCCGTTGGCGCCGGGGCGCGGGGCGGGGAGGGAGCGGCTCCCCCGCACCGCCGCGGCTGCTGCCGGCACCGGCCATGTGCCGAGAGGATCCCCGCTGCCGGCTCTCCCGCTCGGTTCCCTGAGCTGGCATCGGCCTTCCGTCTTGTTTATCATTCACTTTATTTATATCCCCCCCCCCCC
>NW_024962275.1:3439169-3505938 GCF_019238085.1 Lagopus leucura
ATTCCCGCATTGATGCGTTCCGAGCTGGAGACTTCAGGAGACGACGCGGTCCTCACCTGAGCGATCCGGCACCATTCCCCCGCTTGAAGGTAAGACGGGAGGAAAAGGGGAGAGCACCGGCGCTCCACTCCTTCTCCATGCCCTCATTCTTTGCTCCGGGGGGGCTCTCAGCAGTGATTTTCCCCTGCTTATTTCTCTTCTCCCCCCCTCCCCCCCCCCCTCTTCCTGATGCATCCTGGAGTGCTGGGGTAGTCCTGGGAGAATGCCTGCAAGGGGAGAGCAGAGGACGAGCTCCGGCTGCAGGCTGGGGCTGGCGGGGGTTTGGAGGGGGGAGATGGACATGGAGAATTGCACAGCATTCTGCTCCCTGATAGCCTGTCTTGGGGAGAGTGGTCCAGCCAATGCTTTAGCCCAGGATGATAAACACCGGGATGCTCCAAGCTTGGTGCTGCTGTTCCTACAGCATCTTTAGTTCTAAAGCTGTATCTACAAAGGAGGAAGTGACAGCATCTCTCAGGGCTAGGGTGGGATGCTTTCCTTCACCTGAGTGCTCAGGTCGTGTCCTTGGCCACCCTGGGGACAGCTTGCTCTCGTTGCATGTGTGGTTTGGGGACAAAGCTGGCCCCTCTCAGGGCATTCACCCACAGCCATGTGGCCAACACCAGGGTCCTCCCTATCTGCTGTCCTGCCTCCAAAGGACATAGGAACCCCCTGCGTTGTCTGGGTCAGGCAGCAGAGCAGCCCCAAAGCAGTGAGAATGGAGAGAGATCCAGGGTTGAATGCAAGGAAGGTGACAGCAGGATGATCTGCTGCTTTGAGCACTATCTGGTTAATACAGCAGCTGGCTGGGGCTGAGCTCGTGGAAGCACATGGACGGTGTTTGTTCTGCAGAATGGGGGGGCTGTGGGGGAGAGAAATCCCCCGAGGGAAGATGGCTTTTCATTTCCCCCTATCGAGCGGTTTCAGACACGATTATTTATACTTGACATAACAGATCACCAAACTTGGAAGGTAGTGGGGGTGTGCTCATACTCATTAAGGTAGACAGTTTTCTGACAGAATAAATTAAAGGTAAGAGAAGACGGCACTCTGAGGTTCAACAGATTGTCTTCTAGCCTAAAAAAGAGCAGTGAAATCAGCATAAAACCTCGATGGTAAAATCGTGCTCTTCCATGATGGATGGCTGTCATTTTAGGAAAGCTGGCTGACATCCCGATGCTTAGAGTGCAGACAGTGCTCCTGGGTGACCTCACTGGAGCATCCGTACCGGTATGACTGGGGTTTCAGTCATTGCATCTGATGTCCTCACTGAGTAAGCAGCTAAATTATAATGCAGTTAAGGAAAGTGAGTTTATGTAAATTGTGCATAAACTCAGTGCACGGCTTGTCCTCACAGCTGCCTTTAGTTGCTGGCCCTGCTGTGGTGGTGTGTGAGTAACGGAATGCTGCTGGCAGCCTTTTGTGGCTGTTTCTCTTCTCATCTGGAATCAGCAGCAAAATGCACCGTGGCTGTCAGTCGGTGAAAAGAAATTTCAAACACCTTAAAGACAGTGCAGCTGTAATTAAGGCTGTAACCTCCTTCCTCTGCATGTCAGTGTTCCTGTCAGTGCAGAGCAGTGACAAGGAGTCTTAGGAAACAGTGCTGGTGCTCCAAAGAGATAAAGAATTTCGGCAAAATCCCCCCAAAGTGACTGATGCTGATTTATCACTCCATAGCTAGGGGCATGGCCAGCCAAGAGGTATTTGTATCTGGCAGTGCTCCTGATGTGACAATGCTGAGAAGGAGCAGGGGAGGAGTGGAGGAGAGGGGGCAGGTGTTGGGTTGAGCTTGCCGCTCATTCCCGTTCTAATTTACACTGTTCCCCACGTCGTTGTCTATCTCCTCTCCTCGTGATCTAATTTATTGCAGTTGGCAGGATTTGTTCACCTTTTGTTAACAAAAAATCATGTTCCAACATTGCAGCTTGGCAGAGAGACTAAAAATATGTAGGGTGATGGACTCTGACCCTGCCCAGACTTTTCAGCCCCATTGGGATCACAGCTGAGGCCAATCCAAACAAGAGACATCAGCAACCTCCAAGCCCTGCGATCCCTGCAGGAGCAGCCCGGAGCACAGGTCAGCTGCAAAGGTTGGAGGAAGATGAAAAGTCGTGACAGCATTTTGAATCATCCTCAGACAGCTTAACGAGGTCCGTGACCCATTTAGGGCAGCTCAGAGCACCAGGGGAGGACCTGGCTGCCATGGATGGTGTGGGTCGCAATGTGCCTGTGTCAGACACGGCGTGGGGACGGGGAATGGGGCTGAATCAGGCTGAAGTCACAAGGGCTGGCTCTGCAGAGGACAGGCGATGTGTTTTCAGCTGATGATGCTTGTTGGAGAAGTCATCCATCCGTGGGAAGGCTGAGGCTGAGGAGCGGTGACAAAGCCACTGCTGGGGATGGGCTGCTCGGCATCCAAGTGCTCCTGGCTCCCAGCTCCTCTTCTGTTAGAGGAGAATTTTGGGGCTCGGCAGTGCCAGCACAGCTGATGTCACGCCGTCCCTGCCTGTGTGCTGATGCTGCACAGTGCAGACTTGAGGTGAGTCAGGTGTGGAGTTTTGGTCTCCCTCTCCCTTCAGATAGGGATCGCACCCGCGATGAGGCAGAGCTGGTGCTCATCTTCATACAGGCTGAGCCAAGGCTTGCTCCCCAAGCCCCCGCCAGCTGTCCCCAGTGCTTCTCTCCGCATTCCTTTTCCCCAGCACTGAAGCCATTCACAGTGACAAACACTAATCCAGGCAGTCTATGAGCTCACCAAGCTGTGCTGGGCGGGAACACACACACATTGTCCCCATCTGAGCATGAGCTGACAGCACCTGCCCAGCACTGCTCAGGAAAGGAGCAGGGCTGCGTCCCACCACCCTGGGGCACACCACTGTGCTTTTATCACAGAGATGGAGACTCGTCATATTCTCCTTGTGACATTATCCTTGCAATCTGCCCTTGGTGCATTTCCAGAAATAGTCGGGTCCACAGTAGACACGGGTGACATCTGGATGCATTACTGTTGAGTTTGGAAACATTCAGTAAACAAGACAGGATCTATTGTTTAAAGGTTATTTCGAGAGACTCCGGGCGAGTTATCCGGCCATGCAACGAGGAAAGCCTTAATGGCACTGTGATAATTGCCTTTTTCTAAGAGACCTTTCAGAAGGAAGTTAGCAGAAACCCGAAAGAAAGTCTTAGCCTGTCCTCGGGACGTGGTCCAAACAGAAAATATGTGGATTTGTGTCTGTTTGCTTCAGTGCTGTTGGATCAAGGCTCAGCAGTGTGCACCTGACTGTTGGCTCCTTACCTCGCCCTGAGGGCACTCAGCAGGGGATGAAGGTGATGATATCCCCATCAGCAGGGATGCAGCCTCTGCACCACCAGCTTTAGGGATGGCTTTAGGCCACACCGTGGCTCTGCCTTGGGCACAAGCTCATCGCAGGCTTTGAGCTGCAGAAGCCCATAAACTCATTAGTGTGTGAATTGCAAGCGGTGGGTGCTCTGCATGGCTGAGATTTCCTAACTCTGTGCTGGAAGGGAGCAAGCTGGGAGAAGTCTTTTGTCATTTTATATTTCCCTGGGCAGAGCAGTCCCTTGTTCTTCAGCAGCCTGAGAGTCTCAGCTGGACCGTAGTGGACCCAAGTGGCCCCTGGTAGCACTGCCCCTTCCTCCTGCACCTGCAGAGCTGGCATCAGCCAGCACCACGCTGCCCTTTCACCCACCAAGAGGTTCGGGCTGAGGTTAAAGCTTTAATGAAAGCAAACACTTGTGGTGAGACGAAATGCTGGAGGATGCACAGGGGACTCCTGCAGCCTGTGATGGGCTCAGCCATCCCTGTGCCCCACATCATGTCCTTACTCAGGTCGCTTTCCCCTAGGAAATAGTGCATGCAATGAGCTGATGTGCTGAGCTGCTCCAAGCTCCGAGCGAGCATCCCCCTTTGAGCCAAGCATGTTGCAATGGCTTTGCCCTGCACTTTACATCCGTATCCCTTTTGCTCTTGGAGTGGATTTGGATTCATTTCAAGCTCTGTTGTGGGTTTTCCTGCCCGAACTCTGGCAAACCATTAACTCTTGTTTTTCTGTTTCTGTTGTCTGCCTTTTCAGCCAGACTGCAAGCTGCTATGTGCAGGGAATCCCCCACGCCGGGCTGCCTGCATTCCCACAGTGACCCTGCAGTGGTTATCTCTGCTTTTCCATCACTCCTGGCCCCCAGCAGATGCTGCCCAAGGTGCGGATGCTCGAGCTCTGCTCGCATCCCTCTAGCGGTAGCCACACTGCTCCTGCCAGCTGTGGGGATATTATGGGTTATATGGGGTTGTCTTAGGGAAAACCTGGCCAGCCCTTCAGTGTTTAGGTTGATCAACAGTCAGTAGCAGCTCTGCTTTGATATAAACAGTTGCTGCAATTTGATTCTGCTGCATCTGCAGTTGTAGAAATCACTCACGGTACAATAGAGCGCATATTGCTGCCCTTTAGTTAACAAAATATGCGTGTGTTACATAGCAAGATATGGTGCCTTTAGTGGAAATGCAAGGCATGCTCCCTCAGGGGAAAAAACTACAGTATTGATGCTGCCGGAGACTCAGCTTTGAGCAGGGATTTGAGATTTTGGTGCCCTGGGTGCTGGAGAAGCTCAGGAGATACGTGGCCTCGAGGGCTGTGCAGTGCCTGCAAGCAAGGATTGGCAGGAATGCCATTTGGAAGGCTCTCATGTGGAAGGAAAAGGATCTTTCTCCTTCTGATGGCATTGCCTGCTGGGTAGCTCAGCCCTGGGAAGATTATCAGTGGGATCTGGGGGAAAATAGCTGTGCTGCCTGCGTGGGAGTGGAGGTGGGAGCAGGGGGATAATGAATGTTGATTGGGGCTTGCCATTAGGCAGACTTTGTGGTTGGGTTGTGATTTTGCTGTTATTCACTTCATTGTCCCTGTAGGACTGATTTGCAACAGTTTAGCATTGCTGACAGCCCAAGAGTTATTCCCGATTCTCACAGTGGCTGGTGGGATTCAGCCCATGGAAAGTGGGATTTTCTTGGTGGCGTTTATTTTCCCTTGAGCTTCTGGCATCAGCCTTTTGTTTTTCCTCTATGCTGAAACAAAACAAGATAGGTTAGTGGAGCAGAAATGCTAAGTCAGGGCTTGAAGCAGTGATTGAGCACTTGGTGGGAAGGCAGGGCCAACCCAGGGGTGCTCAGGTGTATTCAATGCACTGAGTGACCAGAAGGGCTGCAGTCAGGATCCACCCCCACCCAGACCTCATTTAAGCACTGGCGTTGGAGGTGTGGGTATCTTGCTAGAGATCCCTGCACGCTTGATGCCTTCTGAAGGTAAGCGAATTTTCTTCTTTTATTTTTGTGTCTGTATCGACTGTGTTTGGACTTGTCCTCATTTGTTGCAGCTGCAGACTTTGCTACCCTGATATTATTGCTGTGCTTTCCATCATGTTATAGCATTGAACTTATAGAAAATGCAAGGCTTTGATACCAGATTCTGAGAAACCAAGCACTGATTTTACTTGCTCTCTGGGTACCTTTGTAAGTAGACAGAGGGCAGCTGGACTATTGTCTGAGATCATAGAATCATTTGAGCTGGTAGGGACCTTTCAAGGCCAGCTGGTCCCACTCCCTGTTGTGATTGGGGCCACCCACAGCTCCACCAGGTGCTCAGATCCCCTGACCTTGAGCATCTGCAAGGATGGGGCACTTCCAGCTCTCTGGGCAACCTGTGGTAATGCCTTCACCACTTGACTGAAAGCAAATAAAACCCATAAATACTGCTGGGTTGTGGCAGCGCTGTTGGCTGCAGAGTGTTGGGTAAACCTTTAAATGCTGAAATACTGTACCCAGAGCTTCTGTTTTACTCAAAAACAGAGATCTGCAGAGGTTTGGATGCTCAGGGGTCGCTGGTGGACACCCACACCCTTCCTTGGGCCTGATAAAAGCCATCCCCAGCTCAGCCTGGTGGCAGCAGTGCTACTTTGGCTCTGGGGATGTGGGGAGGATGCACGGGGAGCATCGCTGCATTGCTCTCCAGGGCCTCTCTGGATCAAGGAGTCATTTCAAAGGCAGTGCTTGCATCGTCCCAGTGCTGATGCCAGGCAAAAAGATACATCGCATGTGTTTTGATTTCTGAAAGATGCCATCCCTGGGAACAGTCGATATTTCAAACATTTGATCTCAGCAGCTCTGCTAAGCCCACGTGCTTTTAAGTAGAGCACTTTATGTGAAGGTTTTCCCTGCTCCTTTCTTTGCCTAATGATGGTTTTCAGCTGAGCTCTATGAATTACTTTATCTCTTCTGCTTTTTTGATTAGGGTTGTCTCGTTGTGGTGGGTTTTCTCCCTCTAATCTCTCAGAAAAAGCTGTAGCAGAAGTAAGAAGAGGGAAATAAAGGGGAAATTTACTGAAAACGGTTCAGCAGAGTTGCCAACAGTCTGGAAATTACCCTCTCAGACAACGGCCCGTATTAATTCCCCTGATGTAGCAAAGATAAATCCCTATTAGAAATGAGAACATAAGGAGATTTTACTGCCCATAAGGAAACTCCTGATCGTGAGCCATGAGGAAGCACATTGCCTTCTTTTCTCTCTGTTGATTCATGCACCATGCTAACTTGCTGGGCTGGAGAGGGAAAAACACTCTGCTTGCTTTCCCTTGCATGGGTTCGGCCTGAGCCTTTGTGTGAGCGGTGTAAAGCTGTAGCTATGGAAACTCCCTACCTTTTTTGTGGAGTTTTGTTGTTGTTTTTAAGGCAAAAAAGGTGTGTTGTATCTCCGTGGAGATTCTGGATGCTGCTCATCTCCCTAGGACAGCCAAGATCAGCTTCTCTTTCCATGACACCCAGCAGAGACCCTACATGGGGTAATTCACTAAATGGAGTGAAAGCCCTTTCCTGCAGCTGGACAGAGGATTCTCCCCAGAGCTCCCAGCTTGCATCATTTAGTGACCCCAAGGAAACTGCTTCTGCTGTCCCCAGACCATGGGCCCATCGGTCCTGAGCAAACGAGGCTCAGCTGAGCTGTTCCTGGATCCTTTGCAGAAGACCTTTTTGAGCTGCGCTCTCACCTTGTGGAAATGCAAAGCTGAGTGAATTTACTGCTTTGTGGAATTGTACCCTGTGTGCGTTTTTCCTTCCTTTCCCCAACCTGATGGAGCCTCAGCACCTGTAGGGTCCTGGATGAGGTGGGATTCTTTGTTCTCCCCCCCCAGCACCATGACATGGAGGAGCACAGATCTCACCACAGCTCAAGGAATCACTGTGACCTGGTGATGTGCTGCTGTGTGACAGCCTTCACACTGCCTGGGCCATCCTGGCTGCAGTGTCACAATTCCTCAGAGCTTTGCCCTTGTCCTCTGCGTCAGCATCAGTCACTTGGTGAGAACTGCTGAAGACAGCTTCTGCTCCCAGCCAGGTGCTGTCCTCTGCCAGCAGCATCGCGCTCTCAGGACAGCATTTGCAGAAGGACAAATCCCCCTTTTTCCAACTTCAGTGCTCAGTTTTCTGCACGTTGGGTCTTTGTAACCTTTCAGCTGCTCTGTGCTGGGTGGTGATGGAGATGGAGGGTTGTGATGGAGATGGAGCAGTCCCCACTGGAACAGAAAGAAGTGGAAATCGAGGCAGAGATGGATGGCCAGGAGCAGCTCCTTGCTGGGGGTTCTCCCCACCCTCTCTCTTATTTTCCCCCTTAGCACTGACTGCAGCTTATCTCAAGCTGCTAATACCAAAACCTGCTCTCTGATGCTAATATCTCAGGCTGACTAAGCCGCAGTTCAAGAGGAGATTAAATGATGCAGGGTGGAAAGACAGCCTGTCTTTTTGTTTTTTCCTTTCTGAAGGAGTTCAGACGGCTTAGGAGTCTTCTGGATGACAGCGGATGTATGGAAATGATTCCTGGTGCTTATGCAGAGCGGGGTTGTTTGGGCAGGGACAGATGGGATTGAGGAGGGCAAAGCTTTCCAGTGTAGCTTACCCTGCTTTATTCCAGGTGTGCTGGAGCAGCTGCCAACTCCTTCCTTGTCCTCTTTAATATGGAGTTAGCTACACCTTGAAAAGATCCCAGGGCACTGCAATGGCACCAGGTGGTGTTCCTTCTGTCCCTCCCCAGCAGCACCACTGGTCTCCTTTTAGCAGCTGCAGTTGCTGACATCCATGCCTGGAGTTGTGCTCACTAAGCCTCAGTGATGCTTTGATGAGCTGTGCAAATATTATTTTTACATTAGGTGTGATTTAGTTGTATTAAACAGCATTATTGCTTCATTATTGCTGTGTGCATGTTTCCTCTTGCTCTGTGCTGGGGCTGGCATCCCCTGAATTGATTTGCTTTGTGGGCATTCAGAAGTGAGCATTCAGAAGGCTCTCTGAGCTGGTTTCTGTTTTAAATCCTAATAACACTAATTAGGGTGGGGGGATCCTGAACTGTCCCATGATTGCCTGGTTGCTGCAAACTTTTCTGTGGTATCTGGTGTAGGAAAACCCGAAACTCGGAGTGGCTGTAATGTGTGTGATGTTTTGGGCATGCTGTGCTGGGTTCTGCTCTGATGTCACCTGTGAGGATGCAAACCCACAGCGTATGGAAAAGTCTTCCACTGCCCATCAGGAATGTAGTGGCTTTTCTGTCAGTTTTGAGACTGCTGTGTAACGTTTAACAAAGTGCTTTGGGATATAAAATGGTGCAGGGTGATGATGAGAGCAGGCAGAAGGAGTGTGATGTTTGACTGTCTTCGTTGCCCTGGTGTTGGCATTGCTCTGGGAGCATTAACACTAGGAAGGGGCAGAGCAGAGGGGAGCAATCCTGGGGCACGGAGGACCATACTGTGAGCTATGATAGAGGCAATCTTTATGCCTGCGTTATCCTGAGCATGCAGGAGTGGTGCAGCCCTGTGCTCTGGGGGCTTTGCAGCTGGGGAGCCTTGTTCTCTGCCCATATTGCTGGCAGCTGCCTGGCCCACTGGCTCCCTGTGTGCAAAGCCTTGCGCTGGCACACTGCCCTGCTGTTCTGAGCAGCCCAGCTCTCGTTCATTGACTGGGTAGGATTACAGGAACTGGGAGAAATGCAGGAATCAGGCTGCATTGGCTACCAAATGTATTTGAGCTGCTAGCAGCTGTTTGCTGCTTCCCCTTTTGGGTTCACACTCAGGCAAAACCTTGGTACCAGGCTCCAGGGCACAGTGGGATGTTCTGCATGTTCCCCCTTCTTCCCCTTGCTGATCAATTTCCCTTTCTTCCAAAGTGGGATGTAACTGGAAGGATTGGCATCAGGGTTGGATGTGCGTGGAAGAGCTGGGAAATGGCTGCTCTGTGGGTTGGGTGTGCTGCAGAGGAGCAGGTCTCAAGCTGGCAGGGGATGCAGAAAGCTTGCTGCAGTAAAACAGGCCATGGGCTTACCTGTGTGGGTGAGATGCAGTGTCTTTATGAGGGTACAGCTTTAGTGGAACCAGTGTATCCATCTGAGGTTCAGTTTTGGAGGCTTACCATCGCAGCACTTCCAAGTAGTGCAAAAGGCTTTGGGGTGACTGTTGTGATGGGATGGGAAAGAATGGGACGGGGTGCAATGATTGTAGACCCTGCTCGTGGAAAGTCCTGATCAGAAGGTTTTTCCTGCCACAAATCCCACAGTCTGGTTTAACCAGAACTTGAGGGTCTCTTAAAGAAATCTAAGTATGCTCACCCTAGCAGTCCCTAGCTGTCTTCCTGCAGGTAGCAGCAGAGTCCAGCATCCGACTGTGTCTGCAGCACTGCAACATCTGGAGCAAGGGAAGAAGCCATCAATCAGGAGCTGGAGCCAATGAGAGCTCTACTTCTTCCTTCTCCAAGCTGCAAGGAACACAAAAGCCCATTTTCTCTTGCATCAAACTCCATCTGCTGCAGGCTGGAACTACTCAGCCTGAGATATCCTGGCAGAACCAGGCAAGTGGCACAGGGTTGTGCCTGTGTCAAAACCCTCAGCCTGGAGCAGTTGTGCAGGAAGGTATCTGAGGCTCGATGGGGGGCTCAGGTGTCCTCCATAGCTCGAGGGCTCCTCACCTTCCCCAGAGACATGGAAGGAGCCAAGTGGCTGTAGACACGTCTGCTGGTGCCTGTGTTCCTCATAGTGAGGCTCCTGCATACCTTCCCCAAGACCACAGCAGAGCTGCAAAGCACTTCCTTTTACCAAGATATTTTTTACTGAATATATGAACCTGGGAGCCTGCAGAGCGTGAAATTAGGAACAAATGTAAAAAGGAGGTCTAGACAGGAATTGTTCTGCTTATGGGCTTTTTTCCCCCCTCCCTCCTTTGCACGCTGGAGAGTTTAATGCTTCCAGGTACATGGTTTTAAGCAGACAAGTATGTTACGGGAGGAGAAATAGTGTGATACAAATGGCCTTGCTCTGAGCAGGGCAGTGGCTGTCATGCCATGCATGGCTGACCACGGGGCACTGGGGGTTGGGTGGGAGGAATGCAGAGAAAATTGCTGTGTGCTCCCCCTTGCTTGCCCCTGGGACGTGCAACCCTTTAATTCATGGTGAGCAAATGGGAGCAGCAAAGGTCCCAGGGCTGGAGCACTGATGCTTCCACATCACTGCTGCAATTTTGGAAGGCTTGTTGTCTCCCTGCTCTGAACCCCCACAGGGTTTTTTGTCCCAGGAGTAGGGCAGGATTTGGCAGGGCTCTTATCCTGTGGCCGTACAAGAAGCTCTCGGCCATTACACAGCAGCACAAATTCCCTGCTCCTACAGCTCTGCTCAGCAGCAGCATAAAATGTGATACTGCTTTATCCATTCAGTACTTACCCAACTTTAGCAGGACATTAAGCACCTGAAAATATGCCACAGATTTATTTTCTTTGGAAGCAAGTTAAATCCCTGACAGATACAGTTGCTTTTCCTCAGGTGCAGAAGTAATTTGGGTTTGGGGAAGCTGGTTTTTTGGTTTAACCTGATATCATGAGCTGGAGGCCAGCTTTGTTAAAGCACTTGTCGGGTAGGTGGTCACAGTTTGCTCTCTCTGTCAATTTATGTCATTTATCCCAATCCCAGACTGATGCCTGCAGCTCTTGGGCTGTGGAGTGATACTGCTGTGAGGAGGAATGTGTTACAGCTGTGACTGTCCCCATTATCCCCCCTGGGTAAAGAGTTTGGCATTATTCTGCACAGGATGGTGGGAATTTCAAGTTTTTGGGATAGGGATGCTCAGAGCAAGCACTGCAGGGCTTGTGTTCATCTTGCACTGTGCATCTGCTCAGCTCAGGACATGGGGGCCTCATACTTTTGCTGTGTCTGTGCTAAAACCCCTGTGGATGCTTTAGGGGGAGGGAGATGCTACTCAGACATAGGGACTGCAATGTCCCTGTGATGCTCTGGCCACAGCACTGGCTGCGATGCAGGTTTCAGAAGCATCATCCCATGTACCATCATGCTCCCTTGATTTCATCTTGGCCACAGCAAAGCAAGGAGCCCACTGCACTGTGCGGCTTCGTCCTATGCTGCTGCTTTGTGGGGGAGAAGAGTGCCTGGCCCTGCACTCGTTAAAGGCTCACTTAGCAGCTCCAGTTATTCCAAATTAAAATACCACATTGTTTTCATGAGGAAAACGGATTATAAGCTCAGAGGAAAAATGTGCATGGCTCCAACCCCCCACTTGCTGTGAAGCTTCAAGCAGGAGCCAGGCACGTGCCATGAGCAAGTCCCCATCCCCAACACAAAGCATGGGGTGTGCCAATGGGCTGTGAGGCTCATGGCCAAACCCCATGCTGACATCATGCAGGTTTTACTTCCCTAGACCCCCATTCTGCATCCAGAGTAGCTTGGTGATGCCCAGACTGGTTGGCCAGGATGGGTTTTTCATTGCAGGACCATTTGTACAACTCCCATAATGTCCCACTGCTGCTGCTCACTCCCTGCATCAACCTGCAGTTGCTGGAGCTCAATTACTCAGCCCACCTGCGGGCTGCAATAACACTTAGCAAAGTTCTTCTGGGCTTTTTCCATCCTCCTCCAGCTGTCAGGTGCCATTGGGAGGGGTTGGGAGCTCCCTTGATGGCTTTTACAGTACTGGCATCCAGCCGGATCCCCTGCAGGAGAGGGGACAAACCCCTCTGCTTGCAGCATGCAGGCAGACTCAGTGGGAGCTCTCTGCAAATGGGGGTGAAGTATCCCATCCCTTCCCAACTCATCCAATCCCATTCCAACCCTTCCCATCCAGTCCAATCCCATCTTCTCTTATCCTCCATCACCCCATGTGCTCTCTGTTGCAGGCTGTTAATGGAGAAGAGGGCGAATGACAGCCGGGACCGTGGTCATCACAGGTGGAATATTAGCAACTGTCATTTTACTTTGTATCATCGCTGTCCTCTGCTACTGTAGGCTCCAGGTAAGGCAGGGTGATGTGATGGAGGTGGGATAGGGTAAACCAATCCCATGCCCCACGCGTGGTGCGAGAGTGTTGGGATCCCAGCTGAGCCCCATCCTGTTCCAGTACTACTGCTGCAAGAAGGATGAATCCGAGGAGGATGAGGAGGAGCCCGACTTCGCCGTGCACTCCCACATCCCTCCGCTCCACTGCAACCGCAACGTAGTGCTGACCAACGGGCCGTCCCTCTACAGCTCCTCACCCTTCAGCAAGAAGGCAACGCCGAGTCGCAGCGGCTGCCCGGGCTGCGGGCAGTATGAGCCTCCAACCTTCTTCCTGCAGGAGCCCCCTGAGGAGCTGCACAACGGGGGGGACCGGGTCAGCTTCCAGACCGTCAGCCAGGAGGAGCTCGACCTGCCGGTGAGCGTGGGTAACCTGCAGGCTCTCAACCCCAACCGGCTCTCAGCCATGCGTGAAGCCTTCTCCCGCAGTCGCAGCATCAGCACCGACGTGTGAGCCCTGCGCTGCATGGAGGACTTCTTATAATCCACCACAGTGTTTTAAAATAAAATTTAAAGGAAAAAAAAAAAAAAAAAAAGTGGAGTTGGGGGTGGGGGGAAGGGTGAAAGAAAGTTGAATGTATTGCTGCATTGGCAGGGATGAGTTAAAATTCAGTATAATGAAGGGGGAAGTGAGGGGGGCTTGATGGCAGCTGGGCCGTGAGGTTTTCTAGTGCTGCGTTGCATTTCTTTTTTTTCTTTTATAAAGAGGATTTTGATATTGTGCATCCTTTTATACAGAGAAAATGGCCATCAGCCACCAGTGGGTGGTGGGCTGAGATGGGAGGCTGCAAAGCATCTCGAGCTGCAAGGCTGCTGTGCTGTAGGGATATGTGGCACCTGGGGGCTGCTGGCCCTGGTGTGCAAACACACACAGCCAGCACCATCCCCTGGCAAAGCTGGGCTGCTGCTGCCCATCCTTCTGCCACTGCTTTGTGCTGCAGCCAAGCACATCCCATCCCTGTCCTGCACCCTCTTGCTCCTCCTAATGGGGCAGGAGCAGTGGGTGCAGATAGAGACGGGTTATCAATCAAGTTAGTTAGGGCGAGGAGGGAGGAATGATTCCAGATGGAGGAACGCACCCGCAGCTGCCCTCTCCAAATAATGAGCCTCCCCTCTCCAAATGATGCCATATGCTACTTCTAATCTAAGGAGCTGAGTGCTGGCAGAGCGAGAGTGCACCCATGTATGTGCACACACGCCCCTGCATGCACATTTCTACTTTAATTTTGAAGATTACCATAAGATTTACTTCCCATTATTCTTATTTTTTTTTTCAAATAGAAGCAGTCACAGCAGATCCTACCCAGCCAGGGACGTGACAGAACACTTCATGCCCTCCTTGCTGTCCCCTGTGTACAATTTCTCTTGCACAAAACCTTCTTGCCCCAGGTTGGGCTTTATTCAGGTTAAAAGCATCACCCTGCGCTGGAGCAGGGCTTGCTGCTGCAGAGGAGGGGTGGCTACAAATCGACCCTAACAGCCTCAGTGCTGTGCTTGGGGCCAGGCTTTGTTTTTAGAGATGCAATGAGAAGGAAGCGCTGCTGTTCCATAGCCCTCAGCATACACACGCTGTGTGCAGCCCATCTGGAGATGTTGCTTTCAGCTGTGAGGGCTTTTAATTCCCCCAGGAAACCTTGCAAAGCACAAAGTCAGCCTCTGCAATCCAGTACCTTTGATAGTTTGGGGTTTCTGTTGGGGAATTGGGGCTTGGGTTTGGCCCTGTTGAATGGCAGCACAACCACGGCTGTACAGTGCTCACATCAGTTTGTTTGAATGCATTCAGCCTTTGAGTTCTTTGCCTTTCTTGTGAACATTTTCTTGTTCCAGCTTTCCCCCATTTCCTGTTCTATTTTTTGGGGGGTTTTTCCTTCCGTTGTAGCTTGGAAACTAAGCAAGTGATTGACATTCTCTAACCTTCACCTGGCAAACGGTTGTACAGGACTTGGGGAATCATTGAAGAAGAAGAAAGCAAAAAAATAAAACTACTTTGACACAGGCTTTGCTGCTGACCTTTGTGTACCCATCTTGTGAAATACAGAGGGCAGTGGTTGCAAAAGTGCCACAGGGGTGCAGGCTTTCCTCCTTGTGAGATGCTCAGTGTATGAGAGGTACAAGGCTGGGGGGGATGCTCAGTAAGCCCTACCCATAAGGATACAGAACCATAACCACCTTCACATCTCCTTTTTTCATTCATTCCCCATCAAACCTCTTTGCATTCAGACTCCTTTAGAAGCTCGCAGTCCCTAACTCTCTACACATCACCCCAACTCCCACAGCAATAGGCCAGGAAGGACCCAACTCAGGGACTTTTTCTTACATCCAGAGCTAGGAGCTGCTGCACTCCCTGAGGAATAGGCCCAGCACACAGCACAGCAACAACCCTCCACTACACACTAGAGAATAAAGCAAGATACCACCATAAATATGACAACTTTATTAAAATATACATGGGTACAAATTAATGATTACGTGGATAAAGTTCACTGTCTGTAAACAAATATATTAAAAAAGAGCACGTCTTTTTTGTGATATAAAGTGCAGTAATGTTTCCATATTATATACAATATGTCAGCATTTGAGGGGGGGGAGGTTGTAAGGACTATGGCACTAACATTTGGTTACGAGATAAAATCCTCTGAAAAAGTATACACCTCCATATTACAAAAGAGGGCTTGGGCTTGAGTTCATTTAGCAAATGAAAATCTGCTTCCCACTGTGTTAAATGTGAGAGAGCATTGAGGAGAAAGCAGGGAGGAGGCACTCACCCCCTCTGCTAGGGAACACACCGGTACTTTCACTCCCATGGGTCCATGCCCACCCCCTATTTGCATAGGCAAAAAGAAACCAAAGGAGGAGACCTTGTGAAACCACGTGAACATCTGCTGTTGGGGGAAATCAAATATACACGATCGTATGTACAGCTCTGATAACCAATGTACAGCAGCTCTGAAAGCAAGCCGTGCCAGTGGAGCGAGGAAAGGAACATCCATCCCCAATGCTCACCAGCAGGGCTGCGGCCCCAGCCCTGCACTACGAGTGGGGGGTGCGGCAGGAGCGGCAGCAGGCTTTGCTGTAGTACCAGTGGCTGCACAGGTTCACTTTGATGGCCAAAGCACAGTTGGTTCCTGCCTGGTCCTGGCAGCTGTCGTCTGTAAGGGAGAGAAGAAGAAATGGGTACGGAAAGAATAAAACACAACGCCAGCAATGCAAGTTCACACTGATTCCCTTTGGCACCACACACTGCCCGATGTGTGGCTGTGCAAAACATCACCCCATCTGCCACCACCACGTCCCTATTACCAGGCAGAGCATCCCCTGGAAAAGCCATGTGCTTTCTCCATGAATATCATCATCCAGCCAAGCCAAGGTTCACATTCCATCACACATGGCCTGACCCAGGGATCCTCGCTCGGACCCACTCTGCAGCTCAGGCTCTTCCCTATGGAACAGGTTTGCCCAGAGATCACCAGAGCCACCGAGTGATACTGGACTGAGCTGTCCCTAAGCAGAGGGGCTGCCATGGGAGCACAGAGGAGGTCCTAAGCACACAACTCCTGCCCAAAAATACTACTTGAGGTATTTGGGGCAGATGAGCTGCTGGAGAGAAGGAAGAGAGCAAAAACCACCACAACACACATCCAGCCCCCTCCAGAGCAGTATTTTGCTTTAAGTCTGTATACAAGTTACAATTTTTGCATCGTATCCATAGGAAGCACAGCTTGCTCTGGGGGGGGGGGAAACCATCAGAGGACCCCAAATTCCCACACCACATCCCTGACCCACAGGCAAGGCAGAGCTGTCAGCAAAGGCACCCGCTGAGCCAGGAGCTGCCCCAGGCCTGCCTGCTGTCTTCCTGCTCTTCTCCCACCTCAGCCTTATTCTCAAATCCTATTAAAGAATTAGAACCGTGTGTTTGCTAAAGATCACAGGGGCTTTGAGCCAGCAGACGAGTCAGATAATGAGATAGTTACAAATCCCGCAGGACATTCAGAGACCAAAAATCATTAAAATAATGGCACAGACGAAAAACTTCTTAGACATGAGCTGGAATCACACAGAAGCACCACCCGAGCTCCCTGCAGCTCCCTTTTTTCTTAAGGTCAGAGCACGTTGCTTGTGAGCTCTCCCCTTTATTTAATGGTCATGTATAGAGACACACAGTGGTACAGCACACAGTGCCATTACTGGGGCATAGAGAGGGCAGATCCTGAGATGACCATCAAGATAGCAGTGGAAAATGAAAGCTAAAGGTGTGCTGCTGAGGAGGGGGCTCACCTGGGGGCTCGGTGGGGCAGGGCTGCAGGTCACAGGTCTGCTTGCCCACCGGCTTCACCAGGGGGTCGCAGCCACGGACGATGTCCTTTCCCTGGTAGCACTTGACGTCCCGCATCCTCACACCGATGCCGCAGGTTTTAGTGCACTAGGGAACAGAGAGTGGGGTGAGGTGAGAACCCCCCAGCACAGGGGGCTGTGCAAGAAAAAACAACAACAAAAAACACACTGGAACAGCTGGGGGTATGGGTGAGCACTGCCCCTCGCTGAGCACTGTGTCCACACACCGCACTGCTGGCCTCTCTCTGCCTCACTGCTGCCAGCAGCAGCAGACGTCTGCAGCAGCCTGACTGCTATCCATGGATGTGCTCCCATCCCTGGGGCTGCACTCCTCCCTCTTCCTGCTGCTCTCTGCAAAGAGCCACGGCTGAGCTGCGTGGCTCAGATACTGCTTATTGCCACCGGGGGGCTGTGACCCTATAGCTTATAGGGTGCAGGCACTGGGTTTGGTGTCTGTGCAATGTGTCTAGGGGGCTTCGCAGAGCAGCTCCCGGGCTGTGCTCGCTGCCTGCTGCCCTTTGGCCGCCTCTTCATGTGGGGATTACTGCAGGGTTTCTTGGGCTAATTATAGGCTGCCACGACAGTTTTCAAGACTAAACAAAATGAGCTCCAGGCGGACAAAAGGGGCTGCATTGGGGAGCTCTTGTGGGGAGCTGGGATCAGCTCTGCAGCTCCTTGCAGAACAGGGGCATCCCATGTCAGCCCAGCCTGCCCCCAGCATCACTCTCCAGCTTCCAGAGCCCCAGCTCTGCTCCCCACCTACCTGCAGGGCAACATCCATGTGCTGCTGGAAAAAGGTGGTGAAAAAGGAGGAAAAAAAAAAGAAAAAGAGGGAAAGAAAAAGCCAAAGCTAACCCCAAACAGCTCTTATTCCTGATCTGTACAATGAAGCAAGTCCTGTCTGCATTTTGTCAGAGCTGCTTTAGCAAAACAAAGGGGCCCCTCTCTGTGCTCCCTTGCAAAGCTTCAGCCAGATCCATGGGGTATTTTGCAGGTGTGCAGCCTTTGGTACAAAGCCACATGCTCAAAGAAAGCATCTTCCCAGAGCAACCCCCTGTACCCCCACCTACCTCTGACCACGGGGTGGTGTACCACTTGAAGCACGGCCGCTCGAAGCACGTCGTCTCCTCCACAGGCTTCTTGGCCACGTCGCAGTCAGTGGGGTTGTGAGTCTTGATCTTGCCATTGACAATCTCCAGGCAGAGCACAATCCTCTTCTTCACACCCCGGCCGCACGTGGTGTTGCACTGCAGGGTTCCCCACCATAAGCATCCTCCATTGCCACCGCCACACATCGCCCCATCCCCAGTCCTTACCCGCTCCCAGTCCTGTGCCAACCAGTGTGACGGGCAGTTCTTGTCCCCGCAGGGGTGGATGGCCAGAGGTTTTGTCTCCAGGTTGCACTGCGACTCTGGCACCACGCGCCCATCGCTGGTTTTGCAGTACACGTGTCGGATCATCCTGCCCTGTCCGCAGCCACCACTGCACTGAAACCACAGTGGGCACAGCAGGCGGTCACAGTGCAGTCCCAGCTGCACAGATAGGGAGCAGCATGCCTGCATTCTCCCCACCCATCTCATCCAGGGACGCTTGGGGTTGCAGTAAGAAAGCAAATGCCTGCTTTGTTTCCTCTCATTGGGAGCCAAAGCATCCCCATCGCAGCAAAACTTAGCACAGGCAGAAAGGCAAGTGACACAGACAGGGAAACATGGGGCAGTTTCAAAGAGTCTGAGTGAGGGGCTCTGGATGTCCCCCCTTTGCTGCCCTACAACTTGGGGGGAGCAGCAGCCACTCCAGCCGAGATGTGCGGAGCTTCACAGCACCGCTGCTGCCATGGAAACTGCTTATTTTTAGCCATAGGATAAAAGCTGGGTAAAAATAGCTTGGGACAGAAAGGGTCTCTGTAGCAGAAGTATGCAGAAAGGGAAAATGGGGTGAAAAGGAAAAACGGGTCATCTTATGGGTTCTGAGCATCAGTACTGCCAAGCTCAAGACCCCAGGCCCACCAAACTGCAGCGCTGCCACACGCCTAAAGCCACAACACGACCCAGGTGTGTCAGCCATCCCTTCCCAGGCTCACCGGTCCCCAATCAGACACGGTCCACTGGCGGTCGCAGGGCGGCCCTGTGCAGTTCTTCTCAGCCAGGGGTCGGGCGCTGGCATCACACAGCTTCTCCTCCTCCGAGCAGCGGATGTCCCGCGTCACCACACTGCGCTCACCGCACCGCGCAGAGCACTGTTGGGGACAGAGGGGGCACACAGGATGGGTACAGGGTGATGGGAACTGGGAGATGCTTCTGAGGGTTTTGCATTTTTAGCCTGGAACTCTCTACAAATGCATGATGAAACCACAGAGCTGAGATTTTTTTATCCTGCGGATAAATTTGGCACCGTGCAGCCCAGTGACATTATTTAGAACCGGGGTTGAGTTACTGCAGTCCCCCATGCACACGTTTGCTCTGTGCATGCTGTAAAGCAGGGAAGAGTGTCAACAGCACTCAGACGCACTGTGCTGATATGTTAATCCTCAGATCTCCAAAACGTGCTTTTTTGGGGG
The DNA here is from genome assembly GCF_019238085.1 of Lagopus leucura. NCBI lineage: Eukaryota > Metazoa > Chordata > Aves > Galliformes > Phasianidae > Lagopus > Lagopus leucura. Next base: position 3,458,475 of record NW_024962275.1, read on the forward strand.
CTTACTTCCCAAGCCAACTTGGCACCCAGCTTCAGATGCGATCCAAATTAGATTAGTTCTGCTGCTGGCTCAGAGTGAGCGGCTCCAGGGCTGTCTCAAGCAATCTGTCCCTGACACATGCTGGAGGTGTAGAGGGGTTCTGGTAAAATAAGCAGCTCTGGTTCTCTCTGCCAGTCAAAATATTGCAAGAGCACGCGTGCAGGGAGCCTTGCTCTACTGGATTGAGAAAGTCAAAACATCCTGCAACAGCAGAAAGGAGCAACCCTCCACACATGATGGAAACGGCTCACCCAGCCTGAAGAGGGAAGGAGATGGGGAGTGATGACCAAAAATGACTTTGGAAGGCTCTGGGAGGAAAGGGTTTCATTCATTCTGCACGGGTTTCGTTCTTCTTGTAGTGTGGTGCAATGGGAGGTGAGCAAAAGGTGCTGATGGCAACCCTGTTTCCATGCCAACCCTATTCCTACTTCCCTGTGCACCAAAGGGGCAATGCACACCAGTCTCAGGGGCATATGTTATTAACCGGTGTGCATTGGTCCAAAGACAACCATCACTACCAAGGTCCAAGGTACCAAGGTTCCCCTCCAATGGCCGGGGGTCATTCCAAAGCCCCAGAGCTTACCTCTGACCACTCAGACATCTCCCATTGTGGCCCACAGGCCGGGTTCTTGCAGACTTTGCGCTCGTCGGGCCGGGTGATGTCAGCTGACTCACAGAGGTCGCTGTAGACAGAGCTGTCAAAGCCTGGAGAGATCATCTTCCAGCAGCGCACGATGCGGAACTGGTAGCCCTCACCGCAGGTACGGGAGCACTCACTCCAGCTGCTTGTCTCCCACCTGTGGGAGAGCCAGAGAAAGGATGCAGTCAGCAGGAAGCTGGAGGGGTGCAGGCAGCCCTCAGGGTGCTACAATCAGCCTCCAGGAGGTGCTCAGCGCAGCACATTTGGAAGGGCCTCCTTCGTTCCCCCCATCCTGCTGCAGGCACAGAGCAGCTCCTCTCAGTGTTCGGTCTTCATGGAATGAGACCGGCCCTACTGCTCATCTCCATGCTAGGAAATAATTGGGTTACTGCAAATGGAGAGTGAAATCCCCATAGCGTGTCCAGGATAAGAGAGCAGCACCATCCCCCTTCCCTGTGCTCTTCTTGCCTGCACTGCCACCTGATCTGGTTTTCAGCCTTAATGTGCAGAGCACAGTGAGATCTTACACCCCAAAAGGTACATACATCCCCTCTTCCCTCCCCAGCACCAGCTAGCCACACTCTGCCATCAACCAAGCTGGAAAACAAGCACTCTGCATTTTCACAGAGCTATACCCAGCCCCTGGTATCACCCCAGTCTTGCTTTGCACTGTGGATGAAGTCATCACAGAGCATGCACCAGGCTGTTCTACTTCTCTCTTTGCACTGCTCATGGTCTGACACTGTCACAGCCCTCCCCTTCAACAGACACCAACCACTGCTGCTCTCTACAACAAGCACACCTCTGCTGTACTGGGGTGTGTACAAGTCACACATTTCCACTCAAGACTGCAATCCAAATCATTCTTTTTTTGGACAAAATGCTGCATCAGAAAGGATTCCAGCACACGTTCCATCCCTGCCAACATCTCACACTTCACCCTGAGCACAAGCAAACCTCAGTCATGTTTAGGATGCTGAAGAGGGCACAGGGATGGGTCCCATACCTTGGCTGGCACTCTCTCCCAGCACAGAACTCATGGACAGGCTCAGGGCGGGTCATGGCATCACAGTACGTATCGTCCACTTCGATCCCATCATAGCGAACGCACATAGCATACGTGGACATCACTCCTAGTTTCAAAGAGAATACACATACAAAAAAACTACTATGTTTTCAGCTACATTTTCCAAAGCTTCCTCCTGAAGGAAAGCTGCAAGCCAGCCCTTCTGCCCACGTGGAGGATGCTGACCAGCAAGAGGACCACGGTGGCCACCAGAGCCAACCTAAGCAAGGACCGAGGCTGGAAGTAGGTCCAGCCATCGTGCTCAGCACCAGTAACAACAAACAACCATTGTGTTCACATAGAAAATGCTCAGGGTCTGCTGGGGTGCTTCCCACTTCCAGGCTGGTGGATGTAGGTGAGATGGAAACAGCCCCCAAACCATCCCAACCACTTCCATGTCACCTCCAGTGCTGGCACAAAGAGAGACTGACTGTAGCCTAGCCTGGGGGACAGAATGCTATCCTTGTCTTTCTGTAGCTTTCAGGAACCAACAGGCTGCTCTGGCTGCAGGTAACTGCAGATGCAGCTCCCAGAAACATGATTTGCACGAAACTGAAGAAAGACATCTACAGCTCCTGACATTGCATGGCTCCTCTGCAATATGTAATTAGGAAAAAGTAACAGGAAAAGCAAATTTTAAGTGAAACCTTCCCCTGCTAGTTGAAAACTGGGCATCCCTGGGATTGCAGTCTCCTCTTCTCCCCTTCCTTCTAATGCCAGAAGCCCCATAATGTCAGGATTATTCCTGAGACGACACTGGTGAGCAGTGTGGCACTGTAGGACAGAGCAGGCTCCTTCCCTTCACCTGGGGGTCAAAGAGGAGGGAAAGCAGTGCTCTGGAGACAAAAAGGGGGAATTTAAGGAGCAGGGCCAGGTTGGGGCAGGCATGTCACTGTTCCAGGCTCAGTGTCACAGCTGACATCAGGCACGGCAGCAGCAGGAGTGGGAAACCAAATGAAAAAAGCCAAATGCCGCTTTGTTTCCAGCCAGAGCAGAATCTTTCTAATTCTGCTCTGTCAGAAAGAAGCTAAGCTTTTCAAAACCTTCTGAGCACTCAAGAGGGGAAGGGAAAGCAGGAGCCTGGCAGCATGGATTTCAATCTGTTGCAGCTGCTCAGGTTGAAGGAGCCAAAACTCAGCACGAGCACCAGGACCCTGCAGGGCTGGTAAATGCTATGTGGGACTGAAAGATGGAGAAATCCCCTGTGCATCACCAGGTCCTTCCCATCCCTACCAGACACAGCGCGACTCACACGGCTGGGGCTGTTCTCGTAACTACCTGTGGTGCATGTAGAGCTGCAGGGTTCATGGGAGGAAAGCTTCCACCTGTACATGTCAGCAGCACTCACACCTTGGCCCTTTCTTAACAACTTCAATCTGTTTCTAGCAACAAGCACAAAAAAGAATAAAATAAAATAGTGTTTACAAGGAGAGCCGTGATATGCCACGTCAGAGAGACACATCTGCGAGCAGGTTGGGTTTGGGAGGGGATTGGCTTTGTTTGTCGGTTGGGTTTGGTTGCTCTGATTTTTGGGGTTTGTTGGTTTGAATTGTTTCATTTCGTTTCACAACATACCTGTCCTGAGCCCCAAGTAGAATCCCCAGCCCGGTTAGAGGCAGAGCTTCCACTGTCTAGAAATAGAGAGAATGGGATAAAAATACCCACAAGTAGAAACAGTTCAGAATTTCACAAAAGTTTGCATTTTCTGCTCAAATACACCTGGCCCTCGGCGTACAGCGGCTAAAGGCGCAGCATCTCCTCCCGGCGCTGCTGGGCTCGGGCTGCTCCCAGCTCCTGCCTCGGGGTCTCAGCAGCCTGACGCTTTGCTTTGGGACACGAAGGCATGCCGCTCGCCTACCTGCTGCCTCGGCCACTCTCGCTGGGTTGTTTTGGTTTGGATGCGCGATTCGCATCGCTCACGTTCACGCTACGGTCAAACGCGTAACGCCATTGGGGGGGAAGGGAGAACAGATTCAGCCTGGTGTGTGAAAAAGCAGCGTCAAACCAAGAACAACAGCTTCTCAGTGCGTCGTACATCCCGGAATGTTGTAACACGTCAGGGATACGGCACCTTCCCAACAGAAGGCTTCGGTCCTCAGACCTTTGTCCAGACCCTGGAGGTGCCTACGCTGATTGGAACAGGGGACAAGGCTGTATCCTGACATCCAGCTGTCTCTGGCCTGGCAAGATACGCAGCTTTATGATTTCTAGGCAGCAGAAGCTCTGGGATTGCCTTATTTAGTTGTTCGTAAGTTCATGTCCAGCCTATCCAATCCACTCTGACACTGAGAATCCAAACGTTCCCTTCCAGACCCACCCTCCTTCCAGCCATCCTCCAGGAGGATTGCGCACAGTTCTCCTTCCCCCTGGTCATTTTGCCTCTCATTTTGGCACAACAGTCATTTCCTGCATACAAAAGGGAACTGAAACAAACGTGGCTATTTTCGCCCCCCCCTCCTCCCCACAAAATAACCAGCTTGACTTGCTATACATAGTGCTTCATCTTGTCAAGCAGCTCTGCCACCGCCAGCCCTGACACAGCCACCAGGACAGCGTTCAGAAGAGCCATGGGAACAGACATCTGGGTTTTATGTTGCAGTTTGCCTGGAAAAGGGGCTGGGACCTCACACCACTGCTCTAAGGCACCAACGCCAGCATCGTGTTGCCCTGGGATTAAAGCATCCCTGCCCAGCTTCACAAGGGGAAAAATAAAATAAGCATCTCAGGGCAGAAAGTCCATCAGCACTGCCCCTTTCGGTTGATCCTAAAGGGCTTCTACATGTAATGAGGTCACAGGGATAAGTTCTTTCTGGATAAGCCAGATATTTGGTCACAGGTCAGTGCTCAGCTCTCATCATTTCCAGAAAGACAGAACATGTTTTTGCTCTCTAAATGCCAACAGCAGCACATCATCCTATAAACAACATGGCTGGGTTTTTCCTATTTATTAAAAGCATTGTGACTTTACTTCTGCTTTTCATGCAGGACCAGCACCAGGCCATTAGTGCCAGGTGCAGGTCAGCCCTTGCTGCTGCTTTCTAGTGAAACTCTTTTATGGGGCAGCAGAAACAAACACCCCTTTTGGCAGCAGCTGGGGCTCTGGCTGCCTGTCCTCCCATAGCCAGCCTGTAGCAGGAGGAGAAATCCTAATAAGTGCAGCTGAAGAGGAGATAACTCCTGGAGGATGGCTCCTGGAGCACAACAAGCCCCTGCTGGAGGAACAGGTCTGACCCCTGTGCTTCTCCTTGCACACCTTGCTCCAGCACCCTGCCCATGGCTGGTGGGATGGAGAGCAAGACCCCCCACTCTACTTCCACATTTTGTTTCCATACACACGCTCCACAGGGCAGCACAAGTTGCTAAGGGACTTTCTGGATGGCTGGAGGGTGAGGCCCTGTGAAATAAAGCACTTTTTTTTTTTTTTTTTGGATGATGCTCCCAAATTCAGAAATCTAACAGCTTTTTCAGCTGTTATCATTTAAATCTGAAAAATTCGTTTCATTCCAGAGAGCAGTGGGAAGAGGTAACACTGCAGAGCAGAGCCAAGGGAGGAATGGGAAGAAAAAGCACAATGCTTGGTACTTCCACTGAGCGGCCTTAAATCCCTGAGCTGTGCCTCTGCACCTTTGATAGAGATGGTTGAGGATAATGGGGAGAAAGTTGTTGGTTTGCTTTGTTTAGCACAGGTAAGGGCACTCAAGGCACTGACAGTCTATTGGGGGCCATCCTGCAACAGTCACGTTGCTCTGAGTCTCAAAGTACGCGCAGTTCCTCCTGGGGAGGCTGGAAAGCATCAGCCACATTTAACAGCTCCTGGAACAGAGGCATAGGTTACAGGGTGCTGCCCAAAGCCACCCAGGGAGGGTGCAGGGAGCAGGGCAGGCTCCTGCTGGCCCCGGAGAGCAGCACTGCAGGGAGCTGAGGCGCTGCCCTTGCTTGTCAGAGTGCTAACAGAGTGCTTGCTTTGGCAGCAGAGGCAGGGTTTCCAAGCCAAGCCACAAGAAGAGATGATAGACAAGCCCGTGGCAATGTGTAAGTGTTCTTATCATTAAGAAGTCTGTTGATATGTTTGGCTGCATGGACATTTTCTTTAGCATAAGCTAACATAAGTTCTAGATAAATACAGCTAACTATAACCAGAGAGCATTTGTGCAGTGCTTTTCATCTCCTGAAGTTCAGCATCCCAACCCATGTTTTAGCAGTGGGAATTGGGCAACAGAGCTGAAGTAGCACAGAAAGGAGCTGTGCACTCAACCAAGACAGGAGGGACCCAAACCCATGGCTGTGCCTGTGAGACCTGGATAGCCCCCAGGGCCTTGTTTCAGCCCAAGCTCTCTAGGGAATGCTCTCATCTGTGGCTTCATGCAAGGAGTGCTAATTGCTGCTCTGCCTTGTGCTGGGAACATGCTGCTGAGAGCCCTGGGGCACCTCAAGGTGTCCTCATGTCCATGCTGAGGAAATACTGTCCTTAGACTTTCACACAGCCTTGTCCAAGTGAATTATGCTGCTAGAGACAGATTACACTTCTTTAAGCTTCCCCATTGCACTTCCGTAATGCTACCACTCAAAGCCAGACAAAGGAATCCTGAAGTGCCAGTTCTATTATCAACCACTTTAAGCTGCCAACTGAGTGCTTTTGATGTTCTTATCAGAGCAGTGATTAATTGCACTGTTTCTTCCTCCATTAAGGCAACAAACCCAGGCTATTTCTGTAGGCCCTGCACAAAAGCTCTTGTTCTGCTGTGCCTCTCCAGCAGCAGAGAAGCAGCAGGATCAGCCCAGGGGAGGAGGACCATGGGTGGCAGTCAATGGGGCGCATAGAAAGGGCCCAGGATCAACTTCTGCTGCATCAGAATTAGGAGGAAGGTGCCCAGGGAAATCAAGAGTGGGACATCAAGAGAAAAGTTTTGTTTGCTTTTATATACTCTGATGATGTGCTACAACAGAGCAGTGGGCAAGCTGACAGCCATCACTGTGGCCTCACCAACAGCCCCACTGAGGAGAGCAAATTTTCCTCTTGCTCAGAGGTTCTCTCAGCTTTCTATTCAAACCCTCGGCCCTTCCTTTCAAGTCAGTCCCTAATGGGAAGCTTTTGTGACATCCTACTCCCACTTACCTTCTGGCTTCCAAAGAAGATACAAATTATGCAATGGGTCTGCATTGCGTACAGTGCTATTACGAGTCGAGAACAACAATAAATAGGATTGACTACAAAAGATACGTCTCCTACCTTGCTTTGTGGGTTCTGTTCCCTTGAGAGCTGGTCATGGTGACAGTGGCATTTGAAAACGGTGTCTCTGCAGATGAATTGATGGCTTTGCCATTGCTGAGCTCCATGTATGTGCCATTGATGGTATAGGTCACAATGCCATCAGTGTCCTCGTAGTCAACGTAGAGGCTGTCGATGTGGGACCCCACAGAGTTGATTGGGTCTCCCTGGGCAAAGATGCTGTTCATGGTCATGTTGAGTACCAACTCCTTTGAGTCAGAGGCCTTGTCCAGCAGTTTGTCTGTGATGGCATTCTCCGAAAGGAATTCCCTGGAGGTGAACCTGGGGTCAAAGTCTCTGTCGTCATGGTCTGTCTGGTAAGTAGACCTGGTTACGTTTGAATCTAGATTGGAGCCAACAGGGGAAACAACAGTGACGACCACAAAATGCATTTGGGCAGGGAGGTGAAAGCAGCCCCGAGCAGCAGAGATACACCAGAGCCTGAGCAGCCATGTCAGGGGCAAGTGGAAGAAGTAGGGGCCTTGGGGTAGGAACCCTTGGAGTTGTGCCCACTTGGAAAGAGTCCACAGCTCCCTGTGGGCCTCATCTTGCAGTTGTGTGGCCCAAGGAGGAGAGCCCAGCACACAGCAGTAGGGTCCCAAGCAATAGCAGAAGTAAGAATGGTGCCCAATAGTCCCAAGCCCACAAGCCATGCAGGGGAGGCCCCCAAGGGAGCTTGATAATGGGATGCCCAAGGGACTTGGGAGGAGAGGAGCTTGTTGGCACTGTGGAAAAGTGAGAAAGGAGGCTGTGATGGGGAGATTGGCACACCTACAGCTCCCTCCCTTCAGCATTAGGCAAAGCATCATGGGGCATCAGTGGGAGAGCTTACCCACGGCATCCCCCACCCACCAGAAACCAGAACTTGAAGGGCAAAGAGGATTTATGAGCAGAGATGTTTTAAAGAACTTTCCAAAGTTTCCAAACAAACCAGTAGGATCACTAGAGTTAGAAACACAGCGTTTCTCCACAAGAGCTGTGAAAGCAGAACAGTGAGGCCCAAGTCTCCTCCTTACCTTTGGGTTGTTTGCCCTTCAGTTTTGGCTCACAGTCAATTGTTTCTGCTCTTTCATAGACCTCATTGGTTTCCTGACCTTTGCTCAAGTTTAAATCTTCCTCCGTGTCCTGTCTTCCAAACACCTGGTTCTCCAAGTCTATCCTTTCCCTGGAGATTTTCCCAAAATAGGTTGCGTTGTGTTGGATAAAGCCCAATGGCACATCTCCATCAAACTCCCTGCTTTCTTCGCTATCTGACTCAGAAAAGGTGTAGTAGATGGGCTGGAGATTTGAGTGTGGTTTCCTCAAGAGAGTGTATTCAAACGTGATGGATGGATTTTTGCCATTTTGATTCCAGACCTAGCAAACGTGACATTATTAATGGATGCAATGAATATATGGCATGCAAAGTTTGTGATTCATCTTGGACTTGACAGTTGGTGAGTATCTACCTCACTGTTTCCAATCTGCTTTCCATCACATTGCCAGCTTCACACAATTGAAGCCCAACAGAGTTTTCCAAGGGTTAGTATGAAACATGCAAATTCACAAGCAGCTCTCACCCAGCAGCTGAGCAACTGCTGAGGCTTGGGAGAGCTGTCTTCATGTGCACAAACCTCCTTTTTGAGGCATTACAGGGAAGTGAGGAGCAGGTGATTAGGTAACCACCCCTTCCCTTATAGGCAAGCCCAGGGACACAGGGAAGATGGCAGCGGGGGGGGGGGGGGGCGGGGGGGGTACTAGTTGGTTGCCCAGAAGCAAATGTCTGGTTTTAGATGGTTTGCCCCTTCTTCCGCCCAACACAGCTTCTCCCTCACCACCCCAGTCTCACATACTTGAAAAGACAAAGCTCACCATGATGTTCAATCCTTGGTTTGTTGGTCCTTGTGCAACAATATACTCTATGCCAGTCTCATAGACGTCCATGGGCCGGCGGTACTTGAACACCGTGCCTGCAATGTTGAAGTTCTTTGGGCTGTCAACTTTGTAATTCCCGTTGAAGAAATAGTACCCAGCTTCATCAGCCACAGCTTAAGACAAGAAAAACAAAACAACATCAGTTCCAAAGGCGAGATGTAACATTGCCATTTGTCTGCTCAGACTGTAAAGTTATCGGAGTGTCACAATAATGAGACGTGTTTTCTCCTACACTTTAATGCATTTGTCAGATGTTGTCTTCCCAACATGGATCCTGCAGGTAAACACCCAGAACCCTGGGCTATGTTTTCCTCTACACTGCAAGCTCCCAGGCACGTCAGCTAACAGCACCAGCACAGCACAAACACAAAACAAGAACAGCTCTGCAGACAACAAGCAGACTGCCAGAGGCTACAGGTGAAGATGCCTCTTCAGGAGCCCTGAGCTGACCACATCTCACCCAACTGTCCCAAGACTCATCCAGAGCTATCCAGAACCTGTCCTTCATAAACCCTTTTTGCTCAAACCTTCCTGTGCATGGCCACGAGCCTCTGAGGCAACACCAGAGCATGACAGCAAACATGTGCCTCCATTGGGCAAGCCCAGGTTCTCAAACAACCCTACAGAACAGCTCTGCCTTCTCCAACTCTGAGATCAGCCTATGAGCCATCCCCATGGTGCTGCTGTCAGGTGGCCAAGCTAGGAGGGCATCACAGGAGAGGTGAGATCAATTGATTATCATCTAGCACCAGCCTATTCAAACTGCGCTGCAGCAGCAATGATAGCAACCAACAATTCTGCATTAAAGCAACCAGAATGCAGAAATACACAGCCCAGGTGCTCAGGCTGAAGTGAGGAGAAATGCACGGCTGTGATTTACACCAATGGATCTGGCTCGAGTCTGCAGTAAAGCTACATTCATACAGACACTGAAAAAAAATATTAGCCAGCACACATGCATTCTAGGGAAGTACCAAGAGGTTATACACACCCAGAACATCTGCAGATTTTTTCCGTTCCACTATCTGGATATCCCTTGCTCCAGCAGGAATGTGCGTTACCAGGGAATAGCCTATGGGAAACTACAGATTAATGGAAGGAGAACTTTGTAACGAGTCATCTGAACACAGTGCTCAGCAGACAACGCTGTGATTCATGAGCAAGTGGGACAAATCCTGCTAGCAGCACTGCAGCTCACTCTGTCTCAAACCGATCCCCAGAGAGCGCTACTCATGCCTGAATTAGGTCACTGTATTTGGGACCAGTAGGTTCTGTTGCTTTACACTAATTTTGGAAATCCTGGCCTTTCAAAACATCCTCGCTTCCTGTTATTACAGTGCATTTATTGCTAGCTTTAGCGGGTCATGGGTAAGCAAACAAACCTCTTGCATAACTGTGCTGCTCCATTCAGAGAGCTCAGATTCCTGAGAAGGGTCATGGAAAGGGACTGTTTTTGCAGAAGGGTTTCCCTGCCCAAATCTGCAAGTGCATCAGCATAGAGAACACATGGGAAAAGGTGATGGAGGACACTCAGTGGGAGCCTGAAGCAGTTTACTGAAGAAATAAACGCAGCTAAAAAACACAAATAAAGCAAAGGGACCCTTGGAGCCTTACCCAGATGAGCGTTTCCTTTCCTGTAACTCCCCGTCACATGAGTGCAGCTGCTCCCATCTCCTTGGCAAACTCCACATTTATCCAAGGTGTGGGTGGAAAAGAGAATGCCATCGCAGCCAATTGGCTAGAAAAGGCACAGAGTACTGTGGGTCAGGCAAATATTGCACCCCTTGTACCACTCTGAATGCTACTAACAATATTTTTGCTATAAATGTTTAACAACCTCACATTTTCCAGACACGCAAACCCCTCGGAAATCAGTGTATTTGCAGGATGTTCCATCCCGAGCCTGAACCATTAATTGTCTCTGACCATCCACAGTGGTGCAATGGAGGTCACAGGGCTTGCTAGAAATGTGAACATAGTCATCTAAGGGGAAAGGATATAGAGACACATTCAAAACAGCAGAAACACAATAACTTTCATCCTACCAATGTCAATGAATCTCTGCCAAGCTAAACAACAGCAACACAAATTGCACAGCAGCCAGCGCTGCAGGAGCCACAACCTCTTGTGCCTGCAGGTTGGACAGGAGATTGTGCTTCTGGCAGCCTGCTGCTGCAAGACTTTGCACAGCTCCAGTGCTGGAAAGAGATGCACCTGCTGTTGGCAAAGGTACCACAGCCACTGTGCTGTGCAAAGGCATGCAGCCACATTATACATATATTACACACATGCACATTCATATATCAGTATTTAATACATACATTAGTTGTTATAAATTGACATACAAGACTGTTCAAAACCACATCAGCTTATAACTCAAGATCTCTCCCACTGACATTCCCCCAAGTTGGGCTCAGTTTGCCCCTTGCTTTCTGCAGATGCTTTATAATACCCACAGGAAGCAAGAGACAAATCCACGCGTGCAGCAGAGCCCTGTGCCAAGCGTTGCACTCCACAAGGAGGGAGCATTGATATACCCACTGGCCCAAGGCAGCATCAATGGCAAAACATTATCCTGCCAATCCCCCAGGAGACACATGAGCGCCTGCTAAAAAACAAAACAGTTCACTGTCACTATTCTGGTGAATCAGCAACTTGAAGGGTGAATACATTCACAGAAATTGTCCCCCTCCTATGGCAAGGTGACAAGGCTGAGCAGAGCTAACCACGTCCCAGCACACAGCCCTGCCATGGGGATGCAGGCAGGGGCTGGTGGCACTCAGAAGGAGGCAACAAGGAACATCATGAAGCATAACTGTTGGTTGGTAACTGGAGACACCCAAGCAAGAAAATTCTGCTAAATCCTCTATTTTCAGACACCTAAGTTCCCAAGGGGAATCCCAGTATCCCCTGGAATTGGCTGGGATTTTCTTAAAGCTTGGTTTCAGTGGGAGTTAGGTGCCTAAAAATATGCTTACAGTACATACATATCCTAGCCTGATTCCTCAATTATCCCTGCCGTTCTGTGTCACTCACCCTACATGACCGAACTGATTCCATCTCAGTGACATTTGGCAGAGCCCACACATTGTGTGGGAGTGAGCAAATGTCACAGGAATGCACTGCAGCCAGCAGCAGCCCCAGCTCACCACACGCTGAACGAGGTGGATGCTCCCTGCCAGCACAGAGCATCACCCCACGTCCTCATCCTCCAGTCTGCCTTCCTTGGGAGCTGTGACCAAAACAAGCTGGAGGATACTGTCACAAATATGTTTTGCTATTTTATTTTTTAGGTAACCCTGCAGCTGGAAAACCCTCCTTTGAACCTGGGAGGATTGTGTCCCTGAAAAAAAAAAAATCACTTTAAAACAGCAGAGGAGGGGCCTTCCTGCACTCCATAGCATCATAACTATCAAAATATTTTGGCTAAGCATTATGAAACACACAAAGAATGTCTTGTTACCAGGGTATAAAGGTTTCCATTGATACGTTCTTCCATTATACACATGGGAGTTAAAGGATGAACACTGCTCCTCTCGAAAGCTCCTTCCGTTTGCAGGGCACTCCTAGAATGGGATGCATTAACATCCTGATGAAAATCAAATGTGGGAGAGGCTCCTGGCACACAGCACCCCCTGCAAGGAGCACTTCTTCCATCACCAGCCCCATCCAGAGCCACATCCTCCTCCTCCCACTGTGGGGACAGCCAGGGAAACCCCAAGGCAGATGGCACAAGGACCACACTGGGTTTTATGGCCCCCAACAGCAGGGATAGCAGCCAGAAAAGGGAACTCCAGCTGCTAGAGGGGCAATATGGGGACTGCTACAGGATGAGCAGCACCTCCACTCCAAGGGACTCAGGAATGCCATCACGGGAAGCAAGCATGACTTCTCAGTTTTTCCACCAAATGTCCCTAGCAAGAAAAAAGGATATCCTTACTTGTACTTTGCAGAGCTGATATCTTTTGGATGTTCCAGTGCAAGTTTTATTAGCCAGCCCGCTCACTGACTTTCGTCTGAATAAAGAAATAATGGTTAAAAGGGATCAGAAATACTTTTCTCTGAAGGAGCCGTTGTTCCCTGCTGCTTCAAGACCTGTGTCCACGTAGCAAAGCCACGCCTGAAGGAGAAACCTTGGGGCCAGCACAGTGCATCTCAGCTCCCAGGTAACAGTGACAGGGCAAGAGGGGATGGCCCCACAGTGCCAGGGGAGGTTCAGGATGGATACCAGGAAAAACTGCTTCTCAGAAAGAGCAGTGATGCAATGGCATAGCTGCCCAAGGAAGGGTGGACTCACCATCCCTGAAGGTGCTCCAGAACCGTGGAGATGAGGCACTGAGGGACACAGCCAGTGGGCATGGGGGAATCTTAGTGGTCCTTCCCAATCTTAATGGGAATTCTTTCCCTAATGGGGAGGATGCAGCCCCTCACAACACCATGCTCCACCCACACTCACCTTCTGCTCACATAGGGTTTGCCAGCTGACCCCTCTCTACTTGCACTCACTCACTGAGCAATGACCTGGACCAGACCCACTCCCAGTGTGCACACTGGGGTCTTCCCACCCTCATACCTCTGCCGCAGGCAGTGCCTCTCCTGGGACTTCACACCTCCACCACAGCTCCTCGTGCACGCCGTCCACTTGGTCCACTCACCCCACCAGTACGCAGTGACATCTGCACCCTCCTCCAGGCTGTTGGAGGTCTGAGGCAGGTCCTGCAAGCACCGGGGGGGGGGGGTTGGGAGAGAAGCAGCATTCAGCACTCATTGCAGAGCCCATCCAGCCCCTGCTGTGACATCCCAGGGCATTTTTTTCCCATCTGAGGTCAAGTCTGGGATTCCCATTCTTGCAAGAAATTCTGCTTTCTCAATTGTGTTTTCATTACAAATTGGAATGAAACTGCAATATTTGGGATTCCTCAGGAAAGGAAACGTTCATTGTTTAGCCCAGTTGGCAAAACCAAGCTCCCATACAACCCACAAGTTCTGGCTCTTGCTCCACCACAAACCCAGAGAGTTGATGAGCCGGCGGCAGCTGAGAGCTGAAGCAAAGGCCTGCAGAGCCACCCCACAGAGGCCCAGCACACCCACAGCAGGGTGCATGAGTCCAGGTTTGGACAGGTCAAAGACCACCAGATTTGTCACTTCAGGAGGATCCCACATCTCCCCCACTGTTGCAACCCACACCTTGCGGACAACGAGCTGCTCCAGTAGCAGCATCACCACCACCCACAGGTACCACAAAGGCTCCCATCCCTTCCCCAACCCCAGGACATTCACCAGAGACCACCCCAATAAGGTGACACTTACCTGAGCTATCACAAAGGCCATGTTGCCAACGACGAGAAGGGCCAGGGCAGCCCTCAGCCAGGACCATACACTGACAGAGACCCTGCTCCACCTCCACCTGAGCATCTTCATCCTACGGAGCAACCACGCCGTGCTGAGCAAGACCCCATGCAGCCCTATGGGAGGACCCCCACCACCAGTGACTGCAAGGGCTTGATCCAGGGGTGGTACCTGATTAAAGGAAACATCAACATGGCACAGGTTCCCATCCCCATCTCTGCTGCTATCCGCCAACCCACACTTCTGCACTGGTTCCCAGTGGCTGCACCAGATGTCACCAGTGGGCCTGGCTTTTAGAAGATTTGTATACTTCAATCTCACCAAGCATTTGATACAATTAACAGTGATTATTTTTCCTTTTCATTTATTCTACTCTAATTCCCAGCAATTTCTTGAAGCCTGCTCTTATAGAGAAGAAACCACATGCAACTGAAGTGCAGGAACACAGCATCCCAACTGTCAGCCTTCCACCCCTTTCTCCATTTGCCTCATGAAAGAGAATAACCCAGAATGGCATTTTCTTAATTAAAACCCAGCTTAAAGCCACAACATATTTCACAGTGAGAGCCAGAAACAGGCAGGCTTCAGGAAGTCATGCTTCCAAGCAATCACAGCAGCTCACATCTGCAAGAAAAAGCAGTGTAGAGAGGAACTTATGCTAACATCCCTTGAAGGGCAACTAGGCAATGCCTCTGGGAAATGGGGAGGTGGGAGAGAGGCTGCAGAGCAGCAGCACAGAGGTTTCTCTGCTCCTTCTGCTTCCTGCAATGGCTCTCGTGCAGCTGTGGAAGCACAGACGTGCTGGCAGTGCCTGCACAGCTGTGGGATCTGCCTCGCACAGATCCCCATCGGGGCTCCCGGTTCCCAGCTCAGCTCCACTCTCGCCCCACGCATTGCTTCAGGGCACAGACGCGTTCCAAATCGCGGATCCATTGATTAATCGAAGCGCAGAGCTCTTGGCCGGGGATGCCGGGGACAGGTGGCTGAGCCTTGCCTTACACTTGGTTTTCATTAAGACTTCCAGACACTTCTGATTCCAAGCCAATAAAAGAGCTTGCTCAGAGTTTATCCTAGATCCAGCGAAAGAGCTTCACGCTTAAATAAAAGAAGGGGAAAATAAAGGAAAGGGGAAGGAGGGGGGGCAGGGAAGACACCAGCAAGCACTTCGGAACCGGGAGAGGAGGAAAACATACAGACCTGCATACAGACCCGCCCGCCACGGGGGGATACGGTCGGAGGAGCGCCGTCCGCACGGGGACAGCGGGGACCCCTCGGGCCGAGCGGTGCAGCGGAGGCGGTATCGGTATCGATATCGGTACCGGGCGGCGCGGAGCAGCGGAGCAGCAGCAGCAGCAGCAGCAGAAGCCGCCGCTCCTCCCGACTTCAAAGCTCTGCCGGGCGCCGGGCTCGCAGCAGCAGAAGCCGCAGTGGCTCCCCCCAGCCCGAGCCGACCGCTCTTATAGCGAGGGGGGAAGCGGGGCGGGGGGGAGCGGGCGGAATTCACACCTCTCGGCCCGGGATGCCCCCACCCCGGTTAACCCCTCGCCTCCCCCGGCGCCGGCCCGCGGCCGCCAGCCGGTTTCCTGGTTTCCTGCGGGGAGGCCGGGCGGGGAGGGGGGGGGGGGGGAAGCGGCACGCATGCGTCCCCACCTCGGTTTTTTTTTTCACCCCCCCCCCCCACAGGCAGGGTTGTGGATGGGCTTCTCGGCTGGAGCGGGGCTTTCTTTTGCAAAAAGAGAATAAAATTGCCCTAAGCTGCGTTTTCCGTGCGGTTTGTTGGAAATCAGCGTCGTTTGCTCTGCTTGTGCCACGCTAAAGAAAGGCGGTGGGAATAAGGTGGGCTCGATGCACTGCGGGGACCACGGCTCCCCCCAACCTCCCACCCCATCCCCGGCTCGGTGACAGCCGTGCACGTGGCAGAGAGAAGCCAGAGGAGCACAGCAGCACGTGGGTACTTGATGTATGGAACCACGACACACGGTTCCCTGGGCTCGGTGTAGCCGATGACACAGCTGACAGTGACGTGTGGCTGTGTGCACGTTCCCTGCAGGCACAGTGGGGACATCTCATTGTGGAACCCACCTGAAGGATCTCCTGCTCCCAACTCCAAGGGGTGCTTCATCACCAAGTGCCATCCACGTGTCACCCAGCAGCTGTGCGGTGCAGAATCCCCAGGGGCAGCCACACCTCTTGTCCTTGTAAATTTGGACCCGGGGATGGCAGTGAAGAGCCGAGGAATCTGTCCCAAAAAAATTTACATGGGAAATGAAGTCTCCTTTTTCTGTTTGGCTTAACGTCTGCCAGCCTGCTTTAATTCATCCAGCCAGGTTGATTTGCAACTTTTAGTTTTCCATCGGTTGGCTGTGACCAGGACACTGGGAAAATTTAGCACTTGAGTTCACCCAGCTTCTGCGTTTCAAAATATCCCAGCTCGAGACACACAGGAGGAAACCCTTTCCGTTTCGGAACAACCAGGAGGGAAAAGTCTGAACATGAGAGATTTTAACAGCATCAAAATATTTCACATTGAAAACGCCAGCTCAGCTCAGCCCAGCTCTGTGCGAGCTGCTGTGTGCCCAGGGTTTGTCCAGAGCCACTCTGTGGGTGGGACCCCAACCCGGTGGGACCCCAACCCTGCATGACCCCATCCCACTGCAGTGACAAGCAGAGCTGGGGAGCATTAGGGTGAGGGACAGCTGTCCCCATGCAGGCACTGGAGGTGCCAGCAGCAGGCGAGACGCGCTCGGTCTCCGTGCTTCACCAAAAGTCCACCAAAGCCAAAGGACTTTACTTTTTTTTCTTTTCTTTTTTTTTTCTTTCTTTACGAAACAGTTGAGATGACTCAGCGGTTTCTGACGCAATCCCCGTTTCATCGGAAAATTCCTAACCAGCTCCTAGTGGCAACTGATCGCTCCCATAAATCACGCCGTGTTATCCCTGGCCGCAGCAGAGCGGCTTACGCAGCCCCGGCCCCTCTGCGTGAAATCAGCAGGAGCGATGCCATCGCGTCACCGGGAGCAACACCAGCCCTGAAAGCAAAACGCGGCACAGAACAGATCCAAAGCACCACCCCAAAGCCGGGGGACGCGGTGCTGCTGCCGAGGCTGCCGGCAGGTCCGGCATTAATCATCGACGGCCGGGCTCAGACGACAGGGTTTTTTATCTCCTGGTTTTTGGCGTGAGCGTTAGAAATGATTTGCAGATGTTATTGACTGCTTTTTGGGGCTGGAGTAAATTGAGACAAGATGCACCTGCGTGGAGGGTGAAAAGCACTCTCAACCTGGGGATGGGCGCAGTGTGCTTGCAGAGGACGTTCCCAGAAAAGTCCAGGACTGAGCCATGGGAAGATGGAGCACCAGCCCCATGTGCAGCACAGTGCATGAGGGGCAAATCTCAGCAGGGGTGGGGCTCAAATGGTGCAGATGGCCAAATGTGCAGGAAAAGCTCCAGCTAACCCTATCCCGAACCTTAAACCTAACCCTAACCCGAACCCTGTGCTTCACTTTCCCTGAGGCCAGCTTTTCCATCCCAAATCCGTGCCTTGCACAACTCACACTACAAATAAATGGAGCAACAGAAGCTCCAGAATGTTCTCCTGCTGGAGTGGTGACCCTGGAGCAAGGAGCGTGGAACAGGACCTGCTTCTGGTAGACTGAGTCACATCTTGGCCACAGGATGCCTCGTGCACCACTTTTCAGGCAAAATTGTCCCTTTTCTGGCCCCAGTGCCACGTGGTGTGCTGCAGCATTGCTGTTCCCAGCCCCATTAAAACATCCAGGAGAGCCAGGCTGGAAGAGCATGGTATGGCGTGTGCTGGTCCAGAGCCCCGTCAGCTTTGGATTCACTCAAGGGTGAGACATCTCCCAGACTTTCTTCTTTTCTGACCCTCTCATTGAATAATTCTGCACAGCTACATGCAGTAAATACAGCTGTTAAGGCAGTCACAGAGTGGGGTGAGAGCTCCGCACAGCCAGGACTTTGCCAGGGGGATCAAAATGTGACAAAGCTCCAACAAATGCCCTGGCAGACAGCCCTAGCTTCTTCTCCAGAGCTGTGGCTATGGCCTACCACTGTGCAACTGAACCAAAAGGAGACCAAGAGTTGTCCTTTGGAGACACTCCCGGTCCCTTGCAGAGTGACCCTACGGCACAGTGTTAGGCAAGGCACTTTAAGCTCTGCATGCCTGCATGAAATGTGGACAACAGTGATTTATGTCGTGTTAGCATGAGGGTTTCATCCGTGGATATTTGCAATATGTTGAGTCAAACCAACAAGCCACCAAGCTGCTCTCGCCATCAGATTCCTATTAAAAATGCCTCTGGGAAGTCTGAAAGCCACAAGTGACCGCAGTGTTCCCAGGTATGGTCGTAGCCATAGGGTTTTAATGCCTTTAAAACCACTTTTTTTTTCTTTTGCTTTAATTCTATCTGTCCCCAGAGGACGTATGTTCC
Source organism: Lagopus leucura (assembly GCF_019238085.1). Taxonomy (NCBI): domain Eukaryota; kingdom Metazoa; phylum Chordata; class Aves; order Galliformes; family Phasianidae; genus Lagopus; species Lagopus leucura. The sequence continues at coordinate 3,477,203 of NW_024962275.1, forward strand.
TGCAGGAACCTGGAGGAGCCTTCAGACCCATCACACTTGGTTGGAAATTTCAGCTATGCGAAGATTAAAAGGCAAAATTACAAAGCTTTTTCTTTTAGTGGAATGTGCCTTGCATGGAGGTTGTGTGGTATTGTGTTGAGGAACACAAGCTTGCAGCACTGCCAACCACAGGCATTCAAAAGTCATGAGTCAGACTCCCCCAAATCCTAAGATTGGTTTCATTCCCTTCTGGCTTCTGAGCTTTTAAACATCACAGATTCAAACGTTTCTCTTCAGAAAATGAGATTTTTGGCCAAGGGGGTCTGGAGCTGAGACCTTCCCATTGCCACTGTGCTCCAGCAGCTGCGAGTGCAACAAAACCCTTATGCCCCATGAAACCAGCAATAAACACCACTGCAAGACCCCCACCTATTTCCACCTTTGGCATCCAAGCAGCCCACCCTGAAGCAGAACCAGAGGGGTAAGAGCAACAACAAACAGGTGACAAAACATACGTCCTCATCACTAATGGTGACGTTGTAACGGGCAACAACCAGGTAGAGGGGCAGGGAAGGGTGGAAAACCCAAAGGAAAAAAGCAAAGGTATCACACACAACAGGTTTATTCAATAGGGAGACAGGAAGCAGGAATCATTAAGGCCAAGCAATAAGCTAAAACGGGGCCAGGCCTCACAGAGAACAGACATTTGAAGTGGCAATTTATTTCACTAATAAGGCTGCAGGTGCAGAAGGGGGTGGGTGGGCACTGCCCCATAGCCAGCAGCATGCCTGGAGGGCCCTTTCCCCACACCTGTGACTTGCAGTCCTACAGAAAGGATGGTGGTTCTATCAAAAGCTCTCTTTGCATTCATGCAGCGGCTCTGACAAAGGCGATGGGAGGGATTTTACCCCAATGCTCTGCTCACCCCTGCTCCTTGGGGTAGGGAAGGCAGCTCCTTCACTCACCCAAAGGAGAACATATTCTTCATATTCAATACCGGCATCGATCCCCACTCCTCTTTCGGTGCATTCTACACTCAACCTATCACCCTCACATTAAAAATAACACAAAACTCTCTGTGTCTCCTTTCTCCTCTGCAACGTCTGAGCTGAAACAGTAGAAGTGCTCACAGAGAGCCATGGTTAGTGTTACCCTGGAAGGATCCAGGCCGGCATACCAGAACCTGGTTTTGGCATCTGGGAACCGCTTTTCAGCCATATGTATCACCGTTCTTGTGTGCACTCTGGTCCACACAAAATTAGCCCTGTGGAATGTGAATGTGAAATTTGCTTTCCAGAAGCACTTAAAACGCAGGAGCTAAAATTTGCTCTTTCTAGATTTCCTACCTGTTTAAGAGTGTAGGAACAGAATTCTGACCCTTTGTCCCTTGGGTTCCTTCCCTGGAAGATGTGCAAAGCCCATGTCTAGCACCGTGTGTTGAAACAAAGACCCCGAGGTGAGCTGCCACCTGCCCTGCACGCTTTGCTTTGGGCTCTCTTTTTCAATCCGTGCTGGAACACGTGTGCAAACCAGGGGTGTTTTTTTTCCTTCGTGCCTACAGTGCTGGCTGCAAATCAAGCACCAGCCCAGGGCGTGCAGCTGGGAGAGACAAAACCCAAAGCACCTGAGGAATGTTTTCTTGCTCCTGAGAGCTCCAGTGCTTACTGCCCAGGGCTGGCACACGCTGCAGCCAGCAGCCAGCTGGGTTTCCCTTCCCCTGGGCTCCAGCTGTGTTTTGGGCAAAGAAGTGAGGGGGGTTCATGTGACAACGGTTTGATCAGATTTTGAAGCTGTTGCATGACCGCCACAGTCACACGTCCATGCGAATGGTCCCAAGGGGTTGCCATGCACGCAATTGTGGACATGTGTTCACTTTGCTCCAGTTCCCACTCAGGAGAAGTTGGGTAGTTCTGTGCTGGGTCAAGGTGAGAGATTTTCACGGTGTAAAGGGATCATAGAGGTTTTCACTGTTTATTTGCAGTTTTGCAGGGATTGGTGCTAAGCTCATGCAGGCAGAAGGGCAGCTGAAGATGTGCACACAGCAGCTCCCTGTGAAGGGATGCTCGCCTGCAGACCTGACCAGTTACAGAACTGCAGAATCATTCAGGTTTTAAAAGACCTCTCAGATACCCAACCCACCCCACCATGCCCACAGATAAGTCCCACAGTGCCTCATCTCTACGGTTCTGGAACTGTAGCCCCACCACTGCCCGGACAGCCTGTTCCACTGCATTACCACTCTTTCAGAACAGCAGTTTTTCATAATATCCAACCTGAGATATCCTATAGAACACGACCCCATCACACTGTGCCTGGAGGAAGACTGCCAGCAAGCCCTCCTATGCCCACACCTTGATACTACTGGGCCATCCTCATTGCACGCAACACCCAAGTGACTCCTCCTCCCTTTCCAGCCTGTCTGGAGGCTCACAGTGCCTTTATGTGTTCCCATCAGAGGCACGGGCAAACCCATGCTATAGAGCTCACACACAGCTGGTGGCTCCCAGCAGCCCACAGCCCCCTTCCAACCCCCACCAGCACAAAGGCGTTTGCTCAAGCTCAGCATTCCTGCTCCCTGCTCATGAGAACAGCTGGACTGAAAGGATGCTGAGAATCCCTGCAAGGCTCCAAGGAAAAGATATTAACCTAGGAGGGGATCAGCGGTGATATAATAAAAAGGCATAATAAAAGAGAGAAGCCACTGAGTGGATTAGCAGCCCAAATTTTGCTTGGCTTTTGGTCTCCTTCCCTCCAGTTCTCCCACACCATCCAGTGATCTGCTCCTATTCCTCTCTGCAGAGGGAAAGCTCAGTTCTTGAATTTCCATGGGGTTGAGTTTCACCCTTCCTGAGCACCCAGGCACACACGTGTATAGGCGGCATTTCACACCAGATAGGATGCTGGCTCAGATTTGATGCTGCTCCCATGCTTGTTGCTCCCCAGCGCCTCTCTTCCATGGATAAAAGCCAGATTCAGAGCTCCATGGGTGTGTGCAATAAACGCATGTGCATTACAGCCAGCATTAAGCAAACCGCAGTCGTCGAAGGACACAAACAGCTGGGGCATTGCAGGGCATGGAGCATTTGCTGCCCCAAGAATTTTGCTATCCAGGAGGGAATGGAGTGCATGGGTGGCTCAGCTGTGCCACAGCCCGCAGCTGTTCCCTGCCTGCAGCTCTCCGGACATTTAAAGTTTAAAGCCTTCTCTCCACGTCTGTTTTCTCCTCCATCTCCAGCAGCTCACACAGACCCAGGAGCCGCCAGCCTGTCAGGCACTCATGGGCTCACTGGTGGCCAAACTCCTCCTGCCCACCCTCAGCACTTTGGTCTTTCTCCCCACCATCAGCATCGCGGCCAAGCGGCGCTTCCACATGGAAGCCATGGTCTACTTCTTCACCATGTTCTTCGTGGCGGTAAGAGTGCATGTGTTTTTCCTCCCTCCCAGTGTCAGGAACAGGGGGCTGTCCATGGGGGTGAGAGGGGATGTCACCAAGTGACCACCAGAATACTGAATTTTATCTATCTCCCACCGTGTGCAGTGCTGAGCAGTGCGTTCTTGAACGTCCCCATCCTTGGAGACACCCAAGGTCAGGCTGGGTGGGGACACGAGCACCAGACTGAGCTGTAAGCGTCCCAGTTCAGTGCAGGGAGTTGGACCAGATGGCATTTGAAGGTCACTTCCGATTCAAACGATTCTATAATTCTATGGCCCTGTGATTCTTTGGGTGGATGTGCCGAGGGCTGTCCTTAAGGGGACGTAGTGGTGTTTCATGGTGAATTTAGGAAGGGTCTGGATGTGAAACAGTGATTCAACACAGTGTTCTGGAGCCAATCCTCTCTTTGTTTTACAGCTGGGAAATAGCCATGCTGGACTGAGGGTTTAAATGCCATTCAGAGTATCTCACTATGCTTCTGTCCTTGTAGCCAGAAGCACACAGTCAAATTCTTGATTTTGCAATTGCTAAGTGGTGGTGTGAGCCATGCTGGAGTCAGGGACTTTTGCAGGGGGGAAGGAAAGGCTAAAACATGCTGCTGAGCTATCGGGGAAAATAAGTTTTACCCCTCCACTGTGGCAGTGATGTGAAAGCCAGCACCTCCTGCCCCCCTTTTGTTCATTTCTCACCACTCATCCTAAGGCATTTCATGGAGCAATTTGTGTCCCCCGCATGGACACAGAGACAGTGGATAGCGAGGCATCTTCCTGGTGCAAACAGCTCTTCTGCAGCAGAACTGAGGGTAAAGCCCTCTACGCTTTTATTCCTGAGGATCCACCATTTAAAGCCCCATTTAAAGCACAGCGCAGGGGGAAAACTTCTGCCAGTTCCATAAAGACTCCAGGAGCAGTCAATAAACCCATCCCCGCCGAGCACAGCCCACCCCCCCCACCTCCCTCCCAGCTCCCCGGGGAAGCCAGACATCTACAATTTCATTTTGCACCGCTTCTGTGTCTGCTCCACCTTCCCCAGAAGCCCATCGGAAAGTTGGCGTGTGCCTGGAGGGGAGGCGGGACGGATCCTCACCGTGGAGCTGCAATCCTCGCGTGGGGAAGGGGCTGCAGCTGCCATCCGGATGGGGCAGGGGGTGACAGCTGCTGCCATCCCCATTCTTGTCACATCCCCTCCTGGGTTGCATGTGGCCGTGCCCAACAAGTGGCATGATGCCGGCCAGAAAGGCACTCCTTCTCCTTCAGCCCTTCTCCTCCCTGATCTCCAAACACAGCCTGAAGCAGGGAGAGGAACGATGGCCATAATGCTATCATTGCTAGAAACCACGGTGAGCCAAAGGGCTCCGAGTGATACCCATGATACAGAATAGCAGCATCCTGCTCTGCATGGCAGTGGGGCTGCCCCATAGGCACGGGGCCAAGCAGTGCTGGGACCTTTCCAGTGCTATGGTGCTTGTGGTGGGAAGTGAGTAGGGCTGGGAGCAGGTAGGGAAAGGTGAGCACCAGGCAGGAGCATTGCTGTGATTGCTCTGCAAAATTTCTCTTGGCTTGGTCTGCATCTGTGCTGCATGACAGTGATTCTTTGCAAATATCCCAATCGATGAGCAACATCCAGTGGACAGGAGCCAGCAGGCACTAATGAGTGACGTCCCCAGTATCCAGACTCTGTCCATAGAAACCCTAATGAGCCCATACAGTGACCTGGCATCTAGACATGTTTCATTGGGAAACTCATTAGGAATTCTTTTACAAGAATCTTTCACAATTAAAATCAAAACTGTCTGAGCCCTTCCTTCTGCTGGAAGAAAGCAGCTGTGGGTCCCTGCTCACAGCAGTGGTGTGGTCATCACAATGCAAACTCTGGCGCTGCCTGGAAGGCAAAGCAGAACCAGTCAGCAGATAATTTTTAATAGGACAGAAGAGTGCTGGCACTGGGGTGGTTTGCCATTGGGTACGGTGATATTGTCTCTCCAATAGATTCACTGCTGCACATCAGCAACCCTGGTGGATCTGGGACTGTTCTGCTCCTATGGTTTAGTAGCCACACAAAGTCTGTTTCAAACCAACTGATAAGAGGAGGTATATTTTACCTGTCTGTGGGTAAGAATCTACATCTCTAATGTTCTCTTTTTTTCTTTTTTGAATAGATTTACCATGCGTGTGATGGCCCTGGCTTATCGGTGCTATGTTTCATGCGCTATGACATCCTGGAGTACTTCAGCATCTATGGGACAGCTCTGTCCATCTGGGTGTCCCTGATGGGTAAGCACAGCTCAGGGTCCCTGCAGGTGGGTGCTGGTTGCAGGGCTGTGCTTTGGAGCTCCAACTACATCACTCACCTCTTACAGAAGTCAGCCCACGCCACGGTTTGGTCTTTCTTTATGTCATGGAATCATACAGTGGCTTGGGTTGGAAGAGGCCTTAAGGATCATCAAGCTCCAAACCCCTTGCCATGGGCACGGCTGCCTGTGTACCACACATACCTTGGAAAGTCATTGCACCTAGTGGATGGATGCACACCAAAACCATCCCGCATGGTAGCTGGGATGGCTTTGCTCTTCGAGATAAACAGAGCCCTGGAGACAGCTCTTGTAATAAACTAGGCACTCTTCTTCCATCATTATCTTTTCACATAAGCAAAATTGTTTACTTCAGATAGGCTCATGCAATCTTGTGCTTTGGTTCAAGGAACCAGCAGCACTGGGAGTACTACAGGATGACTTGGTCTGAGACCTCACACACCAGAGAATCTCACTTTTCTCTTCCCTTTCCCCACGCTGTGCCCATTGGTTTGTGTGCTGAAGTTCTTCTAGCCATGGAACAGCCCACATCCCAGAATTGAGGCATTCAAAGTGCAGAGCTTGCCACTTCCCTAGGCAGCAAGCAAACCAAAGTGGTTTAGTCAAAACAAATCTATCTCCCCAGTTATCAAGCCTGGTCTGGGCTGTTGGAAATTATTAGATCTGATTAGAAAAGGCAGAAAGGTACTCTACTTGCTTTTCATTAAAAATCCTGACTCTGGCATATTCAGGTTTCCTATTCTCACATTCCCTCCATTCTCTATTTTTCCCCTCTTGTTCCTCATTCACCACTGAAACGAGGCAAAATAGGAATGAACACAATGAAAGAACCAGAGAAGGGGGAAGGCTGCAGAAGGGCACGTGGTCTGCAAGGGACATTTCTCAGTAGATGACGGCAGGGTCAGGGAAGGTCGGTGCTGATCCAGGTGCTTTGGTTCCTCGCAGCAAAATTTCAACTCGATTGCTTCATTAACCGCGTTCAAAAAAAATCTGACAGCAAATCAATAAATAATAAAAATAAATAACCCCAGACTAAGATGTTTAAAATATTGACCCGCGGGGAAACAACAGAGATTAAAATGCGGACATGATCCCTTAGCCAAACTCCCTATAAAAACCTGATCCAAGGACATGGAGGTGCACTGACTGCAGCCCAGGGAAGCCTCTGGCTGTGCCTTGTAAAGCCCAGGCGCACATGTGCGGACGCAGACCCTCGGGCACGCTTCCCGGAATGCAAATCCAGGACAGCCATAACACAGCTGTGCGAGCTGGAAAAGCATGGAGCCCACTGGGATCCATAACTTTTATCAGTTATTACCCCATTCTGTGCTAAACAAAAGCCTTCAATAATTCACTTGCACTGGCGACTTCCAGCTTGCAAACCCAGGCAGGTGCCGGTGTCGCCCATCAGCCTGGAGCCCCATCCCCACCACAGCCAGGAAATTTGGGAGGGCTTTGGGAAGAGCAGGAACCAGGCACAGCTCCACCAGCTGCAAGATCCCTGCTTTCATCCCTGACTTTTTGGTTGAGGCAGCAGCAGGTTCTGCCAGGGTCAGCCCTACAGGTGCGCTGAGCTCCCTGCATTTGCAGAGCCGAGGGGAAGGGGTGAATGCACATCCCAGCACTGATGGCTGTAGAATCCTAATCCTAACCCTAACCTAAAGCACAGCCCCAATCATTAAGGTTGGAAAAGACCTCTGAGATCATCTAGTCTGACCAATCCCAGACCCAATCCTGGGGTCCCTGGGATGAGGCTTGGGCACCCCGAGCTGCTCTCCCCACCACGGGAGCAGGAAACACAGCTGAGCCAAATCCATGCTCTTTGCCCACAGCCCTGGCCGAGTTTGATGAACCAAAGAGATCGACCTTCGTCATGTTCGGCGTGCTCACCATCGCTGTGAGGACCTACCATGACCGCTGGGGATACGGCATCTACTCGGGACCCATTGGGACAGCTGTGCTGGTGATCACCGTGAAATGGGTGCGTCCAAAGGGCACGCCTGGGGCTCTCCAATTACCTGCAAGAGGTTTTCAAGGTCCAGCCCCAAGTTGAACTTGTCTCTCAAACAGAGGCTGGGTTTGCAAGGGCGCACGCATCCTTAGCTCAGGTTTTGGGGCTGAATGTTGAGAATCTAGCATTGTGCAAAAAAAAACAAACAAAACAACAGAGGCAGAAGGAGCACAGGGCTTGCCCAGTGCAGGCAGAGCCCACAGCCTCAGAGCATGACTGCAGCTTTGCATGGCTTTGTGTTAGGGTGTTTCATGGCTTTGTGTTAGGGGAGATTTAGACTGGATATAAGGAAAAAAAATTTACAATAGTGGTGATGCAATGGCACAGGTTGCCCAGAAAGGTGGTGGGGTTCTGTCCCTTGAGAAATCCGAGGTTGGGGGATGGGGCTCTGAGCACCTAGTGGAGTTGCAGGTGTCCCTGTTCACAGCAGGACATTGGATCAGGTGGCCTTTAGGGATCCCTTCCCACTCAAGTGGTTCTGTGGTTCTTTGTGTTAACATTAACGAGATCTGGGCATGGAGCCCCTGTGGGCCACAGGTGAGGCTGCTCAGTGTGCTCTGTGTGCTTGCAGCTACAAAAGATGAAGGAGAAGAAAGGGCTGTATCCAGACAAGAGCGTCTACACCCAACAGATCGGTCCTGGCTTCTGCTTCGGGGCATTAGCACTGATGCTGAGGTTCTTCTTTGAGGTACCATTTGCACTCTCCCCCACACTGACATCTCCAGAGGTCATCACCCTGGCTAACATTTGTGCCACGAATAGATCCAAACCGTCCTCTTGCCAAGGTGAAGGCCTCACTGGCTCCTGGGTGCACACAGCCTTGCTTTCAACCTCTGCTCCCACCACTGCCCAGTGCCCCTGTTCTGCATGAGAGCTCACACGTCCCACCCACACCGTTACGGCTGCTCCGTGCATTGGGAGCTGTGAGATCCGACCTCGCCGCCATCCCCGAGGGTTATTTTTCAAAGCATGCAGTAATTGCACATTCTAGCAGAACATAAAAATGTCACTTTGCAGCGCGTCCCCCCCCACCGCACCCCATCCTCCCTCCTGGCCTTCCCAGCCTCGTCCTTTGCAGGGTAATGAAACACTTCATTCACCAATTGGGAAATGTGCAAATTGGAATGTGTTAAATCCACTTTGCCTTTTTTTTTTTTTTTTTTTTTTTTTAAGGCTGAAAATCGTTTCTTCTCTGACAGCAGGACTCAGGATATCTCTTTTATCCCTTTCCTTTGGGCTACTTGCAGAACCCCCACGCTCTGCACCCACTGGCCCAGTAATGCTTTCCCCTTTGCAGGAGTGGGACTACACCTACGTGCACAGCTTCTACCACTGCGCCCTGGCCATGGCCTTCGTGTTGCTGCTGCCCAAGGAGAACAAGAAGGCCAGGGGGGCTGGCAGCCCTGCCAGGCTTGACTGCTCCACGCTGTGCTGCTGCGTCTGAGCCCCCTGCATGGTGCTTTGCTCCAGAGGATCTTTGCCCACCAGCTCCATACACACCCAGGGCTTTTCTTCTGTGGAATGGTTTGCTCTTTCCACCATCAGCCCCAGCTGATGTGCTTTCACTTTGCTCAGTTCCCCTGGAGAAGCCTTTGCATGGGGTGTGCCCCTGTGCCAGAGAGCTCTGCATCACCTCTTGGCCACATCACCTCCCCCTGTCCCCTTTGCTGGCCTGGAAGGACCAGAGCTTCAGGACCAGTTTGGGCACATAGTTCTCTGTTTGTAACACCCAGAACCTTTTTGTGAGATGTTTGTATTTTTGTGAGATATTTACAATTTTATTTATGCATTCTCTTGATGTAAATAATACTTATTTCCAAAGACTTGGCAAATGTGCAACACCAGCATTTCTCAAGTGTTGCAAATCCCCTCTCTGCTCAATGCTGTCTTGCTCCGGCCCCAAACGCTTTGGGCACAGCCACCCCATCCCCTGCCTCACCATCAGCTGCAGCTTTGGGTACTTTGGCCAGGCCAGCAGGTGTGCTCACAGCAAGCATCCTTAGTATGGGAAGCCCAAGGAAAATGAGAGGGCACAGCAAAGCTCTTGGAGAGGGGGGAGGGCTGTAAGCCTCTAACATCTCCTCTAACAGACTATTTACTATAGCAGAAGTGTATGATTTATTTAGACTGTCTGGGAAATACGCCAAGACTATATGTCATGGACAATTAGAGCAGTATTGATATACAGTGATGTCCACAGAAAGCCCACATTAAGCCTGGGTTCCTCTGGAAGAGAAATCCAGCCCGGTCATTCATCAGAGCCACTTCCTGCAATGGGGCAACGACCAAAGCTGAGCAGCTTTCCAACAAAAACACAAATGAATCACGGAGCCCCGCGTGTCCAGGAGTCACTGGCAAGCTGGTGGCACAACCAACCAGCTGCACACAGAGAAAAGTGTGCCCAAAGGGCTCTGCAGGCACCTCGACCAACAGGACTCGCTGGAGTGCACGCAGCCTCCAGCCCCATCTGCAAGGTGCATGCAATGCTCTGCCTGTCGCTTGTCGAGCCATCCTGAGCACATCTGTGCATCCTGAATGCTGCAGGCTGGGGTTCATTGCTTCGCATTCAAAAGTTCATCCAGCCTCCACATCTCTGTGCACATCTTCACCACTGGTGCAGCCATTGACCTGAGGGACTTGAACCCCAAAACACATATTGTGGCTGTTTGGCTCTTGCAGGGCAGCAGTGCTGTGAAAGTTCCCCATGGAAGCCCCAGCTGAGCTCACAAGCATGGGGAGAGAGTCGTGCCTGCAAAATGCTTAGGGGAGAGCTGCTGATAAATGCAGTGGGTTATGGTGCCTAAATGCATGTTATAAGAACGCTGACAGATCCCTTGCAAGCCAGGAGGGCATATGAGCTAAGGTCCAGCTGAGTAAATGAAAGCTCCTGCTCCCACCTGCTGTGTACTCAGGTGTTACACCAAAAAACAAAACAAAACAAAACCAACCATCCAGAAAGGGTATTACACACTGCAAAGCGTCAGCGAGGTTTCTCTCTATTCCTTTCTGCCTATTGTTGCCCTCAGGCTCTGCTCCCACCATCCACCCCCAAACCAGCACCCATTCTGAGAGCTGCACCACAGCCTGGAGCATCCGTGGTGTCCACGGTGGGACCAGCATCCACGGGGCGATGCAGGGCTCCCCACACCTGCCTGCAGAGACTGAGCTCGCTATCGCCCGGCCAGGATATCCCATGCACTACAAATGCAAGGAAATATTATAAACATTTACAGCAACGTAGACAAAACAGTCTCTTGTAACCTTTTAGCGCTGCTGAGAGCTTTGCCTGTAAGAGCTCTTGAGCCCCTGCCAAAAATTCTTGCTGTTTTCATAAGACGAGGTGTTTTCGTCTAAGGTGCAGTCTGAGTGCTGTGACCTTTGTCATGTCTGCTACTGAAATTTCCTGCTTCTCTGTTATTCTCTTCTTTGGTAAGACGATATGAAACCCAAAACTTTTATTGCCCCTTTTAAAGCGTCTTTATAGCTCCCCGTCTACTTCATATACTGTGTTATTCTCCAATGCTGGGATATTACTTATGGGATCTAGGCTTGATGCTGCAAAAGGCATTTGGGTTTTGCGGAGCCGAAACCGCCCGGGCTTTTTTACCATCGACCCAAGGGGGAAAAAAGAAAGAAAAAAAGGAAAAAATGAATGAGAGGGGAGGGACTGTGTTTTCTGCTCCAGCCCTGTATCTGCTGTCAGCACAAGGCAGAGCAGCATCCCACTGCACACCAATGGGCACCCGCATACAGGATGACCCAGTGCTGTCCCTTTGCAGCACTCATGGCCAAAGTGTCCCCATCCCCGTCCCCTCCTGATGACAGCCACCCCGCACGGCTGGGATGAGGGGATTTAGGACCTGCTGCTGCACGAGGGGCAGCTTCCAGAGATGTGGAGTGGGGCTGAGTGCCAGCTAATCTTCCAGGCAAACCTTATCCAGATCCCTTTGGCTGCAGAAAGCAAGAATCTGGCCAGACCTAAACATAAAAGCTCGATTTCTGCTGCCAGCTGCATGGGGCACTCCAGAAAGCACCTTATCTCCATGGGATTCTGAACGGCAGCTTTCGGCTTTTTCCACTCACTGCTCCCCCTCTCCATGCTGACTCTCTATGCATGTCCAAGCAAGAGGCTCCACTGGCTTAGTGGCGAGCTTGGCTTCATCTTCTGACCAATGCTGTGCCCTGTGGGCCACAGCAAGGCTACCTCGTTTTGGAAAGCACTGCAGCTCCTGCCTGAGCTTGGGCAGCTCCAAGGGAGCTGTGCTGGACAGACCCAGCAGATGCATTCTCCAGGACTTACTCTCAGGGGTTGTCCATAGAAACTCAATTTTCATGGAAGTTCGGCAGTGGTGATTTGTGTTCAGGGAGCCCAGGGGAGATCTTGCGCTGGGCTCTTCCATCACCCTTCATTCTGTTTTCTTGGAGATGCCTGTGCCCTTAACAGGGCATGGCTCAGGGGGAGAACCTGTAGTGGCAAAGGCAGCCACCACCCATGTCCTACCCAGCACCAGATCTCCCTGGGACGTGATACAGGAGCACCAGACTGAGAGCAGCCCCATCCACCAACCTAGAACAAAGGGGAGCAGGGTGGGATCACCCTGGTTGGGTTTACTATGCAAAAACAACCTTCCATGCAGCAGCACTAGACATAGTCAAAGCAGATGCATAATATGTGTAGCAAATAGGTAGCACTACCAGGACATCCATCCCACTTCAGTGCTGGGCGTCCTGCAGGGTTGCAGCCTTCAGCCCCAAATATGAGCACAGAGTCCTTGGAGGGGCAGCTGCAGGCTAGCAGGGCTCTCCTGGCTCCTGCCACGATGCTACAAAACTCTCATCCCAAATCCAGGTTGGGCATCTTTGGCCACCCCACTCCTGCAGCAGAGAGGTCCCTGAGAGCAGCGGTCCAAGGTTTTGGTTTAGGCCAATCTCCCAGAAATTCTGTCATCATGCAGAGCATCACGCACACTGCCGGATCCACATTACAGAAAGGATGGCCCTGAGCCAGCACCTCTTAAAGGCAGTGGAAAAACCCTCCCTTGCTACAATGGGAGTTGGCTCAGCCCTTATATGATCTGACAGATACCACAGAGCAAGAGGAGTTGTTTTAATCTGGGAATATCTCATGGCCCCAAAGCTTCTCCTGCAGACTGACAGGGCAGCGTGTCTGTGGAGCGTGTGCTGCTGGAAGGAGGGCCTTCCAATAAGTGTTGAACTGATGGTCTTTATCTGATCCATGTGCTCTGAAGGCAAGGGAGCCGCTCGGGTTTCCAGCTGTACACATCATCTGATGCTCATAAAAGGAGCTGATGTGTCTGGGAGCCCTAGACCCAAAGAAGCATTCTTGAAATGGGGGAAAGTCAGTGTTACTCAAAAAGCACTGCACAGACAGGCAGGGCAGCTGTGTCTCCACTACCTGTGTTTTTCCAGCAATGATAAAACTCACGAAGGGTCTTTTTGCCCATAAAAGGGAATCATGGAATCATAAAATCATAGAATCACAAAGGTTGGAAAAGCCCTCTCAGATCCCCAAGTCCAACCCATCCCACCGTGCCCGCTGCCCGCGTTCCTCAGTGCCACATCTCTGCCATCCTGGAAAACCTTTTCTTGGAGATTGGGGGAAGCTTTTCACACACCTCTCCCCTCTCTAAACGCCTTTCTTTGCATTTTTGCTCTTTCAGTAGCCCAGCTCATTGGAACAGAGCAGGAGCTCAGGTCCGCGCTATGACCAAGGTATCAGGTAGCACCTCCACATCTGGAAGGGATTTTGACACAAGTTCTCCCAGACTCGTTACAGACACTTTAAAAGCAAAATCTGATAAATAGCAAATGTTTAACAAGTCAATAGGAAGCTGTGTTTGCTAGAACATGTGGCCCTCACTGTCCTAGCACTGCCGCATCGCCAGTGCTTTCTGAGCATGCAACCATGCAAGGCTCCAGCCGGACCTGCTCTGCATTACAGCGGGAAGAATTAAAGGCAGATGTATCTTTACACATCCAGATGTGTCCAATAGCCCTCATGCTGCCTTCCTGCCCTGGTGGTGAGGGGGTTTCTTCTGCTGTTACCAGTAAAGTATCTCAACACAACAGCTCTTGTAGTGTTGCAACCCTTGCCTGCTTTCGGGCAATAAACAAATGAACTGCCAAAAATGTGGCAACAAGCATTAAAATAGACAGAATTATGCAAGGAGCAGAAGGGGAGACAGAGGAATAAGGAATGACCAGAAAAACCACCAGAAACCCTCCGGGATGCCTGCCTATATTTAAAGATAATGTGTCCAGCCTTCTTGCCAAGTCCCACTCATTTGGAGCTGGGCTCATGTTTTGGATTAATTTTAAGTCAGTTCCTAAAGCATCTCGCTCTCACAAGGAAGAATGTTTGCCTCCTTGGCCAAGGTGACCAGTTATTAAAAAATCTCACTCACTATTTTTCAGCCTCTCACTCATTTAACATTGTCATCACCCAGAGCTCCAGGGCAGCCCTGGGGGGGGACCACATGGCCCCAAGTCTGTTCACTGGGGACAGGGCTGGGAAGAGTGGGGGGTGTTCCTCTGTCAGTGGGGCTCTTCCCCTCTCCAGTGAGCATCTCTCCATCACACAGAGCAGAATTCACCCCTCCCGGCTACCTGAGGCCCTTCAAAATAGTGGTCAGGTGCTGTAGTGGGCTGCCTGGAAAGGTGGTGGAGTCACCATCTCTGGAGGTGTCCAAGGAGTGTTTAGATGTCTTGAAGGTCTTTTCCAACCTTGGCGATTCAATGATTCCATGTGCCCATCCTGGGTTGGCTGAGGTTTCCATGTAAACCACTCTTCCACTGAAAGGCTTTTTATAACCAAACTACTCTGCTGAGGACACATGTATGTTCTCCCCAATGTGCTTTGCTTTTTTTTTCTTCATTTTCTGGCCAGAGCACTCAACTCCTGAGCCATGCCCCTAACTCACCATGGAGAAGGCATCCAAGTGGTGTCATGTCCATCCCATGACATGTCCCATGTCCATCCAGTCCCAGACACAATCTGGGGACACTTCCTGAGCAGAAACGTGGCAGTGATTCCTGGTGACCTGCTCCCACCTTCTCACCGAAGCATCTGCAGCATCCTAATCACCTTGGAATTCAAAGCACGTCCACAGCACTGCCATCAGATGCTTCCCGTTTAGCCCACACGACATGGCTGCAAGATGCTTTGCCACTGACTCACAGTGGGACCTGACTGGGCAGTCCAGGGTCACCTCTGTGGAGCACATGGCAACAGATTCGGCTGAGCCTCTTCTCAGGCCCTTGGGACATCCCAGGAAAAGGCTGGATGCTGCTTCATTTCTTCACACCTCGATCCTTAAAGATCCAGTGTAAATGACCAAGTGAGAGCAATCATCAGAAATCAGCTGCAGTAAAAATCATACTGCAAGATCTTGCTGCATTTGGGATTTACAGCTAAACACATTTCCTCCAAGCAGCAAGAAAAGTTCAGTTTGAGTTTGGCAGGATTTGGAAGATAAAGCCATGGATACACTCAAAAACTTCATTTAAACCAGTTCAACCAGCACTGCATAGCCCCATCCCAGCAGGGAATGCACAGACTGAAGGTGCCTCTTGTGCAATGGATGCTGCCCAGCAAGGTCTGGGATAGCACTCAGCATTTTGCTCCGTCTCTGGGCTGTCCAGGCTAAAGGGAAGACCACACATAACATGGGTTCAGAATGCCAGTAGCTGTGCAGAAAGCATTTGGTTTACATTAATTATGTCTGGATGGAAAAAAAAAAAAATGGAGAGAGAAGGAGAGAACACAAAGCAAGAAGACAGGAGGGATGGAGGCAGCTTCTGCATCATCCCAAAAAGATCTCAGATCCCAAAGGTGGATGACAGCACACGTGCTTAACACCTTCTGCCCCGAGCAGTGCACTGCAGCCTGAGTGGCTCCTGTGCAAGAGAGGAACAGGCACAGCCCATGTGCTGAAGGCTCCAGTGGGATCTTTCCTCCAAGCTCTGCTCCCTGCCCTGCTTCCCTCTTTTTATCCTTTTCCAAACTGAAGTGCTCCTAAGAAAGACTGAGGAAGGTGCCACAAACACTGCTGCTGGCAGGATGCTGCTGCTTGCGGGGAAAGGAAGCAGAAAAGAAGAAGTGAGAGTGCATGCATGGGGAGGAGGAAGATGGCAGCAGATTCATTAGAGACAGAAAAATCTCCACTGTCCACTGTTGGTGCATGAACCCAAGCAGCAGGATCAAAGCAATCCCTGCAAACCAACAGTGCTACTGCGGGGCCACAATGCCACTCACAGCTGCATAGCATCACCCTCAGCCCAGCTCTGGGCTCTGCCACGCATGGAGCCAGGGCATTCAGCCCAGGTGGTAAACACCTGCCTGCAGGGATGGGGCTGAACGGCTGCAAGAAGCTGCCTGTGATCTCCAACAGCTGCAGCCTGCACATCTGCACTCCATGCAGCCTTCTCCACAACCTGCATGTTCCCTAGGACTGCAGCAGTCCCCAAGGCAGCGCTTTGCGGCACCATGAGCTGTGCAAACCCCAAATACATCCTTATCTCCCATGGACATTGGGCATGCAGCAGTTGGTCGGGGAGTGACGGTGCCTGGCCATGGGGAGCTGATGCAGCATTCAGGAGCCCAGCTCTGCATCCAGCCACTGTCCTGTCCCTCACTGCATGCTGAACGTGGGCCCCATCTCCACTCAGTGGCTCGGGCAGCCCAAGCTGCATGTGCCAGGAGCTGGACTGACCCATGTCCAAGGTGATTAATTTATCAGGCTTTTGGCACCCATTGCTCCCCACCAGAAAAACAATATCTCAAATTCCAGGCCCTCCCATCCAGCAGATGTGTCTGCAGTGAGGGTGACCTTTCCAGCCCTGCTCGCAGAAGCCTCTGCCTGTCCTCATGTCCCAGTGGAGTCTGTGTGCTGCCAGACCACAACCGTGGATAGGATGGGACAGGAGGGCAATGGATGCTGCTGGACCCAGGGAATAACAGCACCACAGGATACACCTTGAGAGCATGCATTTGACCTCAGCGGGTGATTAAGGCCTCATTAAATTTGCATTAATCTGTAGAATCAAGGAGATACAGCAGATCTTTAAGGGACACAGGCACAAAGCCATTGGGGCTGGCAGTGGGGATTGAACATGGCACTGCTGTGAGCTCCGGAGTGAGCCCCACTGCTCGCTATCCCCTCCTCTAAAAGTGAGAACGAAAGAGTGCAGTGATCTCATCCCGATGCTGCAGGGTGCTGGGGTGTCAGGCAGCCAAGAAATGGGGGAGGACTTCCTCCCACCTCCTCTGCCTTGAGCCCGGGACTCAAGGAGCCATCCATGGGGACTTCTCCTGCCATGACATCGATGCAGTGGGACAGCAAAGAGCCTCCAAAAAGGTCACCAGCATTTGGAAGAGACTGGAACTGGACCCCATTGCCTTGGAAGAGGTTGGAGTTGGACCCCGCAGTCCTCTCCTCGAAGGAGAAGTTTCACAATTCATCCCGTTTGTTCGCTGTGGCATTTTCATCACAGTAGTTTGACTTATGCAATTACATAAAAAACATCTAATGAAATCTCAGTGACACAAAACATGAACGTTTATATTGGCCTCCCCGTGCCGCGGAGTTGATCTTGGCCGGGGCATCCAGACAGACATTCTGCATTCTTCAGAGATTAAGCACTGAAATGCTCCGGAGAAACCCAGCTGCCTTCTCCCCCTGCAACCGCGGCGCTAATTCCAAACACATGGTAGCTGTCCGGGGAAAGGGGAACACATACATTACACACACACAAATATCGCTGTGTCTGCGCCGGGCGCACGCGGCCGCGTCCCCATCACCATCCATCCCCATCTGTAACGCAGCGAGAGCGATGCCAACAGCTCAGCAAGTGAAATGTGAAGGAGAAAAGGTGCTTTGGGAACGTGGAGTGATGGGAAAGGGTGGCACAGCGCTGGGGTCTGGGCTTGAGCTGTGCCCATGGCACCTCTCTGTCCCCCCCTGGGTTTTCTGCCCCTGGCCCCATTCAAAATAAACACGGCTGCGAGGCTCTGGGCAATGAAACTCACTCCTGGTTGGGTTCCCACCTCCCCCCTTTAAAAAATTCTTCTGTCTCCCGTTAAAAGTCAAGCTGATCTTTAACCAAAAGGAAAAAGGAAAGAAAGAGGAGCGGAGGGATTTTTTTTTTCCAAGCAGCAAAGCCCACAGCTCGCGTGCCGGAGGCGGGGAGGGGCCGGGTAGGACCCGTGTGTGGGGCAGTGCAGAGCTGTCAACCCCACATCCTGGTGCCATGGGGCTGCAGCATCATCCCTGCTCCCACTGCAGCAGTTCCCTGAGTTCATACCCAGGGCTCCTGCAAATGCCCTCTGAGCACCATGCAGCTCTCTGTGCCCACCTCAGCTTGGAAAATGCAGCAAAACACCCATGGAAAGGCATGCTGTCCAGCGAGGCTGTCCTGTATCCCAAACACATCAGATCTGCTGTTCTGATGGATGACGTGGAGGTGATTAAGGTGCCAGCAAACCCAGCTCAAGGCTGATTTCACTGTGGGCATTGCAGGGTGAAGGAGAGTGAATGTTGCCCAAAGCTGGCTGAGATTTGGGGTTGGCGTGGGGAGGGTGACCAGCACCAGGTGACAGGGCCAGGTGCAGCCACTGTGTTCCCGCACCACATCATCAGCCGCAGCCCTTGGAAAAGCACCAAACTGTTGTTTGCATGGATAGGGTGTGCAAAGCGCAAAGCCCACCGGGGTCCCACCAGCACCACAGGATCCCCTTGGGCACATGTGGGAGCATCACCACCACCCCACATCTCTCGGTTCCCCTGTTCTAACAGCAGAACCTTTTGGACAACCGACAGACCATCAGCAAAACAAGATGTCAGGGCTGCAACCACTGCTGGCCGGGGCTCAGCTGGGTGTTGGGAGGGATCCAGGAGTACGGGGGGGCACTGAGAAGCCCATAGGCCCCAGACCTCCCCTTACAGCTGGGTGCTGGGGGCTCCAGACCCACCAAGGCACTGGAGATGGGGGAACGAGGAGAGGGGGAGAGAAAGAGAAGGAAGGAGGAAAATAGCCCCTTATTCTACTTTCATCAAGGAAGCATCCAGCCGTCCAAAAAATTTAATGTTGTATTTTAGCAAGAAAAACAGCTGTTGTGGTACTTGAAGGCCCAGCATATTTTGGCCAGGGCTGCATGTTGTGGATATTGGCTGAGTCAAGGTTAGCTGTTAAAAGGCAGAAATTCTAGACCCATACAAAGAAACATAGCGTTCCTTCGTATCCAGATAATATTTACTCCCAGGGCTGCTTTGTTTTGCTTTGTTCTCCCCCCTGGAGGGGGGCCAGGCACTCAGCCTTGCTGCAGGACTCATAACAGAGTGTGGAGGGGGGGGGAGAAAAGCATTAGGAGAAGATGGGGAGCCCCATCTTGGCACCCTCATTTTGGGCTCTGCCCACTGATTTTTGGCATTGCCTGGCTTAAAGAGGTCATAGCAGGGATTTGCAAGACAGTGAAAACACCCCAGCACTGTGAGTGTTCAGGGGTTCAAATGATTCCCTATAGTGCAGCACAGAGAATGAGGACCATGAGATGATGATGGCTTTGTGCTCAGTGTCCCCAGGCTGTGTGCTGTGTGTCCTCAAAGCTCTGAGCACTCACTGCCCTGAGTTGGGGAGAAGCATTTCTATTGCATGGAGATGAATCCTCCCCCCCCCTTCCCCCCCCCCAAAAAAAACAAAAAAAAAGCAACTAACCAAAAATGGACATTGTGAAATTGAAAAATCCAACATGGCTTTCAGCTGCCAAAAAGAATTTTGATGGGGAGCCCAGCTCCTCCGAAGCATGGTTGGTTGCCTTCTTGTTTTCAGCCCACTTCCCTTCACCCAAAGAAACATAACTCAAAGGAAAGCATCAATATAATGCTTTCATCAGCCACCGCGGCGGGGTTGGCTCGTCCTCCAGCAGACAGCTCCGTGGCAGGGCTGGCTCTGCCGACAGCCCCATTTCCCAGCACCGTGTGACATCCCAAGCACTGGGGACATGAGGACAGCACAGGATACCGGCGACCTCAACCCCAGCTCGATGCCACACAGGCTGTGAGTGACTCATAAAGCTCAGGAATAAAGCAAAGCCATTGCCCTGAGACAATCCCCCCGGTGCCTGCCAGGCTCTGCAGGAGCCATCCGCGCCGTCTCTCTGTGTTGGCACCGATGTCCCCCCACTGCAGGACCACCGCTGGGCACCCCAGGGTGTCCCTCCTGCCTCCACCCTGGCGCCTGCCCAAAGGCAGAAGCCACCAAACCCAGCCCCACAGACTTGGCCGACCTCAGGCGCTTGGATGGGGGAAGGCTGTGGGTGAAAAGGGGAAAAAAATGGGGAAAAAAAGAAGAAGAAGAAAAAAAAAAAAGAGTCCAAGGTGGAACCGCAATGTTTATAAAATGGGTCACTGAATTATACATAAAAATATTTTCCTTGTGGATGCAATTACTTCCTGGACTTGTTATTCCACAGATGCTTAAGTTCGCCTCAAGCAACTCCAATAAATGCTTTACAGTCTGCTAGATCAACAGTAGCAACACTGGAGTGAATTGAATAGCACTGTTTCAAATTTGTCAGAAAACCACACAGTGTTTTCATGAGCACGTTTTAGAAACCCAAACAAAACGATTCCCAACCATCGTGCTCCCTCTCCTCACACTTTTAATGAGTTTCACATGAGCTCTGTGCAGCAGGCAGGGTGCTGGGGGCTCCCCGAAAAGCACAGCAGCACCTCCCCATCATTTCCCATACAAGCCCCGCTCCTTCTCGCTCCCACATTCTCCAGTCTCATCCCGCAGGACCCGGTATGCATTTGGGATGTGTAGGGCTTAGGATGCTTTCCCAGGGGAAATGAGTTTTGGGAGCCCCCTGTGCATCACCTCCGCCTGCCTTAGAGGTGAAGGTGCTTTGATGCATGCAGCACATCCTGATCCCCAAAATCTCTGCACGACCATCACGAGCAAACCAAAATATTTTGTGTGCTTCCCATGACCTCGAATGATAAAGCACGGGGCAGCGGGGGACACACCATGATGGCAGGGCAGGGTGCACTTACACCAATAATACAGGTGAAATCTGCCTAGGAATGCTGAAGATTCACCCCAGGATCTGCAGGCAGCTGTAGCACAATCATCCTGTTCATAGATGGCCAGAGGAGCAGAAATGCATCTTCATATCTCCAGATTCCATCTGTGAGATTTTACGAGAGGACAAATGGGTTCGTGGAATCATTGAACATCCCAAGCTGGATGGGACCCGTAAAGATCATTGGGGTTAGAAGGTTCCTGTGAAACGGGCTCACAGAAAGCTCCCTATCCCCTGCTCTGAGGATGCAGCCATTTTCTGCTCCCCCTGACGTGAGGATCCTAGCTCATCGTTTTAAGACAAGACATAGAAGGGAGGGAGGTTCAGTTTGGATAGCAGGAGAAATTCCTGATGAGAAAGAACACTGTTGCACTGCACAGCTGTCCAGGGAGTGCTGGGGTCACCGTCCCAGAGGAGTTCCAGAACCACAGAGATGTGGCACTCAGGGATGAGTCAGTCAGTGGGCACGGTGGGGTGGGCTGGGAATCTGAGAGGCCTTTTCCAGTCTTAATGATTTCATGATCTTTCCTTTCTACTTCCCCACACACCACAGAGCCCGTCTCCAGCCACCACTAAAAACACCCAAAGCCCCAAATCCGGAAGAATCCAGGGAAAAAAAAAAAAAAAAAAAAGAAAGAAAGAAAAGAAATAAGAAATCCTCATGGCCGTGGTGGCAAGTCCTTTACAAGCCCTCCCAGCCGGCCGCAGGTGGGAAGCACCGTGCCTGGCTTTCCCCAGCCCTGGGATGGGGACACATGCTGCCCACCCCACAGCTTAACCCCAGGGCCCCAGGGGGGTGCACTGGCATTTTTATTTGGGATTAGGTCCCAGCACATCTTAATTTTCAATTCAACAGCTGTTGAAAAGAAACATAAAATAAAACAAGCGCCAGCGCCGGGTCCTGCCCACGGCCCCGAATTAGCCACAGAAAAACGTTAACATTCCTGCACTGGCCCTCAGCCAGGAGACGGAGCACTTCAGGAGACGGCGGCGGGCACAGCGCCGTGCTGCTCACAGCCCCCAGTAGGTGGAGGTGGTTTGGGATGTGGGACAGCTGGGGACAGCCCTGGACACGGCCCCCATTGCTTTTAGTTTAGTGCCATAGAGCACTTTAATTCCCGAGGAGAAGCAGGGTGGGAGATAGCATGCGGGATGACAGGTAACGCATCCCATGTGATGCTGCTGAGGGATATCACCCCGGCTGAGTGCTGGCCCCAAGCTGGTGGCGTCCAGAGCGCAGGGATGCAGCAATCCATCTGGAAATGCCATCGCACCCAAGTTGGGGTGAACATGCAGAAGGCCAAGCGCAGCTCCTGCGCTCCTCGGAGCATCCCCAGCACCTCATGCCACCCCCAGCCCCACTGCAGGTCCCAGCAGCACCAGCCCCATCCCGCAGCCCACACGGTTCCACGCTGCTGGCATGCGCCCTGGCATCTCCCCATCCCGCCATCCGCTGGAGGTGCAGCGCCGGCGGGGGCTGCAATCTGGTCCTCATTAGGAGCAGCAGACAGCCCAGAGCGGGAGTCTGAGCGCTAATCTCCTTTCCAGTTGGTATCCGTCAGCAGATGTACAACAAGTGGTTGGATACTTTAGAGGGCATTTGTGTGACATAGGCTTTAGCTTTTTTCCATCCGCGGGGATAAATGGCCAGGGCTGAGGCATTGCCGGGCGCACGCGGAGCTGTGCTGGTTCGTTTTACCCAACGTCTTTCTTGGAAGAAGCGGTGATGAAGTTAACAGCCCATGAGCCATAATTGGCTCACATTAAATCGAGGAAATGATCTGTTTTGTTTTGCCCTTTAAAAAAAAAAAAAAAAAAAAAAATGCACACGGCCAAGGAAAAGAGCAGGCAGCAGCTCTCAGGAATTTAGGGGGAGATTTGTGTCCTAAAGAATAACGAAACACAGCCTGGGCCATCAGAGAGAGCAGCTTCAATCCAAAATGCTCAGCCCAAGATGCCCACGGGCAAGGGAAGGGTCTCCAAAAACCCCGAATGGTGGCCCCACAATGGGCACCACTTCAGAATCCATCAGAGCAGCTCAGTAAATTAAACTGGATACCTAAAAGCTTTATGTATAAATACGTACACATATACATTATGTATACATACCTTCAAAAAAATTCTTTATGCAGGTTATGCTTTCCTTAATCTCATTGCCTCTCAGCCAACACAGGGTATCAGGAAGCTTGGCGGTTCCCTAGCACAGCTCTGGATATACAGAGTATTGCTGACAGCAAGTTTTCTCTTCTTGTTGTTTTTCATTTTCAGCCCCCAAGGACACGAGCCAAACACAGGCAGATCGTCCTCCCAAGGCTACAGCTGGACAAAGCCACCAGGTGTTGGGAGGGAAGACATCCAGTCCCAAAAACCTGCCATGCAGACACTCCTGCAGTCCTGTTATCTGCTATCTCACTTCCACCTGTTCCAGGAGTTGTGCTGGATTAACCCAAAGAAAAACCCATCAAGCAGGGAAAAAAAACCACCCCAAAGAATCACAGAGACACGAAGGTTGGAAAAGTCCTCTCAGATCCCCAAGCCCACCCCACCAATCCCACTGCTACCTCCCTCAGTGCCACAGCTCTGTGGTCCCTGGGCAGCCTGTGCCCCTATCCTGCTCTCAGTCAGGATGTGGATAAAAGGCAGCACCCATGCTGAGGATCACCCACATCTGCCAGCTCAGCCCTGCTTCCACGTCAGCCAGGTTGGAAGTGAGGCACCAAAACCCCCTTAAATAGGAGTGGGAGCAGCAAAGCCTTTCCTTGGTGCAGCAACCAGCAAAACCCCCATACCCAACACTGTGAGCTTGGCTGTGCTGGTGATGGGTTAACAGTTGGACGTGGTGATCTTAGAGGTCTTTTCCAACCTTAACGATGCTACGATTTTCCAACACATTCATAGTGAGCATGTAATATTTTTCAAAACTACTTATCCTGGGTTTTTTTTCCAACACATTAAACAAATGCAGTGTTTAACTCCCGAGCCCACAGCACTCCATCATCCAGCTGTGTCAGAGCAGAACAGATCCTGCCCAGCATCCATTCCTCAGTCTATTAGGCAGAGTTATTCTCTTGCTCTGTGTTTTGATACTTACAAAGCCATTACCATCTCTTGCATGCACATCCATCATCAGGGCTTCAAACTCCAGAATGTCCCAAAAAATTATTTTCCACTCACCAAGCAGCCTGCCAGGCTCTGTTCTTCTACTCTCCGTTGCTTCATCCATCGAAAGACATTTCAGCAAGTTCTAAGTCCAACCAAATAAACAGATGGCAGCCTGAGAAGGTGCTGATATTTTTTCTGAAGGGGGGGGGAAGAGGGGGCAGTGTGGTGAAGGATGGAGTAGAGAAGAGCAGACTTCTATCTGTCTGCTTGGAAGAGCCCTGCTGGGGCTGCAGACACCAATGCCCATTTGGAGCAAGATGCACAGGACCCCATGTTGCAAAGCCCTCAAACTTGTGCCTGGAGGGCTCTCCATGGAGCACAGTACTGACCCCAAAAATCCCCACCTCCCGACCTCTTTCCAGGTCCCCCAGTGCAGCTCCTGGAGCCCACAAATGCCATTTACTCACATTTTGCACAGATCCCATTCGCTACCATAACTCCACATCGCACCAATGCTCCCCCAAACACCCACCCAGCAATCACCAGCCCAGACTTACAGGGAAGATTTATGAAGGGATGCAGCTGGTTGAGTGATGGAGACGGATCTCCTCGAGGAGCGACTGATTTCTCCCTTACAAAAGGGATAGAAATTAATTTATGAACTTGGTTAGTCAAGTTGCCAAGTGGCTTTGATGCAGTTTATTTTTTTGCACATGGCCGTGATCGATTGCACAGCTGTCAGAGGGGGGAGGAAGAAACCCATTGAGTCGGAGCAATGCATCGCCACGGCCGAGCAGCCAGCAGCTCTCAGCAGCACCAAATCACCCTTCACACAACCCTGGCACTGCTGGCACAACACGGCCACATCTCCATGCCAACCTTGAGGGCTTGGAGAACCACCCCCCCCTCTCCATGCCATGGCCAAACACACAGCACGTCAGAGTTGAGAAGCACCTTCTTTTGCTTGTTGTGCTTTGGTAGGACCTACAGAAATGCAGGGATAGTCACAGAGAGACGCAATGCTGCATGCATTGCCCACCAAACATGAGCTCAGAACCCCTAACACATCACCAAGGGACCCCCACCTCCAAGGACACTGAGGGACAGGCCCTGCCCAGCAGCTCAGCCCCGGCTCACCAAGCCCAGGCCAGCAGACAGCAGCTCCCCCATGCTCACAGCGTTACAGGTGCTTGGAGGGTTTTCAAGACACGAAGTAATTTCCTGCTTGAAGCAGTTGACAAATCTGCACAGCAACTGGATAGCACTTCGCCTTTCAGAGATCCGACTGCTTCAGGGCTCCTCTCCAACGTGCTTTTTTTTGCCCCAGATAGAAGGGAGGAGGTTGGGTTGAGCATTCCTCTCTTTCTTCTGTCCAAGTTCAGGCTTAGGACAGACACCACATCCTAAACGAGCTCTGCAGTAACCACAAGCAGCAGCCACCTGGCCGGGAGGTGCCTCGCACCCCAAAGCCTGGGGGGGTCCCAGCCCCATCCCACCATTGCCAGCCTCATTACACTGCATAGCTCTGAGAGCTCCAAACAGCAGAAAACACAAACAGGGCCGTGTGGGGGGAATTAAATTGGCACATAAAGGCAGCACTTGCAGATTTGCTACAGTCTGCATGGTGCAACCAGCAGCAGCACTTCTTAACCCCCACAGTCCTGTGAAGGACCACAGCCTTGCACAGAGCAGCTGACAGCATCCCACGCTCACTGAAAACCATTGTGGCAGCCCTGTGAGGACCAACACAGCCCTGGAAATTTTGGAATGAGCTGTCCTACTGTCTCAGCATCCCCTCCCCCCCATATGACCTTTCTTGCTGCAGGGAATTCACAGTCTCGAGTGGCTGAGTCAGCTGTGAACCCCCAGCATCAATCAGGCACTAAATGCAAAGCTTGGTTGTTGGAGAATGGGAAGCAGACAGCAGGAAGGGAAAATGCTCTGAGCCGAGGCAGCAAGCTCCCAAACCACCCTCAGAGCTCCCATGTGGAATTAAGGTGTAGAAACCACTGCAGAAAGCCAATACTCACCTCTCTCTCTTATGGAGTGAACCTGTATCATGCAGCCCTCAGGAACCACAGGTACTCCAGCACTGTGCTGCTGCAGGTCTCAGGGCAGGGGGGCACTACCAGCCCACATCAGTTGCTCCCAATATGCCAGAGCTGCCCTCCCTGCTCCATCTCTATCAGCATTCATCATTGCCCTCAGCTGCTCCCTCAAATCCCCTGGTTTCACCTCCATCTGTTTTTGGTCCTTCCTCTGTTTTATATTGTAAAACCTTCCAAGGGCAGCTCAAGAAGCAACCCTCCGCTGTTGCTGGTTCCTCAAGGGGAGTGCCATGACCTCAGCAAAGGGACTTTCGGGTGAACAGTTCCTGCAGGGATCAGCCCATAAATGTTCAATTTTGGTGGTTTTTTCCTGCCCAGGAGGAAGTGCCAGATGCGTGGTGAAGGCGTGCAGAGCACCATCATCTCCCTCCACCTCTCTACCCCAGCCAAGTTCCCACTCCAGAACTTATCAGGGTATGAGCTCACAAGACAGATTTCCCTGATTAAGCAACACTGGGTGGCCTCTCCCCTTTCGCTTTCAATTGCTTCTTCCTCTCAGGCCCCTGAAACCTCCTCGAGCATCCGGCCCTGAGCACAGCAGTGCCTTCACCACGACAGGCACCAGCTGCACAGCCACCACCATGGAGCCGAGCGTGCGGGAGCCGCTGGTGAGGAGGTCGAGCTCCTCATACCACACCTTCCCTGAGAGCATCAGAAAGGGGCTGGACAAAGAGTACCTGCAGTGAGTGCCAGGCTGTGGCTGTGGGGCTGGATGTGGGGTGGCCATGAACCTGGATCTGGGGTTTGGGAGCTCTGAGTTGGCTGTGGCCCCATGGCTGTGGTGAGAGGGAACTCATCCTGTGCGAGGCTCACGGTGCTGGGATCTGTCTGGGAGAGCCGTGGGTAGGTGGGCTGTGGGGCACAGGGTGCTGCTGTGGGGTGGTGGCAGGGAGCTCTCTGGGATTGCAGTGCTGCCCGCTTCCAGCTTCTGCTTTTCTGTTTGTTGAACTGGCTGAGAACCAGCTGGCTCAACTGAAATGCATCCATGGGGGAAAGCTGCAACAGAGTGAGATGGATCTTCCATCGAGTGCCATAGAGATGTCCAACACATCCTTCTTGCTCTGCCCACCTCCAGGAGCCTCAACAACAAGCGGCTCTACATGGCAGTGTTTTCTGCCGTGCTGGGGAATTTCAGCTTTGGCTTTGCCCTGGTTTACCCCTCACCGGTGATCCCTGTCCTGGAGGCTCACCCCGACCCCACGCTGAGGCTGGACCGCTACAGAGCATCCTGGTTTGGGGTGAGGTGCAGGACCGTCTCCACTGGGGGGATACAGAGAGAGCCAGGCTCCATGAAAGCCCCTCTGTGTCTCCCTGCAGTCGGTGTTCATGCTGGGGGCGGCGGCGGGGGGGCTCAGCGCCATGCTCCTCAATGACCACCTGGGCCGCAAGCTCAGCATCATGTTCTCAGCTGTGCCCTCTGCCGTGGGATATGCACTGATGGCCGGTGCTCAGGGCATCGAGATGCTGCTGCTGGGCCGCGTGCTTACAGGCTACGCCGGTGGTGTGACGGCTGCCTCCATCCCGGTATGTGTCCTAAGAGTTTGTGTGATGGGAGGCAAGGTGGAGCTGAGCTGAATGAGGTGGGGCCTTAATTCTGCTTTGGAGGCATCAGCAGAGCTTCAGGGCTGTGTCTGTGCCGTAGGGGATGGATGTGCTAGAGGGGCTGGGGGGATGGCCCAGGGTAATGGCCTCAAAGCACATCTGCCCCCATTCGGCTGGGTGGGCTTTTCTGGACCACAAAAAGTGGAAGGCAGGCAGCTCCTTGTTCCTTGCTCTGTTCCTCCACAGAGTTGTTCCCTCCCTTATTTACCAGACTTTGACCTCATGTCACATATAGAGAGGAAGGCAAAGATTGAGCAACCTCCGGCTGTGTCTTTCCAGTCATTGGAGTCTGAGCACTCCTCCCACACTGGGGCAGGGATGAGTGCTGCAGGGGCTTCCCTGTCCCACTGCCAGAAACAGCCCCTCCACATTCCCCTCTCTAAGGATGTGTGTTCCAGCAGTTTGGGATTCCCCAGCTGAGCTGTGTGACTGTGAAGACACATGCAGGGACATTCTGTTCGTTCTGGCTGTGTGCTGTAGATCAGCTAAGTGTGTGCTGTCCTGCTTCAGGTCTACATCTCTGAGATCTCCCACCCTGGGGTGCGAGGCATGCTGGGCACGTGTCCTCAGATCATGGCAGTGCTGGGCTCCCTCATCCTCTATGCGCTGGGCAAGTATCTGGCTGTGCAGTGGGAAGGCAGGATTGTTTCCTCACTTGCACAGGGAAGTGGTGGAGTCACCATCGCTGGAGGCATTGAAGAATCATGGAGATGAGGCAATTGGGAACAAGTTTAGTGGCTGTGGTGGAGGTTGGGGCTGGACTTGATGATCTGAGAGGTTTTTTGCAACCTCAGTGATTCTATGATTCTCCTTCCAACCAACCTGGCTCCCGCAGGGCTGCTCCTGGACTGGCGCTGGCTGGCCGTGGCAGGGGAAGTGCCTGTGCTCACCATGATCCTCCTGCTCTGCTTCATGCCCAACTCACCCCGCTTCCTGCTCTCCCAGGGGAAGGAGGATGAGGCCCTGCGCTCACTGTGCTGGTTGAGGGGCAGGGACACAGACTATGCCCAGGAGTACGAGCAGATTAAGGACAGCGTGAGGAAGCAGGTGAGGACCAGCCTCACCTCCAGCATGAGATAGGAAAATGG